>NC_091433.1:1331738-1671738 GCF_964237555.1 Oryctolagus cuniculus | reverse complement strand
GTATGTTAAAAAATAGTTGTGGTTTTGAAACACTGAAAATGTTTAATACATTCCTCCCTAATTCAAAGGTTCTGAAATGTAGCTGCTTTTCAGCTGAGGGTGGCAGATGGAGCAGACAGTTCTGCCTGCCTTTTCTCCTAGCTTCTTACTGAAATGACTGAATATTAAAACAACAGGGGCTGTCACTGTGGTGCAGCAGGTTAAAGCCCTGGCCTGAAGCGCCGGCATCTCATATGGGCGCTGGTTCTAGTCCCGGCTACTCCTCTTCTGATCCAGCTCTCTGCTGTGGCCTGGAAAAGCAGAAGATGGCGCAAGTCCTTGGGCCCTTGCACCTGCGTGGGAGACCTGTAAGAAGCTCCTGGCTGGCCGGCACCGCGGCTCAGTAGGCTAATCCTCCGCCTTGCGGCGCTGGCACACGGGGTTCTAGTCCCGGTCGGGGCGCCGGATTCTGTCCCGGTAGCCCCTCTTCCAGGCCAGCTCTCTGCTGTGGCCAGGGAGTGCAGTGGAGGATGGCCCAAGTCCTTGGGCCCTGCACCCCATGGGAGACCAGGAGAAGTACCTGGCTCCTGGCTCCTGCCATCGGATCAGCGCGGTGCGCTGGCCGCAGCGCACTGGCCACAGCAGCCATTGGAGGGTGAACCAATGGCAAAGGAAGACCTTTCTCTCTGTCTCTCTCTCTCACTGTCCACTCTGCCTGTCAAAAAAAAAAAAAAAAAAAAAAAAAAAAAAAAAAAAAAAAAAGCTCCTGGCTTCAAATCGGTGCAGCTCTGGCTGTTGTGGCCATCAGAGGAGTGAACCAGCCGATGGAAGACCTCTCTCTCTGTCTCTACCTCTCTCTGTAACTCTGTCTTTCAAATAAATAAAATAAATCTTTAAAAAAAAAGCAGTTGCCCATAAAAAATTTAAATCCTCATGCAGAACAAGAGTGCAGGGCACTTCAGGAGACACACTTTTGAGGACTGTAAGGAAGAGAGAAGCTGGTGCAGCTGGATTAGTAAAGGCACCATCAGCCTAAGCCCCCAAATGAGCAGGGTATGGGAACCCCTCGAGAGGCTTTTCCTTCAGCCTGAGGCCACTTTGAAGGAGGAGAGCATTGCTGAGACACAGCAGGGCCCAAGGCAGAGCGCAGAAACTGCCCATGTTGAGTCAAGGAGCTCTTTTAGCAAAACAAGTGGCTGCGTGTGTGTGTGGCACTGGCACACACGTCCCATCGGGATGCTGTCCATTGGAACGCAGGCACCAGAACCCTGGAGATCCAAGACAGAGCATGCCAGGAAGAAGGAACTGTGCAGCTGCAGGGGAAGGCTGCACTGGACACACCCACGTTAACAAACAGATCTTACCAGCAACTTGAATAAATAACCTCAGATCTCCAGACATGCGGGGAAAAAGCAACAGATTTTAATAAGTACCCAACACAAAGGAGAAAAGAGAATAAAGCCTGTATCTTTAAAATTTTTATTATTCTTTTATTTTTTAAAAAAGATTTATTTATTTATTTGAAGGCAGAGTTACATAGAGGCAGAGGGAGAGGGGGAGAGAGAAGGAGAGAGAGAGAAAGAGAGGTCTTCCATCCACTGGTTCACTCCCCAGATGGCCACAATGGCTGGAGCTGTGCCGATCTGAAGCCAGGAGCCAAGATCTTCCTCCGGGTCTCCCACGCAGGTGCAGGGGCACAAGGATTTGGGCCATCTTCTAATGCTTTCCTAGGATAGCAGAGCTGGATCGGAAGTGGAACAGCTAAGACTCGAACCAGTGCCCATATGGGATGCCAGCACTGCAGGCGGTGGCTTTACCTGCTACGCCACAGTGGAAGATGGCCCAAGTCCTTGGGCCCTTGCACTCGCATGGGAGACCTGGAAGAAGCTCCTGGCTCCTGGCTTCGAATCAGTGAAGCTTCGGCTGTTGCAGCCAATTGGGGAGTGAACCATCGGATGGAAGACCTCTCTCTCTCTCTCTCTCTGCCTCCCTTTCTGTGTGTAACTCTGACTTTCAAATAAATAAATCTTTTTAAAAATACTTTTATAAAGATTTTAATAAATCTTTTTAAAAAGATTAATTATTATTATAATTAAAAATAATCTTTTAAAGAAGATTTATTTGAAAGACAGAGTTACAGAGAGAGGTAGAGCCCGAGAGAGAGAGAGGTCTTCCATCTGCTGGTTCACTCCCCCCAGATGACTGCAATGGCCAGGGCTGCGTCAAAACAAAGTCAGGAGCCAGGAGCTTCTTCTGGGTCTCCCACGTGGGTTCAGGGGCCCAAGGACTTGGGCCATCTTCTACTGCTTTCCCAGGCCATAGCAGAGATCTGGATGGGAAGTGAAGCAGCCGGGACTCAAATCAGCACCCAGATCGGATGCCGGTGCTGCAGGCTGGCTTTAACCTGCTGTGCCACAATGCCAGGCCCAACCTGTGTCTTTTCAAACCTTATTAGGAGCCAGTGTTGTGGCAAAGTGGTCTAAGCTGCTACCTGTGCCATCGGCATCCACAACGGAGAGCTGGTTTAGGTCCTGGCTGCTCTGCTTCCTATCCAGATTCCTGCTAATGCATCTGGGAAAAGCAGCATAAGATGGTCCAAGTGCTTGGGCTCTGCCACCCATGTGGGAGACCTGGATGGAGCTCCTGGCTCAATCCTGGCCATTGCAGCCATTTGGAGAGTGAACCAGCGGATGGAAGATCTCTCTCCTTCCCTCTTTCTGTCACTCTGCCTTTCAGATAAACACATCTTAAAAGAAAAAAAAGAATTAATATCCCTCTGAGATAGGGAAGAGACTGTTAGAGTCATCAAAGAAGAATAGGCCATATGAAAAAGAAGCAATTACAGAATAGGGAGCGTTCTTAGAAATTAAAATCACAATTCATGAGTAAACGCTGTCAGAAAGACTGAATAGCAGTCTGTACGTGCAGAAAAGCACAAATGTTGGTCTGGATTAAAAAGAAGAGATCCAAAACGAACAGCAAAAAGCAAATAAAATATGAGAGAACACTGAAATGTAGAAGATAAAGAAAGTCAAGTATCAAGGCCGGCACTGTGACATAGCGGGTAAAGCCTCCACCTGCAGTGCCGGCATCCCATATGGGTGCCAGTTTGAATCCTGGCTGCTCCACTTCTGATCCAGCTCTCTGTCATGGCCTGAGAAAGCAGTAGGAGATGGCCCAAGGACCAGAAGAAGCTCCTGGCTCCAGGCTTCGATCGGCGCCACTCTCTCTCTCTCTCTCTCTGCCTCTCTATAACTCTGCCTTTCATATTAATAAATAAATCTTTTAAAAAAAAGTCAAGTATCTGATAGAAGTCCCAAGTATATAAAGCTAGGTAAGGGGGCTAGCGCAGTGGCTCACTTGGTTAATCCTCCACTTGCAGCACCAGCATCCCATATGGGCCCAGAGTTCTTGTCCTGGTTGTTCCTCTTCCAGTCCAGCTCTCTGCTGTGGCCGGGAAGGGCAGTGGAGGATGGCCCAAGTGCTTGGGCTCCTTCACCTGAATGAGAGTCCAGGAGGAAGCACCTGGCTCCTGGCTTCGGATCAGCATAGTTCCAGCCGTAGCGGCCATTTGGGGGGTGAACCAACGGAAGGAAGAGCTTTCTCTCTCTCTCTCTCTCTCTCTCTCACTGTCTAACACTATATGTTAAATAAATAAATAAATAAATAAATAAATAAATAAAGCTAGGTAAGATGGAGTGGGGGAAGACATAGACATAGATCCATACATTGATAGGTAGATGGATAGAGGTAGGTATAGATAGATAGAAAGAGATAGATCAAGCAAAATGTTCCCAAGCCACACACTTAAAGGCCCCTCTGCGAACCATAACTAATAAAGAACATGGCCCACATCTAGAGACGTCCCTGGGATATCTTCTAACACTAAGCACAGCAGGAAATTCTTACAACTTCTGAGAAAGAAAAAAAAAGTTGCCCACAAAACGTAATAAATTAGAGGGACACCTGTGTAAACAAAGTTGGGGCTCAAGCAGCAATGTTGTCGAAATTCAGGTGTGTGTGGATATGTGCATATGTGTGTCTAAACCTCACTCTATTCCATTCCATATCCAACAAATGAGAAGGCAAATGAACATTTTTCTGTGTTTCTTTTTTTCTTTTTTAAATTTATTAGACAAGTAGAGTTACAGACAGTGAGAGAGAGAGAGAAGTGGAGAGAAAGGTCTTCTTTCCGTTGGTTCACTCCCCAAATGGCCACCACGGCCAGCGCTGCACCGATCCAAAGTCAGGAGCCAGGTGCTTCTTCCTGGTCTCCCATGCGGGTGCAGGGGCCCAAGCACTTGGGCCATCCTCCAGTGCCCTCCTGGGCCACAGCAGAGAGCTGGACTGGAAGAGGAGAAACCGGGACTAGAACCCTGTGCCCATATGGGATGCCGGCACCGCAGGTGGAGGATCAACCAAATGAGCCACAGCACCAGCCCCTCTGTGTGTCTTTTTTAAGATTTATTTATTTATCTGCATGGCAGAGTTACGAGGTGTGGGAGAAAAGATGGGGAGGGGGGAGGGGGAAGGGAGGGAGGGGGAGAGAGAGAGAAATCTTCCATTCGTTGGTTCACTCCCCAAATGGCGGCAATGGCCAGAGCTGAGCCAGTCCAAAATCAGGAGTCAAGAGCTTCTTCCAGGTCTCCCACGTGGGTGGTGGGTGCAGGCCTTCTTCCGCTGCTTTCCCAGGCACACAGCTGAGTCAGAGGTGGAGCAGCCAAGACTCAAGCTCGTGCTCAAACGGGATGCTGGCTTTAACCCCTATACCACAGCGCCAGCCCCAAAGGACATTTTGTAAAACTTAAGAATTTAAGATTTTACCTTCCATATACCTCATATAAAAATTATTTGAAGAACCATAACAATAAAAGGAGAAAAATAGGGTTGTTGTGTAGCGGGTTAACTGCTGCTTGTGCCACCAGCATCTCATATTAGCTTTCCAGTTCAAGTCCTGGCTGCTCCACTGCCCATCTAGCTTTCTACTAATGCTGTGGAAAGACAGAGAAAGGTGGTCCACGTACTTGGGTCCCTGCTACTCAGATGAGAGACCAGGACGCAATTCCTGGCTCCTGGCTTCAGCCTGACCCAGCCCTGGCTGTAGCAGGCATTTGGGGAGTAAAACAGTGGATGGAAGATCTCTCTCTCTCCTCTCTGATTTCAAGTAGATAAAAATAAGCTTAAAAAAATTATTACATTGGGGCCACCATTGTAGCACAATGCGTCAAGTCACTGCTTGCAATACCAGCATCCCATCTTGGAGCAAGTTCAAGTCCCAAATGGTCAGTCCACTTCAGATCCAGCTCCCTGCTAATGTGCCTGGGAAAGCAGCAGGTGATGGCCCAAATAATTGGGCCCTTGCCACTCACTTGGGACACCCAGATGGAGTTCCTGGCTCCTGACTTCAGCCTGGCCCAGCCTCAGTCATTGTGACCATTTGGGGAGTAAACCAATGGATAGACGATCTCTCCCTCTCCCTCTCCCCCTTCCCCCCTCTCCTCCTCTCTCTCCCTCCCCCTCCCCCTCTCTTTTACTCTGCCTTTCAAATAAATAAAATCTTTTTAAAAAGATTACATTAAAACCAGATATTTGGGGGTACACCTTTGGAGCAATGGCTAAGACACAGCTGGGGGTGCCTGTCTCCCACATCAGAGAGCCTGGGTTTGAGTCCTGGTTCCACTCCCAATTCCAGCTTCTTGCTAACGTGCACCTTGGAAGTCACCAGGTGATGGCTCGAGTAACCGGTCCCTGCCATCTACATGGGGGACCCACACTGAGGATTCTTTGTCCAGGCCCAGCCCATTCCAACCCAGCCCAAACTGTAGTGGACATTTGGGAATGAACCAGTAGACGGGAAGATCTCTGTTGGTTTCTGCCTCTCTGCCTTTCAAGTAAAAATGAATGGATTTACCAAAAAAAGAGAGAGAGAGAGAGAGAGAGAGAGAGAGAGATCTGGAAGGTTACCCTGGCAAAGTATGAACAACAAAGTATATTTTCTTGTACTATATTATTCCAACTCTACATATTCTCTCTAGATTACATGGTACATGAATAATTATATCATTGTACTGTTGTTACTAGATTTCAATTTTTAGAACAACCCATGGACAAGTAAATGATTTACCCACCCACAGCCCATGAGAGTTTCGCAGGTATGGAAAGCCAAGACTCTGTGGCAAAAAAAAAAAAAAAAACAAAAAAACAAAAAAAAAACAAACCAACCAAACCACCTAAATGAAAGATTTCTGTGAGTGAGATCCCAACGGAAAGAACGGGCCATTTAAGAAGGAGGTACCTTTCTCTGAAGGGAGGAGAGAACTTCCACTTTGACTATGGCCCTGTCTAAATAAGATCGGAATTGGTGAACTCAAGAGGCTTCCATAGCCTTGGCAGCTCATGACAAGAGCCTCGGGTGATTACTGACATCACAAACAAGAGTGTCAATTGTTAAATCAACAACAGGAGTCACTGTGCACTTATTCCCCATGTAGGACCTCTGTCCTTAATGTGTTGTACTATGTGAATTAATGATAAAACTACTACTAAAACAGTACTCTATACTTTGTGTGTCTGTATGGGTGCAAACTGTTGAAATCTTTATTTAGTAAATATTAAGTAGATCTTCTGTATATACAGATAATTGAAAATGAGCCGGCGCCGTGGCTCAATAGGCTAATCCTCCACCTTGCGGCGCCGGCACACCGGGTTCTAGTCCCGGTTGGGGCGCCGGATTCTGTCCCGGTTGCCCCTCTTCCAGGCCAGCTCTCTGCTATGGCCAGGGAGTGCAGTGGAGGATGGCCCAGGTGCTTGGGCCCTGCACCCCATGGGAGACCAGGAAAAGCACCTGGCTCCTGGCTCCTGCCAGGATCAGCGCGGTGCGCCGGCTGCAGCGGCGGCCATTGGAGGGTGAACCAACGGCAAAGGAAGACCTTTCTCTCTCTGTCTCTCTCTCTCACTGTCCACTCTGCCTGTCAAAAAAAAAAAAAAAAAAAAAAAAAAAAAAAAAAAAAGAAAATGAATCTTGATGAAGAATGGGATGGGAGAGGGAGTGGGAGATGGGATGGTTGCGGGTGGGAGGGAGGTTATGGGGGGAAAACGCTGCTATAATCCAAAAGTTGTACTTTGGAAATTTATATTTATTAAATAAAAGTTAAATAAATAAATAAATAAATAGGATTCAGTTGGAAAAAAAAAAAAGAGAAGCAAGCACTAATCACAGTAGCACTTCTTCACCTCTTACTGAGTGCCAGGTGCTCTTTAAGTCCTTTCTGTGAATCATTTCATTTAATCTTCCCAACTACGTTTGGCATCTTAAGAACATCAGAGATGATGGAACTGCTCCCTTCTGAGGGCTGCCTTGACTGTGATCCAGGTTCCAAGCCTGATTCTGGGGCTACAGAGATCATTTCAGGGTTGAGAGAGATGGGCAGGTGACTGACCGGACAGCAGAAGGAACAGACTGAGGCCACAGCAAGGCAGGAGAGCGGGAAGGACGGGGCAAGTGAGTCAGGGAGGCTATTCATCTCAACAGCTCCACGGTCTGTGCCCTTGTGGGGGAGGGCACTGCATACATGGGCTCCATTCCCAGGGAAACTGAGGAAGGGACAAGAGGAAGGCGGTGACTGAGCGTAGGTGAGTGGTCAACAGGCAGAAGGCAGGCCTCACTGGGCTGAGAACCCACCTGCCAGCACTCCAGCTGAGAGAAGCAGGTAGTCCATTGCAGTGACCACGTGGGAGGCAAGTTGCCCCTGTGTAGGCAGCACTGGGAAAATGCTGACAGAGAAAGAGAAGGAGGGATGGTGTTACACACGCTGGGCGGGAGACAGATATCTCAGGGACAGTCAGCGTTTAGAGATGTTTCTGGAGCACAAGGAGCTACCTTAGAGGACACCAGTGCAGAGAAGGAAGACGCCACCCTGCGACAGACAAGGAAGCAAATCCATGTTCTAAATCCACCTGTTTCACCTGCAAACACCTGAACATCTCAACAATTTTTGGTATATATAGTGGTTTGTTTTACATTTTATATTTACATCATCACTGGACATTCAAAAATACTTATTTCTTTTCTTTAAAATTTATTTATTTGAAAGAGTTACAGAGAGAGAAGGAAAGAGAGTAAAAGAGCTTCCATCAGCTGGTTCACTACCCAGATGGACAGAAAGGCCAGGGCTGGGCCAGGTCGAAGCCAGGAGCTTCATCCAAGTCTGCGGCATGGGTGACAGGGCCAGAATGCTTGGGCCACCTTCCCTTGCTTTCCTACATCCTTAGCAGGGAGCTGGATCAGAAGTGGAGTAGCGAGAACTTGAACCAGTGCCCATATGGGATGCCAGCATCACAGCCAGCAGCGTTAACCACTGCACCACAACGCCAGCCCCCCAAATACTTGTCTATTCAGATAATTTCTATTCAAGCTTTCCAAATTCATTTCTGGATTGCCTTAACTTCAACCAAATTTTACATGGTTTCACTCTCCATGCGTTCAATTTCACAAAATGCTATAACAAAGTACCATGTTTCCAAAGCAGTAAGCGCATCTTTGTTAAACCACTAGAGGCCTGGATCCTGCAGGCACCAGAGACCCAGCTGTTGCACTCGGCGCCAGCTCCGTGGGAAAGGTATGCATGAGCAGACTGGGACAGCTGGGGAGGCAGGACAGGCTCCCCATGCAATGGGCACAGAGGAGCACCTGGGCCCTCCAACCACAGTGCCGCAGTCACGAGAGGCAGCACCGTGGGTCCTCTGCAGGGGAAGCAGCTGACAGACAATTCCTCTGATGGCATCAGACTCCGACAGGAATGAGCTGCTTCTCAGAACGCTCTTCCTCTTTCTCACTCTGTCTCGTCCTCCAGAAAGAACACTAACTTGAGTTTTTCAGTTTGCTTACTCCATACAAATTCTGTTCCACACATTCAGAACCAGCAAAAGATAAAAATTAGAAAAACCCGAGAATTACTTTCTGCCGTACTAAATCAAGTGCTACAGAAATCAATGCAGACAGAAACGAGGACCCGTGTGCAAACGGAGGACTTCGCAGGTAACTTCCGCCCAATTGTTTTCACTGAATCAAGTGCTCGGGTCCCCAAAGCATTCACTCAGTCAACCACTTAAAATGTGGTCGAGTAGTATTCCAGGCATGGGAAAAGAAAAACCAGACCAGAAACTTGAACCTATAGCCATATTCAGTGGCCTCTGCTGTGCCCAGCTGCCAGACCACCCTGGCTCCAGTTCTCCTCGACCCTCAGGCTGCAGACCCTGCCTGGTGGCCCACCTGCTCCTCGCTGCACACAACAAGGTCAAGTCCCCTGCACTTATTCAGAGCCCACTCCCCTCCAGCAGGAGTTCATTCGCTTCCGTCTCCCGACTTCTGAGCATTTTCTCAACACAGATATTGCCGAGTCCTGTTGACAGCCCCGACTTCTCTGAGCTCTCCGTATGAACAGCTTCTACCCACGCAGGTTCATGTCCCTGGGCACCCTAGCTCAGTGAATGGACCAGACCTGGAAGTCATCCTTAAATACCTCCCCTTTTTCACTCCCACACAGAAATCTATTGATTACACTTCCTACGTATCTCTCAAGGTCATCAATTTTTTCAGTTCCTTCACCACCATCCCAAACCAAGTTACCATCACCTGTTGCCTCTTAGAGGGTCTTCCTGTTTCCTCTTTGACCCCCTGGAGCCCACTCCCCACAGAAAAGCCTGAGAGAGAATCTCAAAACATAAATCTGATTACATCATTCCTCTGCTAAAAATCTGGTCACGTCGACTTCTCTTAACTCCAGTAAGACAAAACCTTCTTGCAGGCCCACAAGCCTCTGCCTACTGCCTTCCATCTCACCCTGCGTAACTTTCTGCCTTAGTCTTTGCTCCAGGAAGCCTGGCCTTTGTTGAGACCCAGGGAACTGCCACATTCCCTCCCAATTTTGGGCCATCATACTTGTTAACCTTGCTGCCTGGAAAATGCTTTTCTTACCCTGGGGATCCCATCCTTTTTTTTTTTTTTTTTTTTAAGATTTATTTATTTGAGAGGTAGAGTTACAGATAGAGAGAGGGAGAGACAGAGAGAAAGGTCTTCCTTCCGTTGGTTCACTCCCCAGATGGTCGCAATGACCAGAGCTGCACCGATCCGAAGCCAGGAGCCAGGTGCCTCTTCCAGTCTCCCATGCGGGTGCAGGGGCCCAAGCACTTGGGGCATCTTCTACTGCTTTCCCAGGCCACAGCAGAGAGCTGGATGGGAAGAGGGGAAGCTGGGACATGAACTGGCGCCCACATGGGATGCCGGTGCCGCAGGCGGAGGATTAACCTACTGCGCCACAGAGCCAGCCCCCGATCCCTTCCTCTTAGTCCCATTCCTTCTTAAAGCCTCCCTAGTCCTCCCTCTCTCCTTCCCAACTAGGCTAAGTTCCTGCCTCTCCACTGCCTGTATTTCTTTTCTGAAATACTTATTTGAGAAGTAGAGTTACAGACAAAGAAAGGGAGACAAGAAGAAAGGTCTTCGATCTAATGGTTCACTCCCCAAAAATAGCCATAATCTGAAAGCCAGGAGCTTCTTCCAGGTCTCCCATGTGGGTGCAGGGGCCCAAGGACTTGGGCCATCTTCTACTGCTTTCCCAGGCCATAGCAGAGATCTGGATGGGAAGTGAAGCAGCCACTTCATATGGGATGTGAACCAGCACCCATATGGATGCCAGTACTGCAGGCAGAGTCTTAGCCCACTATGCCATAGTGCCAGGCCCTGTACTTTTTCCTTCAAAACACTTAACTATAACTTGTAACTAGGTTTTTTTTATTTATTTTTTTCTTCAGAAATATTTTATTTAAAGTATACAAACCTTATAGATTTCATAATTACAACTTCAGGAACATAGCGATTCTTCCCACTGTACCCGCTCTCCTACCAATACTCCTACCACTCTTCCTCCTCCCTCTCCTGTTCCCATTCGTATTTTTCACTAAGATCTATTTTCAATTAACTTTATACACATATGATTAAGTAAAGTATATGTTAAGTAAAGAGTTCAACAAATAGTATGGGGAAAAATGTTCCTCAACACTCAAGACAAGGGCTGTTCAGTCACTTCTCAAAGTGTCAATTTCACTTCTATAGATTACTTTTTAGGTGCTCTATTAGTTATCACGGGTCAGAGAGATGATATGGTATTTGTCCTTTTGGGACTGGCTTAATTCACTAAGTATGATGTTTTCCAGTTTCATTCATTATGTTGCAGATCACAGGATTTCTTTTTTTTTTTTTTAACCGCTGTGTAGTATTCCATGGTGGATATATCCCATAATTACTTTTATCCAGTCTTCAGTTGATGGGCATTTGGGTTGATTCCATACCTTAGCTATTGTGAATTGAGCTGTAATAAACATGGGGGTACAGAAAACTCTTTCATATGCTGATTTCATTTTCCTTGGGTAAATTCCCAGGAGTGGGATGGCTGGGTCATATGGCAAGTCTATATTCAGATTTCTTTTTTTTTTTTTTAAGATTTTATTTATTTATTTGACAGGTAGAGTTACAGACAGTGAGAGAGAGTGAGAGACAGAGAGAAAGGTCTTCCCTCCGTTGGTTCACTCCCCAAATGGCTGCAAAGGCCAGAGCTGCACCGATCCGAAGCCAGGAGCCAGGTGCTTCCTTCTGGTCTCCCATGTGGGTGCAGGGGCCCAAGCACCTGGGCCATCTTCCACTGCTTTCCCAGGCCACAGCAGAGAGCTGGAGTGGAAGAGGAGCAACCAGGACTAGAACCCTGTGCCTATACGGGATGCCAGCACTGCAAGCAGATTAACCTAGTGCACCACGGCATTGGCCCCTATATTCAGATTTCTGAGGTATCTCCATACTGTCTTCTGTAGTGTCTTTACCAGTTTACATTCCCACTGACAGTGAAATAGGGTACCTTTTTCCCCACATCCTCGCTAGCATTTGTTGTTTGTTGATTTCTGTATGAAAGCCACTCTAACTGGGGTGAGATGAAATCTCACTGTGGTTTGGATTTGCATTTCCCTGACAGCTAGTGATCCTCAGCATTTTTCATGTGTCTTTTGGCCATTTGGATTTCCTCTTTTGAAAAATGCATGTGTGAGTCCTTCGCTCTTTCTTAACTGGGTTGTTTGTCCTGTTGTTGTTGACTTTCTTGATCTCTATCTATTCTGGATATTAATCTTTCATCAGTTGCATAGTTTGCAAGTAATTTCTCCGATTCTGTCAGTTGCCTCTCACTTTGCTGAGTGTTTCTTTTGCAGTACAGAAGCTTCTCAATTTGAATGTAAACCCATTTGTCAATTTTGGCTTTGATTGCATGTGCTTCTGGGATCTTTTCCAAGAACTCTTGGCCTATGCCAATGTCTTGAGGGTTATCCCAATGTTCTCTAAGAATTTGATGGTATCAGGTCATAGATTTAGATCTTTAATCCATTTTGAGTGGATTTTTGTGTAAGGTGTAAGGTAGGGGTCTTGCTTCATACTTCTGCACGTGGAGATTCAGCTTCCCCAGCACCATTCATTGAAGAGCCAGTCCTTGCTCCAGGGATTGATTTTAGCTCCTTTGTCAAAGATAAGTTGGTTGTAGATGAATGGATTGATTTCTGATTTTCTATTCTGTTCCATTGGTCTATACACCTGTTTTTGTACCAGTATCAGGCTGTTTTATTATAACTGGCCTGTAGTATGTTTTGAAATCTAGTACTGCAATCCCTCCAGCTTGGTTTTTGTTGTATAAGGTTCTATTAGCTAGTCAAGGTCTCCTGTGTTTCCATGAGTTTCAGCATCATTTTTTCTATATCCGAGGAGAATGTCCTTGGTATTTTGACTGGCATTGCACTGAATCTGTAAATTGCTTTCTGTAGTATGGACATTTTGATGATATGTATCTTCCACTCCATTAACATGGAAGACTTTTCCATTTTTTGGTACCTTCTATTTCTTTATGTTTTATAATTCTCATCATAGAGATCTTTGACATCCTTCGTTAAATTTGTTCTGAGGTATTTGCTTTTCTTTTGTAGCTATTGTGAATGGGATTGATCTTAGAAGCTGTTTCTCAGCCTTGGCATTGTCTGTATACAAAGGCTGTTGAGTTTTGTGTGTTGATTTTACATCCTGCCACTTTACCAAAGTCTTCCATGAGTTCCAATAGTCTCCTAGTGGAGTCTTTTGGATCCCCTATATATAGAATCATGTCATCTGCAAATAGGGATGGTTTGACTTTCTCCTTCCCAATTTGTATCCCTTTGATTTCTTTTTCTTGACTAATGGCTCTGGTTAAAACTTCCAGCACAGCAATGGAGAGAGTGGGCATCCTTGTCTGGTTCTGGATCTCAGTGGGAATGCTTCCAACTTTTCCCCATTCAACATAATGCTGGTCATGGGTTTATCATAAATTGCCTTGAATGTGTTGAGGAATGTTCTTTCTATACCTAATTTGTTTAGAGTTTTTATCATGAAAGGGTGTTGTATTTTATCAAATGCTTTCTCTGCATCTATTGAGATAATCATATGATTTTTGTTCTACAATTTGTTAATGTGATGTATCACATTGATTGACTTGCAAATGTTGAACCATCTCTGCATACCAGGGATAAATCCCACTTGGTCTGGGTGAATGATTTTTTTTGATGTTATTGGATTCGACTGGCTAGTATTTTGTTGAGGATTTTTGCGTCTATGTTCATCAGGGAAATTGGTCTGTAGTTCTCTTTGTCTGTTGTATCTTTTTCAGGTTTAGGAATTAAGGTGATGCTGGCTTCACAGAAGTGTGTTTGGGAGGATTCCCTCCCTATCAATTGTTTCGAAAAGTTTGAGAAAAATTGGAGTTAGTTCTTCTTTAAATGTCTGGAAGAATTCAGTAGTTGTCGCTCCCCCTCTTCGTGGAGGAACGACACAAAGCCTTGCGCTGTTCTTTCGTCTGCTCGGCCCTCCCCGGGTTTGCTGCTGGTTCTTCCCGGGTTGGCTACTATCCCTTCCACCTCCGTGGAAGGGCAGTTCCCCCTGGCCACATTCCCCACTTCCGCAGGGGAGCGGCACACCGCCGGCCGGTTCTCTCGGGGGCTGCACGGGTTCCCTTAGATGTTCCCCATAGGTGTTCCCCATAGATGTTCCTGGTGCATGCCGTCTCTCTCCTCCTTTATAGTCCTCCTCCGCCAATCCCAACTCGGCTGCCCACACGCCGAGTACGCTGCTCTCCTCCAATCAGGAGCAAGTCCTACAGTTTATTAGTTGAACTGGAGGCAGCTGTGCGGAAGCTGTTTACTTCTCTCCCAGCGCCATATTGTGGGAGAGCAGATGCATAGAATAAGTCTTAATTCGAGTAACTTAGTCTAGTCCGGATTGCTCCCCACAAGTAGTGAGCCATCTGGTCCTGGGCTTTTCTTTGTTGGGAGGGTCTTTACTACAGATTCAATTTATGTCTTGGTTATTGGTCTGTTTAGGTTTTCTATGTATTCATGGCTCAATTTATGATTGTATGTGTCCACCAGGAATCTGTCCATTTCTTCTAGGTTTCCTGGTTTGTTGGCGTACAACTCTTTGTAGTAATTTCTGATGATTCTTTTTATTTCTGTAGTGTCTATTGTTACATCTCCTTTTTCATCTAATTTTATTGATTTGGGTCTTCTCTTTTTTTTTTTTTTTGGTTAGTTGGGCCAATGGTGTGTCATATTATTTTTTCAAAAAAACCAACTCTGTTTTGCTGATCTTCAGTTAGTTTTTTTTTTGTTTCAATTTTGTTTATTTCTTTTCTAATTTTAATTATTTCTTTTATCCTACTAGTTTTGGGTTTGGTTTGCTGTTGCTTTTCTAGGTGCTTGAGATGCACTAATAGATCATTTATTTGGTGCCTTTCCAATTTCTTGATGGTAGATACCAGTTGCTATAGGCTTTCCTCAACACTGCTTTTGCTATATCCTGTTAAGTTTTTAAATGTATTGTCATCTTCATTCATTTCCAGAAATTTTTTGATTTCTCTTTTGATTTCTTCTATGACCCATTGCTCATTCATGAGCATGTTGTTTGCATATGCGCTAGAAGATTCCTGAGTTGTTGATTTACAACTTAATTCCATTGTGGTCAGAGAAGATGCTTGGTATGATTTCAATGTTTTGGAATTTCCTGAGATTTGTTTTATGGTCTAGCATGTAGCCAACCCTAGAGAAAGTTCTGTATTCTGTGACTATAGGCTGGAAAGCTCTGTAGATACGTTAGGTCCATTTGGTCCATAGTGTTGACTAATTCTGTTGTTTGCTTGTTGATTTTATGTCTAGTTGACCTGTCCATTGCTAAAAGTAGGGTATTAAAGTCCCACATTACTATTGTATTGGAGTCTGTGTCTCCCTTTAGATCCATTAACATTTTTTAAAATAGCCCAGTGCCTTATAATTAGAGGCGTATACATTTGTAATAGTCACAGCTTCCTGTTGACTTGATCCCTTAATCATTACATAGTGCCCTTCTTTGTCTCTTTTAACAGTTTTTGTGTTAAACTCTATTTTGTCTGATATCAGCATGGCTACACCAGCTCTTTTTTGGTTTTTATTGGCATGGAATATATTTTTCCATTCTTTCTTTCAGTCTGTGTGCATCTTTGTTGGTGAGTTGTGTTTCTTGTAGGCAGCAAATAGATGGGTTTTGTTTTTTAATCCATTCAGCCAGTCTGTGTCTTTTAACTGGAGAGTTGAGGCCATTTACATTCAAGGTGACTATTGATAAGTAACGACTTATCAATAAAATGGCCCTGCCATTATTCCATAAATATTCCTATCTTTACTTTGGATTTCTTTTGTACTTTTACTGGGAAATTTTCTGCCTTCACATTCTTTCATAGTGATGACCATGTTTCTGTGTTTCTGTGTGTAGTATACCCTTAAGCATCTTTTGTAAGGCTAGATGGGTGGTGACAAATTATTTCAATTTGTTATGGAAACAAAACTAAAGCATTACAACTTGGGGCTGGTGCTGTGGCGTAGCGGGTAAAGTTGCCACCTATGATGCCTGCATCCCAAATGGGCATCAGTTCGAGTCCCAGCTGCTCCACTTCCAATCTAGCTCCCTGCTAACGTGCCTGGGAAAGCATTGGAAGATGGCCCAAGTGCTTGGGCCCCTGCACCCATGTGGGTGACCCGGAAGAAGCTCCTGGCTCCTGGCTTCAGATCAGTTCAGCTCCAGCCACTGTGGCCATTTAGAGAGTGAACCAGCAGACAGAAGATTTCTCTTTCTCTGTCTCTCCCTATAACTCTGCCTTCCAAATAAAATAAATATTTAAAAACAAAATAAATTTTTGAGTCTGCTTCTTTATCTTATGCCACCTCATTCCTCTTTCGGATTCACCTGACACCTTGTCATGCTGGATGCAACAAAGGGTAATTTGGTAACATCAAAAATTTCAATGAATTCCTTTTGAATTATGGGTTGTTTTTTTTTTTTTTTTTTTTTTTTTTTTTTGACAGGCAGAGTGGACAGTGAGAGAGAGAGACAGAGAGAAAGGTCTTCCTTTGACGTTGGTTCACCCTCCAATGGCTGCCGCGGCTGGTGCGCTGCGGCCGGCGCACCGCGCTGATCCGATGGCAGGAGCCAGGAGCCAGGTGCTTTTCCTGGTCTCCCATGGGGCGCAGGGCCCAAGCACCTGGGCCATCCTCCACTGCACTCCCTGGCCACAGCAGAGAGCTGGCCTGGAAGAGGGGCAGCCGGCACAGAATCCAGCGCTCCAGCCGGGACTAGAACCTGGTGTGCCGGCGCCGCTAGGCGGAGGATTAGCCTAGTGAGCCGCAGCGCCGGCCTGAATTATGTTTTTAATAAATTATTCATCTATTTTTTTAAAAGATTTATTTATTTATTTGAAAGTCAGAGCTACACAGAGAGAGGTAGAGAGAGAGAGAGAGAGAGAGAGAGAGGTCCTCCATCCAATGGTTCACTCCCCAATTGGCTGCAACGGCCGGAGCTGTGCTGATCCGAAGCCAGGAGCTTCCTCTGGGTCTCCCACATGGGTGCAGGGGCCCAAGGACTTGGGCCATCTTGTGCTGCTTTCCAAGGCCACATCCAGAGAGCTGGATGGGAAGTGGAGCAGACAGGTTCGAACCGGTGCCCATATGGGATGCCGGCGCTTCAGGCCAGGGCGTTAACCCACTGTGCCACAGTGCCGGCCCCTCTAATTTCTTTTTTTAAAAAGTTTTTTTTTTTTCTTATTTATTTGAGAGGTAGATTTATAGACAGAGAGAGGGAGAAACAGAGAAAAAGGTCTTCCATCCACTGGTTCACTCCCCAAATGGCCATAACAGCCAGAGGTGGGCAGATCTGAAAGCCAGGAACCAGGAGCTTCTTCTTCCAGGTCTCCCACGTGGGTGCAGGGTCCCAAGGACTTGGGTCATCTTCTACTGCTTTCCCAGGCCACAGCTGAGAGCTGGATTGGAAGAGGAGCAGCCAGGACTCAAACTGGCGCCCATGTAGGATGTCGGCACTGTAGCTGAAGGCTTAGCCCACTACACCACAGTGAGAGCTCCTTAATTCTGTCTTTTAAAACACCACTATGATTGCCCTATGGACATGGTTCTACACTGATTCTTTCCTTTTTAAAATGAGGGTTTATTTTATTTTATTTGAAAGGCAGATTGACAGAGAAAGAGGGAGAGAAAGACATATTCCATCTGGTAGCGCACTTCCCAAATGTTGCAACGGCCAGAGTTGGGACAGGCAGAAGCCAGGAACTCCATCCAGGGTCTCCCACATGGGTGGCAGGGGTCCAATCTTTTGGGCTATCTTCTGTTGCTTCCCCAGGCACACGAGCAGGGAGTGCGATCAGAAGCAGAGCAGCCGGGACTCACTGGTGCTCCCATATGTGATGCTAGGGTTGCAGGCTGTGGCTTAACACACTATACCCGATGCTGGCCCTCTGCATCTGATTGCTTGTGCTCGTGTCAGGAACGGTAGCTAGCTCTCATTATTCAAAGCTGGAGAATTTTCTATTATATAGATACACCATATTTGTACTTGACTAATCTCTTCTTGAAATTACCATCAATAATTGTTCTCAGTATACACAGAAAACTACCTGGAAAGCTACTAATACTTAACAGTGATGATTTCTAGAGAGAATGGTGGGTTGGGTCACAGGGAGAGGAAATGCCACTTTATTACTCTTTGGTTGTATAAAAAACAATGCACATATATTACTTTACAAATAGTATTTAATGAAAAAAGTCAGTAGCCATATACTTTATAAATGCAGAGTAGAAAAGCTAAAGGATTTTCTTCCCTGGGAAGAATCATGGAAGTACAAGAATGTGGCATAAACATTTCTGAGACAAAAACGGAACTCGAGAGAGTAAGAGCTGCCGCAGAGCACAGCGCCAGCAGCGCCGCCAGGTACTCACCAATCGACTGCCTGAGCTCGCTGCACTGGCTCACAGCCGGCAGCTTCAGGATCTCCTTCCATTTTTTACTGCGACCGCTTTTTTTGCCATATCCTCCTACATTTGAGGCAGAAAAGGCGGTTTTTAGATGGTCAGAAATATCCAATTATAACAAAGACTTTCAGTGAGGCACCTTACTATTTCTGTTGGATAGGTAGAAACACAAGCTATAACGATCTGTCCTAACCGGAAGGCAGCTGGGGGAGGGGCACCACCCCCAAATACCGCACTCGGTCCCCAACACTGTCATGTAGAAATCTTCTGACCCTGAATTCTGCATGCAGCTCTGCTGCACCTCAGCTTCCAAGTTTGTAAACCGGACTCAGCATGACATATTGTCCAGGGCTGCTTACAGGGGTCGAAAGTCTGGGTCTCAAGCCTACCGCACCCCACGCTCAACTCGTTCCACTCAGACTCCTTGTTTCCCCTTTAAAAACCTGCCCTTGCTTTCTTCTTCAAGATTCATTCATGGAATAGACGTGTAAGCAGAAGCCCGCCCACGCCAGAGCACATGCTAGGTGCTGCTTCACTGACAGCCGCGGCCCACGTCACGCAAGGGCTGAGGAAGCGGTGCCTGCCCTCCTGCCCCTCTGCCGGGACCCCCAAACTCAGTGCAGCAGAGACCGAACAGGCCTCACTGCTGGTCAGGCGCGCGCGCACACACACACCGGCTGCGGCTGGTTCCCCTCCAGCTGAGAACGGCCTGCTCTTTGGGATAGGACTTCTCATCCGGCCCTTCCGGGAGCAGAAGGGACGGGCCGTCGCCGCGCCGCGCGCAGACCCACGGCGCACCGCAAAGCCTCAGCCCGCGCTGCGCGCCGCAGCTCCACCGGGAACCGGGCGCGGACCGAGCAGAGCACAGCCGGGGCCGGCGGCGCGGGACGCGCTGGAGCAGGCCCGCCGCGGCCGAGGGCTCCTCCAGCCAGGCCCCGGTCCCCGAGGAGACCCGCGTTGTCCCGGCTGCGGGGCGCCCGCACACACCTAGGCGCGCTCTCAGCAGCAACGTGTTGGCCGTGATGTTCTCGACCTCCATGGTTCGCCGCCGCGGCCGCGAAAACCGGCGCTTTCGAGGAGCAGGAGCAGGAGGAGGCGCCGCCGCGGCTTCCACGCATCCCTCGCACGGCTCCACCCGCTCCGGGGGCCGCGGCGCGCTGCCTCGCCGGGGCCGCCGCCGCCGCCGCCGCCGCCGCCGCCGCCCCCTCTGGCGTCGCCACCACAGCCACCACGGGCGCCGTCGCCGGCGTCGGCGGGAGCGCGGCGGTCGGCGCGGGGCGGCCTCGCGGTCGCGGCGAGCGGAGCCGGCAGCCGGGCCGCTGAGGAGCTGCCCGGTCACTGTCGCCGCGCCCGGGCTCGGGCTCCTCGTGGCCGCATCGCCCCGGCCGAGCGCCAACAACGCTCTCCTCAGGGTCCAGCCCTGGAGCAGCTTCGAGTCTCCGCCCAGCCCCACCCGCGCCGGGGCTCACAGGCAGGGGCGCCAGCCCCGGCGGCGACGGCTCCCGCCGCCGCCGCCGCCAGCTACGCGCACACCGGCCGGCTGCCCGCCAACGGCTTCCCAGAGCGGGGAGGTGACTGCGGCGCCTCGCCGCGGACTACAACTCCCAGCAGGCCTCGCGCTGAAGGCCGCGGCGGCGCGCGGGCTGCTGGGAGTTGTAGTCGCCCAGCGTGCTCGCGTGGGAGCCGAGCGGGATCTCGTTGGTGACTTCCGGGAAGTGTCTGCCTCTCCCCGTTTCCGGGTGCCGGCGCGTGCTTCCGCAGGCGCGTTGCGCCGCCGGTCGTTTTTGGTTTTTGTGTGTGTGTTTTTTTTGTTTTTCCTTTCTCGGGGTCTCCGGGGCCTGTAGGAGGTGCGACAGCGAGCGCGCCATGGGCAAGGCCAAGTCCGCCGGCGCGCGCGCCAAGGCCCCCGCGGCGAAGGCCAGGCCCAACCCGTTCGAGGTGAAAGTCAACAGGCAGAAGTTCCAGGTGCTGGGCCGGCGGACGCGCCACGACGTGGGGATGCCCGGGGTGTCGCGCGCGCGCGCCCTGCAGAAGGTGAGCGCGGGGGGCGCCGGGCTGGGGCGGCCGCGAGGCGGGGTCCGCGCGGGGGCGTGGGCGTGGAAGGCCCGCACGGGGGGCTCCGGAGCTGGGGAGGCCGCTTCCCGGGGCCGGCGCGGGGGGCGTGGGCGTGGGCGGGGGGCTCCGGAGCTGGGCGGTCGCGTCCCGGGGCCGGGGGCGTGGGCGGCCCGCGCGGGGGGCGCCGGAGCTGGGGAGGCGGGGAGGCCGCTTCCCGGGGCCGCGGGCGTGGGCGTGGGCGGGGGGCGCCGGAGCTGGGGAGGCGGGGAGGCAGCTTCCCGGGGCTGGCGCGGGGGGCGTGGGCGGCCCGCGCGGGGGGCGCTGGCGCTGGGTGGCCAGGAGGCCGCTTCCCGGGGGCCGGCGCGGGGGCGTGGGCGGGGGGCTCCGGAGCTGGGTGGCCGCGAGGCGGGTGGCCGCGTCCCGGGGCCGGCGCGGGGCTGCTGGCGGCGCCCGCGGTGAGCGAGCGGAGTCGCTGCGAAGTCGCTCTGTGCGTGTCGCGGTGCGGCGGAGCCTGCCTCCGGGCCCGGCGGGATTAGCAGCGGGCTGGCCCGAGGGCAGGCGGCCGGTGGTCGTCCTTGCGAACCGCTGGCAGGTCCGTCGACTACGTGAGGGGGCTTCCGGAGGTTCGCGGATGCGGCGTGTTAGGAAGAAACCGCGCGAGAATTTAAAATGCTTTTGCGCCAAATTAGACTTAACTTCTAATTCCATCTTTCCACCGACTTTTGCAGTAACCTTACGACTTGAGCACTGCTGGTTGCTAGGTTATCCCACGGCGTCGTCTTCCTGCCCTGTTCTCTAAGTTATAATAGGCATTGTGACATCACACTGGGTTTATATATTACAGCTTACGCTCTCTTGTTTAAGATTTTGTTTATTTGAAAGATTTACGCAGAGGGAGAGAGATCTTCTGGCTGCAACAGCTGGGGCTGGCCAGGCTGAAGCCAGGAGCTTCTCCTGGGTCTCCCACGGGGTGCAGGGGCCCAAATGTTTGGCCCATCTTCTGCTGCCTTCCCAGGCCATTAGCAGGGAGTAGATCAGAAGTGGAGCAGCCGGGACTCGAACCGGCGCCCATCTGGGATGCCGGCACTGCAGGCGGCGCGTTGCACTACACCACCGCACAAGCCTGTGACAGAGATGGCTGGTGCCTGCTCCTCCTCCCTCCTCCCTGCCAATGTCACTGTCAGTCCTGACCCCTCCTCTTACAGGTACAGGCTCCAGAGGTCTCTGGGTAGCCTCAGAACAGTGTCAGCTGACACACAGCGATGGCAAGGCCGTAGTCAAGCCGCAGAAAGCAGATGGGTCACGGCTCTCGCTGCAGATCTGGGTTAGAATCCGCCTGCCCTCCTGGTTTTGGACTGTGTGTGTCTGTTGCATTTAGGTTCTCGCATCTGATTACTACAGCAAACCCTGTGGTTTATTTAAATAGTGTATCTCAAGTTCTGTTAAGTTTTAGAAAGTTATTTGAGAAGCAGAGACCGGGCGCTCCCACACACTGGTTCACTGCCTAAAATGCTGCACTGGCCTGGGAGCAGGTGTCCAGTGTGGATGGCAGGAACCCTATTACTGGAGCCCTCACTGTGCCTCCTAAGGCCTGCGGTAGCAGGAGGCCGGGGCCAGATGCTGGGCTAATATGGAATGTGGGCATCCCAGCTGCCAGTCCACAGGTCTGCCCCATTATAAGTTCTGTTCTGCAACTGCGGGAGCAGCAGGGTTTCGTAGAGCTTACCCTGGACTCGAACGTTACCTGGCGTCCAGCAGCCTCCCTTCCCCGTCCGGTCCTAGAGCTGGACGTCAGAGCGAGGGGCAGAAGTAGAACGGGGACAGGAGCAGCTGTGCTGGAGCCGCTGGTTCGCGTGCGGTGTCGGCTGTCCCTGGGCTCTGTCTAGCAGCAGCGAGGAGGTAGACCAGGGCACAGCGAGGAGGTAGACCAGGGCACAGCGAGGAGGAGGACGGGGAGGAGTGCCCGCTCAGCAGGTGTTCATTGAGCTGACTGCCGGGCGGCAGCGGGTCCTCACTACATTCTAAGTGAAACACGTTCGTGTTTTGGAATGAGAAGAAAGATGCGTTGCCAGCGTTAGTCTCTCCGGCATTGCTAAGTTCAGTTCTCACACGGCTTTCCAAGTGGCTTCTCACAAATGCGAGGAATCCCTGAAGCAGGCAAGAAGCGCTCGGATCTGACTGGGTCCGGGTTTCCCGCGCCGGCCGGGACGCACCCCTCCCCGGTGACTCCCGTCCTGGTCACTGCTGCTGCATCAGACCCCGCTCGGCGGCAGTCCCTGCGGAGACAGGGGTTTCTGTCAGGGGTAAAAGTCCGTAGCCAGCCGCCTCGGGACCGTGGCCGCAGCCCCCCACGCGCATCCGCCAGGGGATTCAGCCTCGAGGTCAGGCACCGCCGAGTGATGCGGGAAACAGCGGTGCCTGGAGGTGTGCTCTCAGTCGTTGAACTGCGTCCTTGAAGTGTCGCTCCTTTGGTGTCCTCCAGTGCGAAGTCAAGTTGGGAGCCCACCTGGTCACCTTGTCTGTGACCTCAAGCCTGCAGGAAGGCACAGCTCTGCGCTGTGAGAGACGCCCTCCGGAGTGGAAAGGACCCAGACTTTCCCTCTTGCGGGAGTAAACGCGAGGCCCGGTGCTGCGCCGCAGCTGGGAGAGCAGCTCTGTCCTCGGGCGGCGTGCGTCCCCTCCCTCTCACAGCGCAGACTCACTCCAGAGAGGAGGACGAAGTCGCCGCTCCGCGAACGGTGGCTTTCTCTTCTCAGGAGGGAAGGCCTGTCACCCACGAGAGCGGCTGGTGGGTGAGCTCAGCCCCCGGCACGTGGGTGTCACAGGAAGTGGTTGTGATACTGTCTGGCGGTCTTGTTTTCCAGCGTACCCAGACTTTACTGAAGGAGTACAAGGAAAGGAACAAGTCCAATGTGTTCGCAGACAGGCGCTTTGGGGAGTACGATGGCAGCATGAGCCCCGAGGAGAAGATGATGCAGCGGTTTGCTCTGGAGCAGCAGGTACGGGGGCCGCATCCCTGCGCCTCGCCTCGCCTCGCCTCTGCGGTCCAGCTCTGAGCGCCTGAGCTGGCGGGCTGGGCCCGAGAGGAAGCAGCCTTCGCGGAGGTCGCTTGGCTGGCTCCGGCTCTCTAGGGGAGAGGCGGTGGTTGTATTAGAGTCTCAACCACGTTTGGTTTCGAGTCTGATGGTTGCAGAGTGAGTAGGTGGAGGGACAAGCTGGCGAGGAAGGCTCGTCCACAGCAGGTTGCTCTGGCCCGCTGGTCTGTGTAAGAATTGTGTGTGTTACCTGAATCATCACTGAAATAACTCAGGGTAACAGGAAGGCTGCACTGTCACGTTTCACATGTAATGGGAAGATAAGCTTGTTTGTGCTATGGAATGAGCATGGTGCTGCTAGGAAGCTGATTTTGTTCCCCTCTTCTGTCAGAAACATCATGAGAAAAAAAGCGTCTACAACCTGAACGAAGATGAAGAGCTAACCCATTACGGCCAGTCTTTGGCAGACATCGAAAAGCACCATGACGTGGTGGACAGTGACAGTGATGCTGAGGACCGAGGGACGTTGTCTGGTAAGGCCGGGGGTGCCCCCCACAAGCCTGAGGGTGTGTACAGAGCCAGGGACCGTCTGTTCCCCGTGGGGCTGTGTCCTGCTCTTGGAGGCCTAGAGAAGCATGAGAGTTTGATGGTGAACCTTCCAGTGGATTCCACATGTGACAGTTTTATTTCTTAAATTTTGAAACTTGAAGACAGTTTGTATAGATAGATAGGTGTTTCATTATCCTACTTGAACCTCACAGCCCATTTTGCCCAGGAGCTCAGAGATAAAATGTCCTGTGCCCAAGGGTGTAAGCTGTGGCCTGGGGGCACCGACCCTGGGGACAGCTGTCTTCCCCATTTTATGCATTCTGACCTAATATTTCCACCACCAGAACTTAGGTGGTTCTTTCAGTCTTTACTTACCATGGGACTAATTAATGGCAGTTTTTTTTTTTTTTTTTTTTTTTTTTTTTTTTTAAGATTTATGTATTTATTTATTTGAGAAGCAGAGGGAGAGAGAAAGAGAAGTGTTCCATCTGCTGGTTCACTCCCCAGGTGGCTACAACGGCCAGAGCTGCACCAATCAGGAGCCAGGAGCTTCCTCCGGGTCTCCCATGTGGGTGCAGGGGCCCAAGGACTTGGTTCATTTTCTGCTTTCCCAGGCCAAAGCAAAGAGCTGGATTGGAAGTTGACCAGTCGGGACCTGAACCAGTGCCCACGTGGAATGCTGGCACTGCAGGCAGCAGTTTTATCAGCTATGCCACAGCGCCGGCCCCAAATTATGGCAGTTTTGAGAGGGAAATAATATTGAGCCACAAATCTGTAGACAACATGGGACCAATTAAATTGTGGGGCCTTAATTTATATTAATATACAACTAAACTGAATTAGGACTCAGTTTTGTTTTTAAAGATTTACTTATGTATTTGAAAGTCAGAGTTACACAGAGAACGAGAGAGAGAGAGAGAGAATAGGTCTTCCATCCACTGGTTCACTCCCCAGTTGGCTGCAACGGCTGGAGCCGGGCCAGGCGGAAGTCAGCAGCCAACAGCTTCTTCCGGTCTCCCACGTGAGTGCAGGGTTCCAAGAACTTGGGCCATCTTCTGCTGCTTTCTCAGGCCATAGCAGAGAGCTGGATCGGAAGTGGAGCAGCCGGGACTCAAACCTGCACCAATATGGATGCCGGTGCTGCAGGTGGCAGCTTTATCCTCTACACCACAGTGCCAGCCCCAGGAGAGATTAATCTTTCATCTGCTGGTTCACTCCCCAGATGGCCGAAACAGCCAGAGCTGGGCCAGGCTGGAGCCAGGAGCTTCCTCCAGGTCTCCCACATGGTGGCAAGGGCCCAAACAGCTGGGACTCAAACTGGTGCCCGCGTGACCGAGAAGGTGGTGGTGTGCCGAGACTCGAGGACTGCGTAGGGGAAGGTGTCCCCACAAAGCGGAATGGGGAGCCTTTTTTCTGCCAAGGGCCATTTGGATGTTTATAGTAGCATCACTCACAGGCCGTCCGAAGTTAACTCCCAACTCAAAATCCGTCTACCTGTGGGTGCCATGACAGGAGCAGGACGTTCCCCACCCCTGCCGGAGGTGGGGCCAGCAAGGAGGTTTTGCCTGGGGGACAGGGAGATGGTGACAGACGAACGGGGTCTCCTGGGCCACAGGAAGAGGTCGGCTTTGAGTCAGGAAGTGGCACCATGGCGTTAGGATGAGCGGGCTTCCTCCTGAGTGGATGTAAGTGCAGGAGGAGGAAGCGAGGTGGCTCTAGAGTCTCGGCCTGAGCCCCCGGGAAGCTACAGGTGCCATTCACGGCCGTCCGCAGCAGGGGGGAGGTGAGGTGCTCGTGAGGTCCAGGGGGCACTGGAGTCCAGAGTCCAGGGGACCGAACAAGGCCACCAGGGGAAGAGGCGGCAGTGGAGCTGGGGGAGGGGCTCCCAGCTGCCAGTGAGGCCCTGGGTGGGTGTTGGCCAGGAGCCAAGTGGAGGTCTTTGCTAGGAGGCAGTGATAGGAGATGAAGAGGAAGTCAGGAAACTGACCTGTGAATCAGGCGAGAGTCCAGCTCAGAGGAGAGGCTCAGCCAGCCCGGAGGAGTGAGGAGACAGGAGAAGGCAGGCTGTGGAAGAGAAGAGTACAGGGGCTAGCGCCTGCAGCGCCAGCATCCCATATGGGCGCCAGTTCTAGTCCCGGCTGCTCCTCTTCTGATCAGCTCTCTGCTGTGGCCTGGGAAAGCAGTAGACGGTGGCCCAAGTCCTTGGGCCCTGCACCTACGTGGGAGACCCGGAGGCAGCTCCTGGCTCCTGGCTTCAGATCAGTGCAGCTCTGGCTGTTGCTGCCATCTAGAGAGTGAACAAGTGGATGGAAGACCTCTCTCTGTTTCTCTCCCTCTTTATATAACTCTGTCTTTCAAATAAATAAAAATAAATCTTAAAAAAAAAAAAAAGAAAATGGAGTACAGGAGCATTGGGTAGGGGCTGAGCAGTAGGGAAGGGGCGTAGGGTGGCGGGGAGCTTTTTCTTTAAACCTGAGTGGAGTCCGACAGCGCTGCATAGGATGAGGCGCAGTGATGCGTGGAAGGCTGTGCTCTGCTGAGGTCGTTCCTTGAGTAGGTGAGAAGGGGCGGGATCTCATTGCTTGGTGGCGGGAGTCGGCCCTGGACAGTTCCAGGGCTCAGCTGCTGTGGGACGGGCTGGTGTGAGGGGCGAGGTCACAGCCAGGGAGGGGAGAGAATGGCCTGGTGTCAAGAGCCCATCTGAAGGTGGCAGTTTTGGTTTTGGGTTTTTTTTGTTTTTTTTTTTTTTTTTTTTTTTTTTTTTTTTTTTTTTTTAGATTATTTATTTGAAAGAGTTACAGAAAGGGAGAGGCAGAGAGAGGTCTTCCATCCACTGGTTCACTCCCCGGATGGCCAGAGCAGCCAGTGCTGGGTCACGCTGAAGCCAGGAGTCCGGAGCTTCATCCGAGTCTCCCACATGCACTGCTTTCCCAGGCATTGGCAGTGGAGCTGCCGGGACATGAACCGGTGCCCCTGCGGGCTGCCGGCTCTGCAGGTGGCAGCCTCCCTGCTGCGCACAGCGCCGTCCCAGCGCGCAGTCTTGTGTGGTGTTCCTTTCACCACCAGCCTTCGCCTGCACAGGCACTAGCAGGGAGCGGGTGTGGAGCTTGATTTAGCTCCTGCAGGAAGAGGGGTGAGGCTGGGAGCTGTTGGGGTGCTCGGCCTGGGCTGGAGGATGACCCGACGTTTTACCTCGTGGGGCTTTGGGTAAATCCCCTACATCTGCGCCTTTGTTTTTCCGTCTGATAACCGGGTTCCTAAGGTGTTTTGTGTGACGACTCCCGTGTCCGAGTTCTCTGCTGGCCGATGGGGCGGGCTGAAGGTGAATGACCCTCTTTAATTCTGCCTGTGCCTTTGAAGCCTCCCAGTGCTGATGGAGGGGTGTGGCGTGGCGGAGCCTCTGCCCTGAGCCGGGCTCTCCTCCCACCAGCACTCTGGTGCCACCTGTGTTCTTGCATGTCCCAGTCTCCTGAGAGTGAACACAGTTTATAGACGAGTTCTCGGTGTTCCCAGTCACTCGAGTTATGGCCGCTTGGTAATGTGGTGGGTCTGGGTTCCCTCCTCTGCATCGTTTTATAGATTCATTTATATATTTATTAGAAAGATGGAGTAACTGGGAGTATCCATCCACTGGTTTATTCTTTCAGTAGCTACAACCGCCAGGGCACAGCTAGGTGGAAGCCGGGGGTCAGGAACTCCATCTGGGTCTCTCATGGGTGGCAGGGACCCAGGCACTTGGGCCCTCATCAGCTGCCTCCTCGGGAGAATTAGCAGGAAGCTGGATCAGAAGTGGAGTAGGGGCGGCGCTGTGGTGTAGCGGGTAAAGCTTCTGCCTGCAATGCTGGCATCCCATATGGGTGCCAGTTCAAGTCCCAGCTGCTCCATTTCCGATCCAGCTCTCTGCTGTGGCCTGGGAAAGCAGTAGAAGATGGCCCAAGTCCTTGGGCCCCTGCACCCACGTGGGAGACCTGGAGGACGCTCCTGGCTCCTGGCTTCCTCTCGGCACAGCTCCGGCCATTGCAACCATCTAGGGAGTGAACCAGCAGATGGAAAACCGACCTCTCTCTCTCTCTGTCTCTGCTTCTGACTGTCTGTAACTCTGCCTTTCAAATGAAATAACTAAATCTTTTTTTAAAAAATAAAGTGGAGTAGCCAGAACTCAATCTAGTACTCTGCTTCAGAACACAGGCGTTACAAATGGCGGCTACACCCACTGTGCCACGCCGGCCTCTTGTATGGGCTTTCCTGGAGCAGGGGCTCGGCTTGCATGTTTCTTCAGTGCCGGTGTGCCTGATGCCTCATGCCGCCTGCTACCTTTGAGTGTAGTTTGTCTCTGAAACTCATGCTGTGATTTGCTTGTCACTGTGGCAATACTGTACTGGGGCGGTGGGGCCTTTAAGAAAGCGTAGCTCAGGGCTGGCCCTGTGGGGCGGCGGGTGAGCTGCCACCTGAGATGCCAGCATCCCACACGGGCACCGGTTCAAGTCCCGGCTGCTCCACTTCTGATCCAGCTCCCTGCTGATGCTCCTGGGAGAGCAGTGGAGGACGGCCCAGGTCCTAGGGCCCTGCGCCCACCGGGAGGACCAGAAGAAGCTCCTGGCTCCTGTCTGTCTGCTGTGGCCATGGAGGCCAGCTGAGGAGTGAACCAGCAGATGGAAGACCTCTTTCTCTCTGTCTCTCCCTCTGTCACTCTGCCTTTCAAGTGAATAAAAAAAAAAGTGTCTTAGCTCGCCGAGAGGGTGCGTGCCTCTCCTGGGTGAGTCACCGCTAGCGCAGCGCTGTGAGGCCGCTGCAGCTCACGGGCTGTGGGGCTGCCACGCGCAGACTTCCCAGCATCCGGTCCGCGAGCCCGAATGCTTTAAAAAAAGTTACCCAGCGTCTGGTGTTCTGTAACAGGTACAGAAAACACCCGTTAACTGTGCTTGAGTTTCTACTTGAATCTGGCATGCTCAGGGCTGCTTTGGAGATGTGCCGGCACAGTACCGCAGCAGGCACTGCCGGGCGGTGGGCGCTGTGCAGCAGGTTGGGTACTGCTAGGGGTACCCACTTCCCGGGTCGGAGTGCCCGCTTCCTGGGTCGGAGTGCCTGCTTCCTGGGTCGGAGTGCCTGCTTCCCGTGCCTGCTTCCCGGGTCGGAGTGCCCGCTTCCTGGGTCGGAGTGCCTGCTTCCTGGGTCAGAGTGCCTGCTTCCCGTGCCTGCGTGCTGTGCGCACAGGAGGCAGCAGGTGTTGACTGAGTACCTAAGTCCGTGCCATGCACGAGGGAGGCCGCCATAGAGTTCCAGGCCTGTCCCTGGCCATGTGGCCATGTGGGGAGCGAGCCAGTGAATGGGAGATTCTCTCTCTCTCTCTCTCTGTGTCTCACACACTTTCTACCTTTCAAACAAATGCTTAAGAGGAAAACGCTTGCCGAGCCGGGGCCTGGCTTCAAGGTGGTGTTTCCTCTGTCTGCAGCTGAGCTGACTGCTGCCCACTTTGGAGGTGGTGGTGGACTGCTTCATAAGAGTGCCTCCCAGCAGGAGGGCAAGGCGGGGGAGCACCCGAAGTCTCGGAGAGAACTGATTGAGGAGCTCATCGCGCAGTCCAAGCAAGAGAAGGTGGGTCAGTCAGTGCTCCTGACGTGGCTGCCCATCGGGGACGCCCTCACCGGAACATGCCCGAGATCTTTCCCCTGTGCATTCGTGGCTTGTGTGTGATATTTTGTATGCATTTAAAAGAGCATTCAATTTGAATAAGTTGTGTATGTTTAAAGGTTTGTGTGTTTATTTGAGAGGCAGAGTTACAGACAGAGGTGAAGACGGAGGAAGGTCTCCCATCTTCCAGCAGGCTTGATCCCCAAATGGCGGCAGTGGCTGCAGCTGGGTCGATCTGAAGCCAGGAGGTTCTTTTGGATCTCCCACTCTGGTACAAGAGCTCAAGGACTTGGCCATCTTCCACAGCTTTCCCAGGACATAAGCAGAGAGCTGGATGGGAAGAGGAGCAGCGGGACATGAATGGCACCCATATGGGATGCTGGTGCAGCCCCCAGGCCCATATTTTTTAAAAGATTGATAGATGGGGCCAGTGCTTGGTGTAATACGTAAAGCCGCTGCCTGCAGCGCTGGCACCCCATATGGGTACTGGTCCAAGTCCCAGCTGCTCCATTTCCAGTTCAGCTCCCTGCTGATGCGACTGGGAGTGCAGGGAAGATGGCCCAAGTCCTTGGGCCCCTGCACCCACATGGGAGACCTGGAAGAAGCTCCTGGCTCCTGGCTTCGATCAGTTGAGCTACATCCATTGTGGCCACTTGGGGAGATCTCTTTCTCTGTCACTCTGCCTTTCAAATAAATTTTTTTTTTTAGAAACACACTATTCGAATGTTCTTTATTTCAATAACTGGTTTCTTTTTTTCTTTTTCTTTTTTTTTTTTTTTGGACGGGCAGAGTGGACAGAGAGAGAGAAAGGTCTTCCTTCCGTTGGTTCACCCTCCAATGGCCGCTGCGGCCGGCACACCGTGCTGATCCGATGGCAGGAGCCAGGTACTTCTCCTGGTCTCCCATGGGGTGCAGGGCCCAAGCACTTGGGCCATCCTCCACTGCACTCCCTGACCACAGCAGAGAGCTGGCCTGGAAGAGGGGCAACTGGGACAGAATCCGGCGCCCCGACCGGGACTAGAACCCGGTGTGCCAGTGCCGCAGGCAGAGGATGAGCCTAGTGAGTGGCGGCGCTGGCCTCAAATAAATTTTTTTAAAAGTCTTTATCCACCAGTTCACTCTTTAAATGGCCGCAGTGGTCAGAGCTGGGCTGATCAGGAGCCAGAAGTTTTTTCCGGGTCTCCCACGTGGGTGCAGGGCCCAAGCACTGGGCCATCCTCCACTGCCTTCCCAGGCCACAGCAGAGAGCTGGATCGGAAGAGGAGCAGCCGGGACCAGGGTTGCGCCCATATGGGATGCCGGCACTGCAGGCAGATGCTTGGCCCGCTGCACCATGGCACCAGCCCGACATCAACTTTTTTGTGTATTTATTTTCGTCTACTTGAAGGGGAGACCAAGTGATGCAGAGAGGTTTTGTGACTTTGTTTTTTGAATTGTTTGAAAGAGTTTCAGAGAGGGAGGCATAGGAGAGATTGATCCACCTCCCATCCACTGGTCCACTCCCCACATGGCTGCAACGGGCTGAGAGTGGCCTGGCCAAGGCCAGGGGTGTCATCTAAGTCTCCCACCTGGGTGCAGGGGCCCCAGTGCGTTAGCAGGGACTGGGTGGGAAGCGGCCACCAGGTGGACACCGGCGCTGCAGGCAGCGGCCCCACCCACTGCACCGGCCACAGCAGCGCTGTTCTGTAGCGTTGCGTTGAAGGCTCTAGTTCTTCCTGGCGATTTTGGCTTTGCTGTTGACACATGTCCTGCTGGCCGAGTGGGCAGCAGGTGTTCCCTGGGCACTGGCATGAGCCAGCTTCTCCCAAGTCCAGCACTAATGGTGTGTGGTGTTATGTCTTGTTTTTTCCCCCAGAGAGAGCGACAAGCCCAACGAGAAGATGCCCTTGAGCTCACGGAAAAGCTGGACCAAGACTGGAAAGAGATCCAGACTCTCCTGTCGCACAGAAAGCCCAAGGCAGAGGCCAGAGAGAGAAAGGAGACGCCCAAGGTGGGGTGGGCCCCTGACAGACCCTGAACTTGGGTCTGTTGGGTTTCTGGGGACAGGGAGCTTGGGGTCCCTCCTGGTACCCCACATCCTGGGACACATTTTCCATTGGCCGCACATGTCGGGGCGGCCTGCCTTCAGACCCAGGTGAAGGGGTTCCTCAGAAAGGCGGCCTGTGATTGGAGACCGCTGGGGGGTTGAAGCTTCCTTGTACACCTGTGTGAGGCGTTAATTCCTTTTCCTCTAAACAGTGTTTGTTTCCTGCTGGGTCTCTTTTTCATCTAAATTTGTTGGAAATGCTGTATTTGAGTAGCTGGGTTTAGGGAAGCTCCGGGTTTGATCAGTGTCTGCCGTCTTTGTGAGGCACGCACGCCTTCTGCTACTTCACGGAGCTCCCGAGAGCCGGGCTCCGTGCCTCTGTGAGCAGCGCTCGCTTCTGTTAGCCTGAGGAAATCCGGGAAGAGTTTGCAGGAGCAGAGACGTGGCCGAGGGGTCACTGAGTTCTGCAGCCCGAGACTAGTGAGAGCAGCTTTGTTTCCAGAAGAAAAGGCTTAGGTCCGGTGCGGCCTCTTCCCTGACGGTCGGCAGCGTCGCTGGACTGTGCCCGGGCTGGCTGCCTCTGCCGATCTTGGATCTTGTTAGTGAATGTGTTCATGCAGACCCATGAGGACCTCCTTTGTTCCACCGTAGCCCGATGCCTATGACATGGTGGTGCGTGAGCTCGGCTTTGAAATGAAGGCGCAGCCCTCCAACAGGATGAAAACGGAAGAGGAGCTGGCAAGGGAGGAGCAGGAGCGGCTCCGGAAGCTGGAGGTGGGTGCAGGCGGCCTGGCACGCCGGGGCACCGGGACACCTCGTCCCGCCCCTGGAACGGCGTTGCCTCCTTTGTTTGTTGCCTTTTCTGCTTTATTTTGAAAGATAGGCTGACGACCCACGTGGCGTTTCCCAGGCTTTGTATTTACTTTGCCGTAAGTATCTATTTTTGCAAAAACATGAAACAGAATGTAGATAATATCTAACTGCATCAAATAAAAACTGGACTTTTTTTTTTTTTTAATGTAATTCAGCCTCTCCAAAACAGGTACTTAACAACACTAGGGGCTTTGCCTTCTAAACTTTTTTCTGTGTTTAAAATTTCATAGCATCTAAATAAAAATACTATTTTTATTCTATTATACTATTCTATAGCTGGCCTTTTAAGATTGATTGATTTTGAAAGAGGTAGAGAGCTTCCCTCCACTGGTTCCCTTCCCAGATGACTGCAGAGGCCGACCAGGCTGCACCCGGTGAAAGCTGGAGTCAGGAGCTCTGGGTCTCCCTCGCGGTGCAGGGGCCCAGGCACGCGGGCCGTCCTCCGCTGCTTTCCCGGGGTCTCCCTCGCGGGTGCAGGGGCCCAGGCATGCGGGCCGTCCTCCGCTGCTTTCCCGGGGTCTCCCTCGCGGGTGCAGGGGCCCAGGCACGCAGGCTGTCCTCCGCTGCTTTCCCAGGCCATTAGCAGGGAGCTGGATGGGAAGTGGAGCAGCTGGGACACAAACCAGCGCCCATGTGGAATGCTGGTGCTGCAGGCTGCGGTTTAGCCCACTGCGCCACAGCACTGGCCCTCGTATAGCCAGCCTTTGTAACCTAACCCCGTGCTGGACCTCCTCACGTGGGCTGTGTGTTCAGGTAGTGAGAGAGTTGAGCTGTGTGTTCAGGGGCTCCTTGCCCCTCACTTCTCATGCAGCAGTGGTGAGTTCCAGTCAGGGCTGGATGCAGGGACCTGGGTGACAGCCTTCCCTGCCTTGGACTGCAAAGTATTTCTCCCACAAGGCTCAGTAGCTCATGAATGAGGAAGTCTTCCTCAGTTTGCAGGCAGCAGGTGCACGGGTGGGCCCTGCCCCGCTGTCCAGGAGCCGGGCTGGCGCCCCCTGGTGGTGGGCTTGTGAGCACTCGTGACCCGTCTCTGCTCAGGCTGACAGACTTCGAAGAATGCGCGGAAGGGACGAGGGTGACAGCAGGAAGGAACCGCAGCATGCGTCTGCAGATGACTTAGACGACGGCTTCGTGCTGGACGCGGATGATAGGCGATTGCTTTCTTACAGGGTAAGTTTCCGCTTCTCTTTTTTTCATACTCATTTCAAACGCGTTTTCTGGTGTTTATGTACGGGGCTTAGCACAGATGAGAATTTTGAGTGGTTTCCTTAAAGCTTCTGTGTTTTCTACTTATTTGAAACACAGAAACAGATGTCCTGTCCAGTGGTGCAGCGGCCAGCTGCACACGGCACGTCAGGACTGCGTCAGGCAGGAGTCGGGAACAGAATCAGTCCCCGTCCCCTGTGGTTGACAGCGACCGGCCTGGCAGGGAGCGCCTCAGCACGAGGCCGAATGAGAGCGGAGCTGGGACCTGAGCCCAGGCGCTCTAGTGTGCGATGCAGGCATCCCACATGGTGGGTTTTTTCCTTTACTTTTAAAGATTTATTTATTTATTTACTTATTTGAAAGGCAGAGAGAGAGGTGTCTTCCATCCGCTGATGGCTGCAGTGGCCAGAGCTGTGCTGATCCGAAGCCAGGAGCCAGGAGCTTCTTCAGGTCTCCCATGAGGGTGCAGGGGCCCAAGCACAGGGCCATCTCCCACTGCTTTCCCAGGCCACAGCAGGGAGCTGGATTGCAAGTGGAGCAGCCGGGACTCCAACCAGCATCCGTATGGGATGCCGGTACTGCACGCGGCAGCTTTACCTGCCATGCCCCAATGTCTTAACTACTAAGCCAGATCCTCATCTTATTTCTTTTAAGTTCTTTATCAGTTGTTTAGAGTTCATCAGACATTAAAAGGTCAGAGGGTAGACTCACAAAACACGCCCCCCCTCCCCCGTACAGAAACGGCATCAACTGAACTACTTGCTGTTTCTGTGACCTGCCTTTTTTTTTTTTTTTTTTTTGACAGGCAGAGTGGACAGTGAGAGAGAGAGACAGAGAGAAAGGTCTTCCTTTTTTTGCCGTTGGTTCACCCTCCAATGGCCCGCCACAGCCGGCGCACTGCGGCCGGCGCACTGCGCTGATCCGATGGCAGGAGCCAGGTGCTTCTCCTGGTCTCCCATGGGGTGCAGGGCCCAAGCACTTGGGCCATCCTCCACTGCACTCCCGGGCCACAGCAGAGAGCTGGCCTGGAAGAGGGGCAACCGGGACAGAATCCGGCGCCCCGACCAGGACCAGAACCTGGTGTGCCGGCACCGCAAGGCGGAGGATTAGCCTAGTGAGCCGCGGCGCCGGCGTGTGACCTGCTTTTTAATTGTGCAGTTTATACCTGCATGATTATCTGCATAGCCGCAGCAGAGTGCCGAGGGAGCTGACTTGGGGGTAGAGTTCTGAATAGCTTTGAGTAGAGCAATTGAGTTTCTAGGGCTGGTGAAGTTTTTAGATAACAAACTTTGTAAGGATGGTAGTTGTCTCCTTTTAGAGTGTGTCAGTCAGGGTTTGGGGCAGAGAAACAGGTGTTTCCAGAGAAAAGAGGCCAAGACAGGAACTTGAGGTGCAGACAAAAATCCAAGGTCGTCTGGGTAGCAGAAGGGGTCGCCCCATGGTGCAGCTGAAAAGCCAAAGAGCCACTGCCCTCCCCACTGCCCGCAGGCCCCCAGAGTGGCCGCTGACCGCTGTCCTCACCTTGGATGCACGCTGTTCCCTGGCAAAGCCTTGCCCTCATCCGGGCGTCTGAGAGCCTTTAGCTCCAGTGGCCAAGGGTGGCTTTGGTGGGGGTGGACAGGGGAGCTGAGGGCCATGGACAGAGTGCCCGCATCTGTGTGCGCCTTGCAGAGGGCACAGAGCGCAGGGTGGTGTGTGTAGGGTGTGGTTCCCGCCGGGTCCTGACACCCTGTGGTCTCCTGGGTCTCTTCCTAGGATGGGAAGATGAACGTCGAGGACGATGTGCGGGAAGAGCAGAGTCAGGAAGGCAGCGGCACTGAGAGCGAGGAGGAGGGGGCGGACTCCGAGGAGAGTGACGGCCCAGACAGCCACTCAGACCTGGAGTCCAACACAGGGAGCGAGGGAGAGGAGAGGCCAGGGGGCCAGCAGCGTCAGACTCCTCAGAGAAGGGTGACCAGTGGTGAGCCCGGAGCTGCAGGAGCTGAGCTGCCCTACACGTTTGCAGGTAGGTGACCCGTGTGCGGGCGCGCTCCCTGACGCGTGTGCGGGCGAGCTCCCTGACGCGTGTGCGGGCGAGCTCCCTGACGCGTGTGCGGGCGAGCTCCCTGACCGTGTGCGGGCGAGCTCCGTGACGCGTGTGCGGGCGAGCTCCCTGACCGTGTGCGGGCGAGCTCCCTGACCGTGTGCGGGCGAGCTCCCTGACGCGTGTGCGGGCGAGCTCCCTGACCGTGTGCGGGCGAGCTCCCTGACCGTGTGCGGGCGAGCTCCCTGACCATGTGCGGGCGAGCTCCCTGACCCGTGTGCGGGCGAGCTCCCTGACCGTGTGCGGGCGAGCTCCCTGACCGTGTGCGTGCGAGCTCCGTGACCCGTGTGCGGGCAAGCTCCCTGACGCGTGTGCGGGCGAGCTCCCTGACGCGTGTGCGGGCGAGCTCCGTGACCCGTGTGCGGGCGAGCTCCCTGACACGTGTGCGGGCGAGCTCCGTGACCCGTGTGCGGGGGAGCTCCCTGACGCGTGTGCGGGCGAGCTCCGTGACCAGGCCGTGGGCTTGCAGGGAGAGGGAGGGACACAGTCCTGTTCTTGATGTCAGCCACGCACGTCCTGGCACCAGTGCTCCCTGGGGTGCTGTGGGCCGTACCCAGCTGAGGCAGGTACTCTGGCGGTCAGCATGGCGTCCACAGATGGGCTTCCCTGAGATGTCCTGTGACGGGGGAGAAGTCGGTTCCTTCACGCTGTGTTTAGTCTCTCTCTCTCTCTCAGCGGAAGTGTCACTCTTGTCTTAAATGTTGAGTGTGGAGTGCTTGTGTGTGTGATTAGATTTCCATTTATTTGAGCAGGGTGAGGGGGAACAGGCAGGCAGACCGCAGTCCTGTCTGCTGGCTTACTCCCCAGCGCTGGGCTGGGCTGGGCCGGGCCGGGCCGGGCCTCAGTCCACATTGCGCTCGAGGTGGCAGGGAGCCAGTGACTTGGTTTCCGTCACATGGCAGTCTACCAGGATCTGCGTGAGCAGACAGCTGGAATCGGGAGCAGGGGCCTGGAAGCGGACGTGGGACGTGGTTTCCTGACCGTTGGTCTGAATGCCTGCTCCCTCTTGTGTTGTTGATAGCTCCTGAATCCTACGAGGCCCTGAGGTCCTTGCTGTCGGGAAGGCCCATGGAAGAGCAGTCTCTGGTGGTGGAGAGAATTCAGAAATGCAACCATCCAAGTCTCGCAGAGGGCAACAAAGCCAAGCTAGAGGTATGCTGCAGAGGGCCGAGTGGGCGTGTCGCACGGCCCTGCTCTGGGACTGGGGCTGCTCCACGTGGTGCAGTGACGTGTGCTTCGGGCCCTGACCCTGGGCACCAGCATCACCCTTGACGAGTGTGACAACAGCTGGGGAGCACTCGGTCTGGGGCAGGCAGGGGGGACACCCCTACTCTTACCCGCCCCGCCTGGTCATTCAGATTCACAGGCGAGGAAGCCAGGGCTCGCGTAGCCGTGCAGTGGCAAGGGTGAGGCGGAGACGACGGGATGGGTGACATTCTCGCAGGCCGCCCAAGCATTGACGATGTCACCGCTGAGCTTGCAAGAATCGGGCCCCTCCATCAATCATGAAGCTGCCAGACTCCAGCTGCCTCCTTAGGCAGGGCCGAGCGGCCGTCTTGAGCCCCTCCAGCCTTTGCTTCGTCAGGATAGCAGACTCAGCTCAGGGAAGAGAGCAGAGGCGCTAAGGCGCACGGCGTGTTAGAGCACGTCGCCCGGCTGCGCTGCGCTAGCAGAGACCCACCCTGAACGTGGACACGGCTCTGCTGTCGGGACGGGTGCCACCTCCGGGCCTGCCCGTGGATCTGCGTAAATGCTCGTCCCTGCTGGCCTGTGTCCTGACCTCGGACCCAAGGACTGGGAGCGCTCCCACTGCCCCCACCCCCACCAGGCTGGCAGAGCGGCGACTACGCACACGCCTCCTCGGGCTCGGCAGGGCCCAGCAGTGGCTCTGCTGGCATTCGGGGCTGCTCCTGTCTGTGGCCCTGAGCGACCCCACGCGCCCGGTTTTCACCAGAGAGAGGCGATGCGGAAGCTGTTCACCTGTGGGTTTGTTCTTGGTGCCCAGTGGTGAGCTCTCTTTTCCCATTCGTGTTCCTGCAGAAGCTGTTTGGCTTCCTTTTGGAATACGTGGGAGATTTGGCAACAAGCGACCCGCCAGACCTCAGAGTAATCGATAAGTTGGTTGTGTAAGTACCAGTCTGGGGTGTGGAGCCGAGTGCAATGACTGATGTTTCTCCTGTTTAGAGGCGCTGACTTTTCCGTTCAGGCGGGCGGGCGGGTGGGTGGGTGGCGCAGCAGAGCGTGTGGACAGGCCTCAGAGCCCCACGTGGGATGCGCCGTGGACTTCGTTTCCTGTCGTGCTGTCAGTCACTCGACAGATGGGATTTTTTAGATATTTTAATTTTATTTCAAGGCCAGGGAGCGTCCATTCACTGGTCCACTCTCCCAGTGCCCCAAAGCAGCCAGGACTGGGCAGGCTGGAACCCCGTCCCAGTGCCCACTGCAGATGGCAGGGAGCAGCTGCAGCACAGCCATGACTCGGCCCGGCGCTCCAGTGGGCGGCGCCCCGGGGGTCCCGCCGTGCCGGGCGCCCTGGGACTGGAGATAGGTTCCTGGTCTGCGGTGGCCAGTTGTTGCTTCCTCATCAGTACACATGTGCTTCATTCTCGGCCTGGGTGGGCAAGAAGCATGGGAAGCGTGCAGAGGAGCCCCCGCTGCTGCAGGAGCCCCTGCAGGTCTGAGCCTGGGGGTCCAGACGCTCTGAACACCCTGCTAGGGGCTCCTCCGTGTGCTGCAGGCCGGCCGCCGGGCGGCTCTGGCTCCGGCCGCACTCGACAGAAGGCTGGACTCCCCTGGTGGCTGGAGGAACGCCAGCAGGGCCAAGTTCTGGGCAGTGAGCTGTGCTGGCACCTAGGGGCCCCCCTGGGGCAGCTTCCGGCCCTGGGCTGTGTGACCCGGGCGGGCTCTCCCGACAGCTTGTGTTTGTACACAGAGATGCTCGTGGTGGGCTACTCAGAAGTTAGGAACCAGCAAGCCGAGTGTAGGGTTTTATAAGCACTGTTGGAAAAACATTCTGGGTCCCACCAGGGAGGCCACAGAGAGCACTCCGTGCATGGCAAAGAAGAGGTCAGTGGGGCCAGCCAGCTTCCACTCGCTTCCCTGACCCCCGATCCTGACGCTCAGGTGGGGTTGGCTGTGTGTGACGAGCTTGGGTGGGCCACAGTATGCGTGGCCTTCCCTCCTGGGCGCCCCTTGTCTGGTCTCAGGGGAGTGTGTGGCTTTGTTTGATCTGGGATGTTAACTCCCGAGGGTAGCTTGAGTCCTTGGGGTCGGGGTCACCCCTGAATGAGTTGTCTGCAGGAAGAGGAGCTGGGGCCCGGTGAAGCCCGTATCAGGCAGCATGGCGGCTCTCTCCGACAGGAAGGCGGTGTCAGGGTTTTCTCTCTGTTATCCATCACTCTGCTGCTGTGTCTCCGCTGAACAGGCAGCTGTACAATCTCTGCCAGATGTTTCCCGAAGCCGCGAGCAGCGCCGTGCAGTTTGTCCTGCGGGATGCCATGCATGAGCTGCAAGAGAGGCTTGAGACCAGAGGCCGGGCGGCGTTTCCGGGGCTGGACGTGGTGAGCAGGGGCACATCCAGTCCAGGGCTGGACGTGGTGGGCGGGGGCACATCCAGTCCAGGGCTGGACGTGGTGGGCGGGGGCACATCCAGTCCAGGGCTGGACGTGGTGAGCGGGGGCACGTTGAGTCCAGGCTGGACGTGGTGGGCAGGGGCACATCCAGTCCAGGGCTGGACGTGGTGGGCGGGGGCACATTCATCCAGTCCAGGGCTGGACGTGGTGGGCAGGGGCACGTTGAGTCCAGGGCTGGACGTGGTGGGCAGGGGCACGTTGAGTCCAGGGCTGGACGTGGTGGGCAGGGGCACGTTGAGTCCAGGCTGGACGTGGTGGGCAGGGGCACGTTGAGTCCAGGCTGGACGTGGTGGGCAGGGGCACGTTGAGTCCAGGGCTGGACGTGGTGGGCAGGGGCACGTTCAGTCCAAGCACTGCCTTACTCACCGAAGAGCAGGTTCCGAACGCCTGTCATCACTGGAAGTGGGGGTACAGACGGAGACTGGCGAGGAGGCACGGTCGCCCCTGTAGGAGGACTCCTGTGACCCTCTGTGACCGGGCCGGCTCGGGTCTTGCCGCAGAGACGTTTTCAGGAAACAGTGTGTTTTCCCAAGGACCCAGGGCTGTGGGTGGTTTCACTTGGTCCCCAGTTTGTGTTCATTCATTGAGAGGCGTGTTAGCTGTTCTGTGAGCTTCCTGCACGCTTCCAGTTTCTGGAGAGGGTTTGTGTTAATGGTTTCTGTAGACTCCCTCTAAAGTCCTGAGCTGGCGTACACCAAGGCAGCTGCTTCTGTCTCTCTTCAAATTAGGCCTAGCTAGCTTGCTGCGGGACAGCAGGTTACAAAGACAAGTTGATGAAAGAGGGGCTGGCACCGTGGCCTGGTGGGTAGAGCCGCTACCAGCATCCCGTGTGGAGAAACAATCTTCACCCGCTGGTTCACTCCTCAGACGGCCACACGCGACAGGGCTGGGCCAGGCCAGAGCCAGGAGCCAGGAGCTGCGTCCAGGTCTCGTGTGGGTGCTGGGTTGGAAGTGGAGCAGCAAGGAGTCAGGGGCTGACGTGGAATGCCGGCACTGCAGGCAGTGGCTTAACCGCTCACAGCAACGCCAGTCCCAGCAGGACATTTTTTTTTTTTTCCAAAGATTTATTTTATTTGTTTGAAAGACAGAGTTGCAGAGAAAGCTAGAGACAGAGAGAGTCTTCCATTTGCTGGTTCACTTCCTAGATGGCCACAGCGGCCGGAGCTGTGCCGATCCGAAGCCAGGAGCCAGGAGCTTCTTCTGGGTCTCCCACAGGCAGTGCAGGGGCCCAAGCACTCGGGCCATCTTCCACTGCTTTCCCAGGCCACAGCAAAGAGCTGGGTCAGAAGTGGAGCAGCCGGGACTAGAACCGGTGCCCGTATGGGATGCTGGCGCTGCAGGCCAGGGCTGTGCCACAGCGCCGGCCCCAACCAGCAGGACTTCGACGTGTAATACCAGGCTGCCGCTCGAGCAGGCGTCCTCACGTGGCTGCTGTCACCTCCTCTGTACCTCACTTCAGTGCTGTGCTGTTCCCCGGGGCGCACGTGTCTGTTGCTGCCAGGGTGGAGAGCAGTGAACGCGGTTGGGGTGGGCTGAGGCCTGCTTCCTGGGGACCCTTACCCAGGGCACAGTTCAGGGGCTGGGTGAAGGCCTGGCCGGCCAGGAGGGAGACAGTGGGGCGACCAGTGTGTGTCTGGTCACAGTGACGGGATTCTGGGGGCTCGCAGGATCTGTTGGTGCCTCTGATCTGAAGGTTCCGAGAGCCTGCGGACCCCAGGTGCTGGGAGGGTCTGGCTGTTCAGTCTGTCCAGCAGCTGCGTGGGGCCTCCTGTGAGAGCAGCCTGTGGCCATGCCAGAGGGTGTTACTTCTGACCCTCACCTCGGGCCAGGACAGGAGCCTGGGAAATCAGACAAGGTAGCTGGGTGTCAGGAGTGGGCGCAGTTCCCGAGACAACATGCTTGTCCTTAGATGTGGTTTTATTTTATTTTTTAAAGATTTATTTGTTTATTTAAAAGGCAGAATTGCAGAAAGAAAGGGAGGGAGAGCCCTTTCATCGGCTGGTTCACTCCCCCAGATGACTGCAACAGCCGGGGCTGGGCCGGGCCTAAGTCAGCGGCTCCTCGAGTGGCACTGATCCCGTCCGAGCTCGGCCGTGGACATCCTTGGCAGTTGAGAAAGGCCCCGTCTGACAGGGCTGCCAGGTGCTCTAGGGTGTGGCAGGACCAGAGTGGAGATGACTAGATCTTAGTTCTCGGTGAGCAGTTTGACTGTTTTGCTGAAACAGTTTGTGTGATGTTTCCGGGTAAATATTTTTTCTAGCATCTAAAAAATAGTGTGTTTTGGGGACGGCACCGTGGTACAATAGGTTAATCCTCTGCCTGTGATGCTGGCATCCCATATGGGCGCCGGTTCTAGTCCCGGCTGCTCCTCTTCCCATCCAGCTCTCTGCTGTGGCCTGGGAAAGCAGTGGAGGATGGCCCAAGTGCTTGGGCCCTGCACCCGCATGGGAGACCAGGAAGAAGCTCCTGGCTCCTGACTTCGGATCAGCACAGCTCCAGCTGTTGCAGCCATCTGGGGAGTGAACCAGCGGATGGAAGACCTCTCTCTCTGTCTCTCCCTCTCACTGTCTATAACTCTACCTCTCAAATAAATAAATAAAAGATTTTTAAAAAATAGTGTGTTTTGAGTGCTCAGAGCAGCAGCAGGCCAGGGACGTGTGACGTTTTTCCTCACATGGGACTGCAGGGTGTGAGCTTAGCACTCCCCCGTGCCCAGTGGGCAGCTGGCCCTGGTGCCTGGAGGCGAGGCTCTGCTGTTCTGCGGGGCTGCACGCCTGCTGGTTTAATCTGTTGAGGAGCGTTGTGTCCGTCACAGGCGACTCGGGGCCAGGAGTGAAAAGGGTTGTGCTTCCTCACATGGGAAGGTGAGGCCTAACCCGCGAGCAGACGCTGCTGTGAGCGCTGGGACACCCATGAGGTCGGAGCCAGTGTGGAGAAGACTGACGTGTGGCAGTCTTCCAGCAGGCTTGTAGGTGCAGATGCAGCACAGGCTCGGAGCAGGACTGACGGTGCTGGGTGCCCTCCGCAGGCCGTGACTGGGCCCCGTTCAGGGCAGCACAGCACCCTGGTGTGTGGGGGGCGGGGGGTCTGGGGCCACAGGGGACGTGTGGGTCTGTGGGTGCCACCGTTTCACTAGTAATTCCATAATCTGTTTGGCTTAAAGATTTATTTTACTAACCTGAAAGAGTTACAGAGGAAGGCAGGGAGGAGGTGGAGAAAAAAGTCTTCCACCCTCTGATTCAGTCCCCAGGTGGCCACAGTGGCTGCGGCTGGACCCGGCTGAAGCCAGAAGTTTGACCCAGGTCTCCTGCTTGGGTGCTGGGGCCCAAGGACTTGAGCCATGTTCCAGTGTTTTCCCAGGCATGCTATTAGGGAGCCAGACCGGAAGTAGAGCAGCGGGACTTGAACCTGTGTCCCTATGGGATGGCATTGCTGCAGGCAGCAGCTTAACCCATTAAGCCCCAGTGCCGGCCCCCTAGAGCTAGCAGAGAGCTCTAGTGGTTCATGCTCCAGCAGTCAGAGCCGGCCCGGGCCGAGCTCGGAAGCGAGGCATGGACCAGGCTCTGGTGTGGGGCGCAGGGGCTAACCGGCCGCTGAGCCGGCTGTTTCGCTTGCCGTCCTTAACCGGTGTGCTTTCTTCCCAGCTCGTCTACTTGAAGATTGCTGGGCTGCTGTTTCCGACCTCTGACTTCTGGCACCCCGTGGTGACGCCCGCCCTGGTGTGCATGAGCCAGCTGCTCACCAAGGTGAGTGCCTCAGCCCTGCACGTGGCGGGGCTGGGTGAGGGCTCGCAGGCCGGCCGCAGAGGTCGGGCACGAAGGAGGCTGGGGGCTCCAGGAGCAGCGAGGCCGAGTGGCCAGGTGGCTGTGCGGGGGTGCTCCCCACCCCTGCTTGCCTGCTGCTGTGAGGGGCAGGCTCCCCTCTGGCAGGGAGGCTTGTGGGAGGCCTGGCGGAGTTGTGCGTGTCTTCCTGAGGGACCGTCCCGTCCTGCAGTGCCCTGTGCTGTGCCTCCGCGATGTGGTGAAGGGCCTGTTCGTGTGCAGCCTGTTCCTGGACTACGTGTCTCTGTCTCGGAGGTTCATCCCGGAGCTCCTCTGCTTCCTCCTGGGAATTCTCTACACGGCGACTCCAAACAGGCCAAGCCGAGGTGAGCCGATCGGAGGAGCTTCGTTCTAAAGTAACCCACACTCATCGCAGGGACTGGGAGGCCCTGAAGTCCTGCCGTCCGGAGGGTGGCGGTTCCCTGCTGTGTCCATACACTGCTGGGAGCCTGGAGCCCACTCCCAAGACTTGGACACAAAAATAGGTAAAATGTGTCCGTTCTTCAAGAGTCACTTACCTGAGACAGTTACACGGAGAGAGGGAGGCCTTCTGCCTGCCACTTCCCCAGGTGGCCACAACAGCTGGAGCTGAGCCCATCAGAGCCAGGAGCGTCCTCCAGGTCTCCCATGGGGGTACAGGGCCCAAGCACTTGGCCATGTTCCTCTGCTTTCCCAGGCCACAGCAGGGAGCTGGATTGGACGTGGAGGAGCCGGGATCTGAACCTGCGGCCACGTGGGCTGCTGGCGCCACAGGCGGATGCTTAAGCTAGCACACCGCACGCCAGCCCCATCAGTGTCTTTGTATTGCTATGTTGAAGTGATATGATGTTCTGGGTAAAACAAAATACATGGGTCCCTGTCGCTCCCCCTCTTCATGGAGGAACGACACTGAACCCTGCCTAGGCTTCCTATCCGAGTCACGGCACCATTATGTCGCTCCCCCTCTTTGTGGAGGAACGACACTGAACCCTGCCTAGGCTTCCTATCCGAGTCACGGCACCATTATGTCGCTCCCCGTCTTCACGGAGGAACGACACAGGACCCTGCACTGTTCTTTCGTCTGCTCGGCCCTCCCCGGGTTTGCTGCTGGTTCTTCCCGGGTTGGCTACCGACCCTTCCACCTCCGTGGAAGGGCGGTTCCCCCTGCCACTTTCCCACTTCCGCGGGGGAGCGGCACACCGCCAGCCGGCTCTCTCGGGGGCTGCACAGGTGTTCCTTCAGATAGATGTTCCCGGTGCATGTTGTCTCTCTCCTCCTTTATAGTCCTCTTCCACCAATCCCAACTCGGCTGCCCACACGCCGAGTACGCTGCTCTCCTCCAATCAGGAGCAAGTCCTACAGTTTATAGGCTGAACTGGAGGCAGCTGTGTGGAAGCTGTTTCCTCCTCTCCCAGCGCCATATTGTGGGAGAGCAGATGCATAGAATAAGTCTTAATTCGAGTAACAGTCTAGTCCGAGTTGCTCCCCACAGGTCCCCTTTTCCGTTGCCTTTTGTAATGTGACAAGTTCGGGGTCGGTCCCAGCCCCGCGGACAGCACCGCCGTGGTGTCTGGCTCAGCTTTCCACGGGGCGTTTCGCCTTGGCTGATTTCCTCGGTTCCTGTCCTCACCTGTGCCTGTATCACTTGGGGCAGCTCCACGAGTGCTGAGGACCTCCTGGGTGGTCCTCACAGCGCGTGCCGCCCCCTGGGGCTGGGATGCTGCTTGGTGTCTGTCCTCAGCCCCCTCTGGCGTGGCCGGGCCAGGGTCGGGCCGCGGCCGGAGCGTGGTGCTGCTCCGCATTGCCGTGTCTGGAGGTTTGGAGGAGCTGGCCAGTTCCCCCAGCTGCGGCCTGTCCTTCGGCCTGTCCTGTGGCCTCCCTCCCTCCAGCTGCTGGGACCAGGCCCAGCTGCCCAGTGCGACCGACCGCGTCAGGGAGCCTGATGTGCGGAAGTGCTGGGCGCCTGGCCCGGTGGGCGGGCGCGCTGGTTCCTCTGTGGGGGTGCTGGCTCAGTGCCTGCACATGCGCTGGCCTCTGCGGGCGCCCACTCCCAGACGGGCCTGACCTCGGCAGCACGCTCGGGCCCTGGCTCTGCCTGCGTCCTCGTGTTCTCCCTGGTGCGTGTATTTCCACGCGGTTTATACTGCCTGCTGGCCGCACTGAGCCAGGGACGCTGGCCCGTCTCGGAGGCAGGTCCCCGTGCCAGACCTGCACTCGGCGCGTTGCTCCGTGCTGGTCGGCTCACGTTGCAACAGGCGTCCCCAGGGGACGTGGTGACAGGAACCCCTCCCATGTCTGTTAACAAGCGAGCTGGGTGAAGGGTCACGCGTGCCCGCTAACGCCCAGGTCTCTGCCCTGTCGCACTTGGAATTCAGGTTACACCCTGGTGCACCCTTTCAGAGCCCTCGGCAAGAACTCCGAATTGCTCTTGGTGTCTGACCAGGAGGACGTGGCCACGTGGCAGAGGGGGAGCCTCCCCCTGCATTGGGCGAGCGGGCTGAGAGCCCAGACTGCGGCCGAGGCCAACCACACCAGGTGCGTGCACACCCGGGCTCCCAGAACCCCAGGTGCCCCGCCGGAAGCGTCCTCACTTGAGCTGGTTTGCTAGGTTCAAGCTCCCCGGGGCAGGCTGGAGCAGTGGTCGGCGTTCCCAGGGGAGAGCCGGCTGGTGCCCTGGCGCGACCCCAGGCTGCCTCCCCCTCAGGGGAGCGTGCTGACCTGACGGGAGCTGCCGGCGCCGGGCACGACACTGGGTTCCTGGGGCTGGGGGGCTTCGCCGGCGAGCAGCCGTCTCCCGTCCGCCCTGCAGGCTGTCCTGCCTGGCTGTGTGCCTGGCCCTGCTGAAGCACGCCGTGCAGCTGTACCGCGCACTGCCCGCCTTCCACGCTGTCTCCAGGCCCCTCGCGGCCCTCCTCACGCAGCACCTGGCCGACTGCAGCCACCCCGGTGAGCTCCAGGTGAGCCTCCTGGTGCCGTGAGCGGGGGCGCGGCCGGGCCGTCCTGTCAGTGAGTGGGGGCTTTACGCCTTAGGCCACCATCGGCAAAATCGAACAGAAGTGGTGACAGTGGGTACCGTGAGCACTGCGGACGGGCCTGGAGGGCGTCTGGACCCCGTCCCACCTGCCCACGCCCTGCAGGAGCTGTGCGGGAGCCTGCTGTCCGACCTGGAGCCGTGTGCGCAGCTGTACCGCCCGCTGACCTGCGAGAGGACCAAGCCCGTGCCCCTGAAGCTGTTCACCCCCCGCCTGGTCAAAGTGTGAGTGTGGGCACAAGCTGGCCCGGCCTGGGCCGCAGTGGGGACAGGCGAGGGGACGGACGCGGCCCTGCCCTGCCTCAGGCCGGCTCTCCCTGCAGCCTGGAGTTCGGGAGGACGCAGGGCAGCAGCAGGGCGGAGCAGGAGCGGCGGCGGCTGATCCACAAGCACAGGCGCGAGTTCAAAGGCGCCGTGCGGGAGATCCGCAAGGACAACCAGTTCCTGGCCCGGATGCAGCTGTCGGAGACGCTGGAGCGGTGAGTGCGGCCGCCGGCCGGCCCGGGCCCGCGGAGACTCTGGGCGGTGGGCGGAGACTCTGGGTGGGGCCGGGGTCTGGGCCGGGGTGCGGAGTGGACAGCGCTGCTCTCCTGCAGGGACGCGGAGAGGAAGCGCAGAGTGAAGCAGCTGCTGGGCAGCCTGGCCGCGCAGGAGGGCGAGTGGAAGGCGCTGAAGAGGAAGAAGCTCCAGAGATAGCCCCGCCCCCGCCCCGCCCCGCCCGCGGGCGGACAATTACACCTTGTAGAACTGACCGCTTGTCACAGGATGTGTTGATTTATGGGCCACGCGCCACTGACCAGGAGGGCGGGCGCCCTGGGGTGCGCTGGGCCTGGGAGTGGCTGTGGCCTTGGACGGAACCACAGCCTGAGTCCTGCGGGGACCCGAGCCGCCCTGGGGGAGGAGCTGGAATGAGAAGCCCCCCACCCAGGGGGTCACCGGATGTCCACGCACGGAGCCTCGGCCCCCAGGTGTCCACCAAGCGAGCACCAGCGAGCCGTGACCGCTGAGCCGGCCGGGCCTCCGCCCTTGGGCGGCCACCGGGAGATGGACTGACCATGGGGGGGCATCTCCGGTCCTCGGACCTGTGGGTCTGGACACTGGTGATGCGGCGGCCACGGCCGGAGCTCGGGTGGGCAGCTTGGCTCCGACACGAAGGGGCCGGGCCGCATGGGCAGGTGTGTGTGCTGCCCGGAGGACCGGGGGCTGTGAGGCTCCGGCCACGTGGCCGGGTTCCAGTGCGGACCCCAGGGGCGAGGCCGCCTGCAGGTGCAGGGCACGCGCCTCGCGCCCGCCAGGGGGCGCTCCCTCCCCCAGCGGCTACCCGCTGCCTGGCCGGGGACCCTTGCGCCACAATAACGGCCAACGAGCTGCGGCCGCCGCCTTCCCACCGGGCGGGGCCCGCGGGGGCGCGCGAGAGGCAGGCATGCGCGCCCCCGGGCGTGCCGGCGTCACTTCCGGGGCGCGGTCAGCATCGGCCCCGCCCTGAGGTCCCTTCCGCGTTCTTCCGGAGCGCCGGTCCGGTCCGGCGGTGGGGGTGGGGGTGCGTGTCGCGACCTCTCAGGGCACTGGTCCAGGGTTGCAGGGGTGAGGTGTCCGGACCGCGCGCCCCCGCCGCTCCTTTGCGTGGTGCCATTGCGGTGCGGGCCTGGCCGCGCGCCCTCCCTGACCCCTCGGCTCATTTGCTCCCGCGGCGGGACCCAGCGCCCCCAGCCAGGCCCGGGCCGGAGCGGCCGCCATGGGGTGGGGTGGGGACGAGGGCTGCACCCCGCGCCCGCCCATCCGTCCGCAGCCCGCGTCCACGCGCCGCGTGCTCGCCGTGGTGTTCGTCGGCCTGCTGCTGGACCTCCTGGCCTTCACGCTGCTGCTGCCCCTGCTGCCCCGGCTGCTGGAGAGCCACGGCCGTGCCCACGTGAGCGCCTGCGGGGCGGCCCCCGCGCCCACTGCCCTCTCCCCAGGACGCCGCCCCCGCTCCCGGCCCCCGCGCCCACTGCCCTCTCCCCAGGACCCCGGCTCCCGCGCCCACTGCCCTCTCCCCAGGACCCCGGCTCCCGCGCCCACTGCCCTCTCCCCAGGACGCCGCCCCCGCTCCCGGCCCCCGCGCCCACTGCCCTCTCCCCAGGGTCCCCTCCCCCCGCTCCCGGCCCCCGCGCCCACCGCCCTCTCCCCAGGACCCGCTGTACGGCGCGTGGCAGCGCGGGGTGGACTGGTTCGCCGCGGCCATCGGGATGCCGGCCGAGAAGCGGTACCACGGCGTCCTGTTCGGAGGTGAGGCCCCGTGTCCGGGGGGGACCGGCCTGGGCCCCGCGCACCGCAGCCCCTGACGGCGGCTCCGCCCGCAGGAGTGATCGGCTCGGCCTTCTCCGTCCTGCAGTTCCTCTCGGCGCCGCTGACCGGGGCCGCCTCGGACTGCCTGGGGAGGCGCCCACTGATGCTGCTGTCCCTGGTGCGTGCGGCGGGCGCGGGCGGCTCGCGGGGCAGCAGGGCAGGGGCTGAGGGCTGCCACTGCCCCACAGGCCGGCGTGGCCACCTCGTACGCGGTGTGGGCCAGCTCCCGGAGTTTCGCGGCCTTCCTGGCCTCCAGGGTGGTCGGCGGCGCGAGCAAGGGGAACGTGAGCCTCTCCACGGCCATCGTCGCTGACCTGGGCTCGCCTCAGGCCCGCAGCCAAGGCATGGTGAGTCCCGGGCGGGGGGCGGCCCGGGCGGGGACCCCTGCCCGGCTCAGGCGCCTGCCTCCCCCAGGCGGTCATCGGGGTGGCCTTTTCCCTGGCCTTCACGCTGGGCCCCCTGCTGGGCGCCTGCCTGCCCATGACGACGGCGCCCTGGCTCGGCCTGCTCTTGGCCCTGTCGGACCTGCTGTTCCTCTTCTGGTTCCTGCCGGAGACGCTGCCCCCGGAGAAGCGGGTAGGGCCAGGCACGGGCACGGACAGCCCGGGCTCGGAGGCTGGGGTCCACGGGCTGGGCGCGGGGGCGCTCCCGGCACCAGGGCAGCGGCGGGCGCCCAGTGCTGCTGGCCACGAGGCCCTGCAGGCCCTGCCCGCTCCCCACAGGCTCCGTCCATCGCACTGGGCTTCCGAGCCGCCGCCGACCTGCTCAGCCCGCTGGCCCTGCTGCGCTTCTCGGCCGTGGCCCGCGGCGGCGAGGAGCCCCGGCGGTCGGGCTCCGCTGCGGGCCTCGGCAGCCTGCGACGCCTGGGCCTGGTCTACTTCCTCTACCTCTTCCTGTTCTCGGGCCTCGAGTTCACACTGAGCTTCCTGGTGCACCAGCGCTTCCAGTTCAGCAGGTGGGGCCCCGACAGGGACGGCCCGGCCCCCCGGCCCCCGGCCCCCGCCCGAGCCGCAGCGGTCAGGGGCCTGCAGGGCTGCGGCGCTAACCCTCCCCTCCCAGCCTGCAGCAGGGCAAGATGTTTTTCTTCATCGGCCTCACCATGGCCGCCATCCAGGGCACCTACGCCCGGCGGATTGGCCCCGGCCGGGAAGTGGCCGCCGTGAAGCGGGTAGGGGCTCCCTCGGAGGGGCGGTGGGCCAGTGGCACCCCCAGCCCTGCAGGCGGGGTGGTCCTGAGGCCGGCCGTGCCCCCACAGGCCATCCTGCTGCTGCTGCCGGCCTTCCTCCTCGTCGGCTGGGGGCGCTCGCTGCCCGTGCTGGGCCTGGGGCTGCTGCTCTACTCCTTCGGTGAGCGGCCCTGTGGGGGCTGGGCTGGGCCGCCCCACCGCCTCGCCCTGGGCTGACCCCCGTGTCCGCTCTCCCACCAGCCGCGGCCGTCGTGGTGCCCTGCCTGTCCTCTGCGGTGGCCGGCTACGGTGAGAGCCCTACCCTCCGGGCAGGCTGTGCTGGGCGGTGGCGGCCGCTGACCGGGTATCTCCCTCAGGCTCACCAGCGCAGAAGGGCACAGTCATGGGCACGCTGCGTAGCCTGGGCGCCCTGGCCAGGGCAGTGGGACCCCTGGCGGCGGCCTCAGGTGAGGGCCTGGGGACAGCCCCCGGGGACATGGAGGCGGCCGGGCGGGGCTGTGGGCCAGGGCCAGTGGGCCAGGGCCAGCGCCGGCCTCTCTCTGCAGTGTACTGGCTGGCCGGGGCCCAGGTCTGCTTCTCCGTCTGCTCGGGCCTCTTCCTGCTGCCCGTCGCGCTCCTGTGCAAGCTGAGGCACCAGGCGCAGCCCAAGGCCGAGTAGCTGAGCCTGGACGGCACCCCCACCCGCCCGCGCACCCACCATGTCGCCCTGGGTGGCGCCCCACAGGGCGTCTGCCTGCTGCCCAGGCACCACCTGGAGCCTAGGTGCAGACCAGGAAACAGTAAAGAATTTATTTGTGAGTAAAACCTGTTACATGAGGGACGGACGCACAGGCCCCTGTCCGTCTACACAGCTGTATCTCGTGTTGTAATACAAAGAATTAACTACAAAAGTGGAAATTAGAAGTCATTGCATACGTGGGGTCCAAGGGAGAGGGTGAGCCCACGGGCAGGGACAGGGAGGTCTAACCCACGGTGGCAGCCAGCGCGGCCCTTGCCTGGGTGCTGAGCTGCGGGGACCCAGGCCCACCTGGCACCACCAGCCCCTTTCCAGAGGAGTGTTTGATGACAACTCAGCGGGCAGCCTGCAGGCTGCCAGACAAACTAAAGCAAACCCACCCCCACCCCCACCCCGGCCGGCCCTGCCTCAGAAAGGGAGGCCAACGCCCCCGCCACCGGGCCTGCAGGCTCCTGGCTCTGGGTGGGGGGAGGTGACTGGTCAGACCATGCATAGCGTTGTGCTGGGGACACGGAGGCCCAGCGTCCAGCCCCAGCCAAGACAGCCGTGGTGCCCAGGGCCTCGGGCGGGCATGCGAGTTCACGGGACCCAGGCTCTGGGCGGGAGTGGGGGCGGCGAGCAGCGAGCGCAGTGGAGGCCGGGAGTGACAGGCACTGAGACGCGGGCGCGGGAGGGGCGCGGGCTCAGGGCTCGCCCTTCTTCTTGCTCTTCTTCAGGAAGGAGGGCGTGCGGAACTTCTTCTTCTTCTTGGAGGGCGACTTGCCCGGGGACCCGTCACTGCCCGGCTCCCCGGGAGGCGCGTCCGCCGCCACGGGGGCTGGGGGGGCTGGGGCGGCCTCCGGCTTGGTCTCGGCAGGGAGCTGGGGGGGGCCTGGGGGGCCATGGGCTTCCTCCTCCTCCTCCTCTTCCTCCTCCAGCGCGGCCTCGGAGGGCTCGTCAGGGGACAGGTCGGGGAGCGCGGGCTTGAGGGGGGCGGCCTCACTGTCTCCTCCGGAAGCCAGCTCCTGGGGGGGGTCTGGGGGTGGGGCAGAGACCTTGACCTGGGGCCCTCGAGGCTACCTGGCACTGCACCACAGGCCAGACAGGGCCTTGCTTGCGGATCAGGGGTCCTCAGACTGCACCTACACTTGAGCCGCACCGCCAGCCCTGCCCTGAGGCCCGGCTGTCCGAGCCGACCCTGAGCACAACAGGACGCCCTGGAAGGAAGCACCTGGGCTACTGCCATGGGGGGAGCCCGGGCCTTCTGCGTTGACCAAGGACACCAGGGCTCCCTCTGCCAGGTGTGCCGCGTTTCTGGGGGACTGGTATGGGACCAGCACCACTCCTCTGCCCACCTCACGCAAGCAGTGCCAGCGTGAAACCAGGTCCGCACCGACCTGCACCTGAGCCAGGTGGCGGACAGCTCTGTCTGCCAGAGCCCCTCCCCAGGGCCGGGCGGCCCTCCCCCACGCGGAGCCCCTGCTGGAAGGCGGCGGGCTGGGCCTGAGGACGGGGCCTCTGCACGCCTCATCGACAACACAGACGGCACAGCGGCGGACGAGCGAAGCGTGGCGCGGTACTTACTAGGGCAGCAGGTACTCTCTAGCACGTCCGCCTCCTGCTCGCAAGGCAGCCACAGGGAGAGAAAAGCACAGGAGAGGTCTGTGCAGTCGCCACAGCCACGGGCACAGAGGAGGAGGCCGAGCCACGTCGTGGACACAGACGGGGGGGGGAGCCACGGGACACACACGCGGCCACACCAGACAGGCGCGCTCCCACCGGGCGCTCAGCAGGGCGGGACGGTGTGCAAGCGACAGGTGACGCCGACAACCCATCCCTGGAGTCCGCCCAGGACGGCCAGCAGGGAGCCGTGGGCAGCCCGGCTGTGACCGAAGGGCCCATGGCAGTGTCCTCCCACGCGGGGCACCACGAGCCCCTCCCCACGGCACTCACCTTCTTCAAGCTTGACAGGGGTGCTGGGGGGGGTGTGGGGGGCTTCGTTCTGGTCCGGAGGGCGCTTTTCTTCCTGCTCTCTGGTCTCGTCCAGGTTCTCTGTGGACGCACACAGCGAGACGAGAGCAAAGTGGTGAGAGCCCTCGCCCTCTGTGGTGGCAGCCAAGGGGCCGTCACGGGGGGTGTTCGTCTGTTCCCATTCCTGCAGAACCTTCCAGAGCTGCCTGTGCGGCGCCCAGTGCCAGGCGAGCCCCTCCCTGGGTGCCTGGTCCCTGTGGCTGCAGAGCGAGGGCTGGGCGGCATCGGGCCCTGAGCCCTCACCCTCCCGGGACGTCGCCCGGGCATTAGAGCGGTGTGACTGCATAAGCAGGGCGTCCTCTCAGCAAGTCACACTTGGCGACCGTGTGCCTGCTGGGTTCTCCAAAGTAAATACGCTGGCGAGGCCTGCAGGCGTGCGGTGACCCGGCTGCGTCTCAGCAGCAACCCACCAACACCACCCCAGTCCTCAACCCTCCCTCCAGCCCCAGGCTGTGGGACAGTCTAGGAGCAGCAGGTCCTGCGGTCTTTAGAGACAGACAAGTCTGCCATCCACTGCTTTTCCGCCAGGCCTCCCGCGCTCTGCTGTGGCCCAGGGTGTGTCTCAAGCCCAGGCCCTGTGATGGGCAGTGGGCAGCCCAAGCAGTGTTGGGCAGACGTCCACCCTGGTCTATGTGAGCACTCTGGCGCGAGCCCCTCAAAGGTCACCAGGGCCTCTGACCCCCAACGGGCAGTGCTGAGCTGCCCGCCACCGTGCTGGGGCCGGCACACCCAAGTGACGCACGGCCTCAGGGGACATCCAGAGCCGGAGGGCCTGAAGGTGGCTTGGCATGGCCCAACATCCAAGGGCCTTGGGCAGGAAACACGTTCCCCACGCCCGCCTCGGCCGAGGGCCCGTCTGGGGGAGGGCAGGGGTCTCGGCGAAGCCTGGCAGAGCAGTCGGGGAAAAGCTGACAAAGCAAACCAGTCTCCCAGATCCTCCAGAGTCCAAAGGGCAACCTGCAGACGGGACGTGCAGGTGAGCAGGGCCAGCGCCCAGACTCCCACCCTCGGCCATCGGGGCCTGCACGCTGCACTGGGCGAGAACAAGGCCACCAGTAGTGATGTGGGCAAGTCACCCCGACGACCCAGGAGGGTCACAGACCCACAGGGAGGCCACCCAGGTGTGCCCCTCCCACCAGGTGCTCTGCCTTGGTCTTGCTGGGCACCTGGGGGTGGGGCTCAAGGAGCACGCCTGAGGCAGGCATGGAGGCGTCATCCTTGGCGAGTTCTGAGCGGGTTCGCATCCACTTGTTAACCCTCAAGTCTGAAACCACCTGCTCTGTGGGGTCAGGAAGTGAGGCTGCCCCCGCATGGCGTGGTTTGGGAGTGCCAGAGCCCTCCACTCGCTGACCCTCGGGCCTGGGGTCTGCAGCGAGTCTGTCCACCCGCCCCGAGCCACAGGCAGGGTGCTCACTGGCACAGAGGCCACGGGCCAGCACAGAGGGGAGTGGAGCCTGGCCCCAGTCCAGGTTCCGCCTCACACGGCCTTGTTCGCGGGGAGCGCTGGCCGCTGCTGCTGCTGCAGGCACAGGCCCACCTCGCGGGGCCCCTGTGGGGAGGAGCCATGCGCACACACAGCACACGCAACATGGCGCCCAGCAAAGGCGTGCGGGCATCCGGGGAGGCCGCCTCCCGTGAACTGGCAGCCAGGCCACACGCGGAAGCCACCAGCGCCTGGCTCTCCCCGGACCGTCCACAGCACAGTTCTGTGTTGTTCTCACTCCGTGGGGACAGATGCACCCTCACACCCCGCTCTGCCCCACGCCCAGCTCACAGCCTCAGGTGCCTCCAGGCTCAGCGAAGCCCCGCCTGTCATTGCGACATCCTGTCCAGCCAGGCCAGCCCCAGGCGCGGTGCTCTGCAAGTCCCGGCTGCCCCCCCCCCCGAGTTCCGGCTGCCCCCCCCCCCCGCCTCCCGAGTCCCAGCCCCCCCGCGCCTCACCTCCCGAGTCCCGCCCCCCCTCCCCCCCCCCGCGCCTCACCTCCCGAGTCCCGGGCCCCCCCCCGCCTCACCTCCCGAGTCCCGCCCCCCCTCCCCCCCCCGCGCCTCACCTCCCGAGTCCCGCCCCCCTCCCCCCGCGCCTCACCTCCCGAGTCCCGCCCCCCTCCCCCTGCGCCTCACCTCCCGAGTCCCGCCCCCCCTCCCCCCCGCGCCTCACCTCCCGAGTCCCGCCCCCCTCCCCCTGCGCCTCACCTCCCGAGTCCCGCCCCCCTCCCCCCGCGCCTCACCTCCCGAGTCCCGCCCCCCTCCCCCCCCCGCGCCTCACCTCCCGAGTCCCGGCCCCCCCCCGCCTCACCTCCCGAGTCCCGCCCCCCTCCCCCCCGCGCCTCACCTCCCGAGTCCCGCCCCCCTCCCCCTGCGCCTCACCTCCCGAGTCCCGGCCGCCCCCCCTCACCTCCAGACCCCTTCTGCTTGCGCTCCACCTCGCGGCGGTACTCCTCCAGCTCTCGGTCCGTGAGCGCGTTGAAGGGGTTGGGGCCCGTGGTGCTCACGATCACGTGGGGCTGGTACTCCTTCTCAATGATGGCCTTGGAGGCCGTCACCAGCTCCCCCTGTGGACAAGAAGGTGGCCCGGTCTGCGGCAGCCTGGCCGGCGGGGCTCTCCCTGGTCCCAGGCAGGCTGCAGGCAGGGGTGGGAGCGTCCCAGGAGCAGGCAGGGGTGGGAGCGTCCAGGAGCAGGCAGACGCCTGAGGCTGTGCCACTGGGGGCAAGGCCTGGCTCACCTCAGCCTGCAGGGTACAGGACGCCACAGAACAAACATGGCTGGAGGAGGGACCCAGGGGACAGGCCCAGGACACCGCCCATGTCCAGGCAGAGGCCCCTCTGCTGGTGCTGGTTAGAAGTCAGTGCCCCACAGCCTGCACGCTCAGGGCACACGCAGTTCGCCCCTCGCTGGGCCCTGGAGCGCGTCCCGAGCACCAGTGTTTGTCTGAGGAACGCGGGAAACAGCAGAGCGAAGCACAAAGGCAGCTCACAGGCCGTGCCCAAGGCGGGGCAGTCGGGCTGCGGCAGACACAGGCGGCACGGGTGGGCAGGGCGTGCCACGCAGGCTGGGAGGACGTCGCCTGCCTGGCCAGGGTGGGGGGCAGCAAAGTGGACCCCAAATGCTCTGGGGTTCCCTTCTGAGAAGGTAACCGGAAGTCACACCACGTACATTACTGAACGATGGTTAACACCACCACCAGGAAATCCAGAACCACAGGGAGGCCAGGCCTGGCCCGGCGAGGCCGAGCACCAGAGGAGGCCGGCCCGGGGGGGCTCGGTGCCCGGCAGCGGCCCTGCCTCGGCTGTCCTCGTCTGCTGCTGTCAGCTCTGAGGCCCGACACAGGCCTCGGGCCGCCCATGTGCCAGAGGAGCCCTTGGGCCGCCAGGTGCCGTCTGGTGGCGGCGTTCTGCACCTGCATCCTGATCTCACTGCCGGTTACAGGAGGGACAGGACTCACTGAAGCAGAATGCTCCAAGCTCGAGGGACGGAATACCCAGAACCCGCCCACCCGAGCCCTGTCCCAGGCCTGATGCCCCCGACGACCTGCAGGGCTCCTCCCAGCCGCCTCCAGACCAGCCCTGATGAGAGTCAGGCCCAGAGGCAGGGCTACAGAAGCAGGCTCCTTGTGGAGCTCACTGGAAGGGCCGCGCCCTCCAGCAGGCCACTTCCCTCACTCCCAGTCCCCTCACAAGGCCTCCAAGCAGAGGCCCAGTCCCTGCTCCTGCCCTTGACTGAGGAGGACGAGGGCTCCCCTCCAGCTGCTGCGCCCGACTTCCCCGTCTGTGAGCAGCACACACACGGATCTGAGCACACCCGAGGTGCCGGGCTGACACGGGGAAGCCCCGCCTGCACAAGCAGACGGCACCGTCCTTGCCTGGGCTCTGGGCAGCCTCATGTCCTCGTCCCTAACCGCTCAGTCAGCTGACTGGGCAGACGGTGACCGATGCAGGCTCCGTGCTCCAGTGTGAACTGAGGCCCGCCGCCCCTCCCCCGCTGGAAGGCTGTGAGTGGCCGCTGTGGGGAAGGGCAAGTGCAGGGCAAAGGGAAGTCCCTCCAGAGAAGCCTTCCAGAATCTCGCCCACCCCCCATTTTCATGATGAAGAGGAGGTCCCCACACGTGGTCAGCCAGCAGTGCCACGCTCCACGTGAAAGGCAGTGGAGGCCAGCCATGGAGTCAAAGCAAGGTCTCGCCAGAAAAATGAGACATGGTGGGCACATCACAGAGTGGCTAGGGGTCAGCACAGTCCAGCATTCCACTCATGGCCCTCGGGACAAGGCTCACGCTCCACAGGGCCAGAGAGGGGGGACCGACGTCTACCACAGGTGAGGCCCCAGGGATGGGCACGCACGCTTGCATCAACACTGCTGGAAACAAGCCAAGCTGTCCCTGCATAAGGAACCGGCCTGCAGACGCTGTCCTGACGCCCAGGGCTGCCCCACCGGCAGCCTCCACACGCGCCAGGTGCTAGCTGACAGGATCACAAAGGTGTGGCCAAAGTGCCAACAGCTGAAAGAAGGCTGTATCTTCCTCCCTGTTCACAGAGGTTCCTCCACGAATGGCAGCCGGAAACAGACTGAGGACAGGGAAAGACGGGACTCACTGGACTAAACAAAAACACACAGAATACTGCTCTAAGTATTTACAACTCAGACTGTGAGTCGAAGCTGGGATTCCACACAGGCAGGTCACGTAGAGTCTGTGGCACCTGCTGGCTTCCCTCTGGCAGCTGGCCCAGCCCACTGGAGGTACTGTAGGGCCAGCTCCTCCAAACACCGTATGAGCGCAGGGCAGGCACCGGGGCTGAGAGCGCGCCGTGCGGGTAGAAGCTGTCCGAGCAGCAGGAACGCTCTGGGCAGGTTTCTCACCCCGGCTGTGCCACACCACACAGGCTTCCCCCGCTACACACGCAGGCAGGCATGCACACAGTCAGGTTACAATTGTGGGTTTCAAAACTTTCGGGGCAGGGACCCTGTGGTGGCCCAGTGAATAAGGCCACCGCCTGTGACGCCGGCATCCCCTGTGGGCGCAGGTTCGCAACCCGGCTGCTCCACTTCTGAGCCAGCTCCCTGCTAATGGTCTTGGAAAACAGCAGAGGACGATCCAAGTCCTTGGGCCCCTGCACCCACGTGGAAGATCCAGAAAAAGTTGACTCCTGGTTTCGGCCTGGCCCAGCCCCAGCTGTTTCAACAATTCAGGGAACAAACCAGCAGATAGAAAACTCTGTCTCTTCCTATCTGTGTAACTCTTTGCAACAAATAAATAAATCTTTAAAAAAATTTTTTTCTCGGGGCCAGAGTTGGGGCATATTGGGTAAAGCCACTGCCTGCAATGCCAGCACCCCATATGGGTGCCGGTTCAAGTCCCAGCTGCTCCACTTCTGACCCAGCTCCCTGCTAATGCACCTGGGAGAGCAGTGGAGGACGGCCCCAGTGCTTGGGCCCCTGCATCCCCATGGGAGACCCGGACAAAGCTCTTGGCTCCTGGCTCCAGCTTGGCCCTGCCCTGGCTGTTTTGGCCATTTGGGGAATGAACCACCAGATGGAAGATCTGTCTCTCCCTTCTATCTCTCTGTAACTCTGCCTTTTAAATACATAAATTTAAAAAAAAATTTCCTAAGTCTTTTCCCCCTGAAAAATTAAAAATTTTATCTATAGGTTTATTTTTAATTTTTATTTATTTGAGAGGCAAAGAGATGGATGGAGAGAGACAGAGAAAACTGGTTCATTCCCTCAGTGTCCCCAACAGCTGGGGCGAGGCTGGGGCCAAAACCGGGAGCAAGAAACTCAATCCAGAGGCTGGCGCCGTGGCTCACTAGGCTAATCCTCCGCCTTGCGGCGCCGGCACACCGGGTTCTAGTTCCGGTCGGGGCGCCGGATTCTGTCCTGGTTGCCCCTCTTCCAGGCCAGCTCCCTGCTGTGGCCCGGGAGTGCAGTGGAGGATGGCCCAAGTGCTTGGGCCCTGCACCCCAAAGGAGACCAGGTTAAGTACCTGGCTCCTGCCATCGGATCAGCGCGGTGCGCTGTGGTCAAAGCTGAGCAAGTGAGGGAGGCGGCTGTGCCAGGAGGCCACCGCCCCAGGCGGCCCCCAGGAGGCGTCTGTGATGCTGGGTTCATTCAGTCACCTGAAGGCAGAGACAGAGAGGACTCCATCTGCCGCTTTCCTCCCCTCATGGCCACAGCAGCCAGGACTGGGCCAGGCTGAAGCCGGGAGCCAGCAGCTCCATCCTGACCTCCCACGTGGGGAGCACTCCTTGCTGGGTGCGTCGGCAGGGAGCTGGATGGGAAGCGGAGCAGCCAGGACTCTCAGCGGTGCCTGTGTGGGACGCTGGCGCTGCAGGCGGCATCTAAGCTGCTGCGCACCACGCTGGCCCCAGCCGTCTGCTCTTCCAGGGAAACTGGAGCCCCAACCTGTACACTAACCCAGGAGGTGAGGACGGGGGACGCGGCCCTCCTCCGCACGGTCACTTCCCAGCAACCACGGAGAACGCTCAGACCAAAGCTGTCACAGCCTCCCGGACAGCTCACAGACCCGTTTCAAGCTGCACACGTGACTCAGAGGGTGCCTAGGAGAGGAGCGGGGGTGGGGGGGCAGCCGGGGAGGGGGGCAGCGCAGGGCCTCGGGTCCCCAGGGTGGTGTGAGTACCTTTCTAACGGACAGAGGTCTAGCGGGACTAAGAGTGTGCTCTGTAAGCGGGAGCCCTTCGAGAGTCTCCGTACAGTCAGAGAGGGGCGCGTCCTGCAACAGTAAACCGAGTCGTCAGAGCACACCCGGCCGCCTCGGGACACCAGCCAAGAGCACAGGCTGGAGCCGGCTAAAGCATGCAGCAGCACCACGTGCACACGCTGGACGGGAGACCAGGACTGGCCACTCCAGATAGTGCGACAGCAGCTGCCTAACCTGGATGGGAGACCAGGACTGGCCACTCCAGATAGTGCGACAGCAGTCGCCTTCCCTGGACGGGAGACCAGGACTGGCCACTCCAGATAGTGCAACAGCAGCTGCCTACCCTGGCGGTCTGCTTTGAAAGCAGGAGGTGGCTTATTAATGTTCAAAGGGAATCACTCACACAATTACCTTCCTTGTGCCACTAGGTAGAGTCCTTTATGGAAACGCAGCTACACGCGGACCACATGTAGCAGGACAGGGGGTCACAGAGCCCACCCCCACGAGTGCACCACACAGCACCCTGTTCCAACCAGGGGTACTCTAGGCCCCAAAGCTGGTGGCACCAGTGCCACCCGCCCGTGCACATGCACTCCGAGGAGGCTGGAGGACAGCCGCGGCCCTCAGCACGCTTACGCTTGGTCCAGAGCCCACGGGGCATGGCAGGGCCACTTCTCATCAGCAAAGCATTGAACAGCTGCCAAGAATACTTACCCCACGAGGCCATTCTCTCCACATTTAAGAGTATTTTGGGCAGATGGTCAGAGACTCACTGCCCACCACTGTCAGAGACACTCTGAACTCTCACCTGGACCAGGCTCCTGTCCATCACTACACCACACAAAACCTGGGACTGAGGGCCAGCCGTCTTAATGTCCTGTAAGTTCTGCTCTCGGATCTGTGACGGGAAGAAAGAGAGACACACTGAGCAGCACAGAGAGCCACAGTGCACCTGGGAGCCCCACAGCACACACCAGGCCCCGCCCCAAGCAAGCTGCACTCCAGCTCTGGCCAGTGACCGCCAAGGCTGCGGAAGCGACTGGTCCAACCTGCTGGGCAGGCAGTCGGGCTGGCGATGGAGGGCCCATCCCCGGACCGAGGGATGGCTTCAGCAAGGCGCTCGGCAGACGCACCTCTTCACTCACGCTCTGCCCTGTGCCCAGCACTGACAGTGCCAGTGCTGGCGGGGCTCACGTGCCAAAGCTCCACACACTGCTCACAGCTCTCCGAAGGAGCCCTGACCTGGGCCAGCTGTCCGGCCCTGCCAGCCACCGGCTCTGCGCCTCCAGCCGGCCAACAGCCAGTGGGCCTACTGCAGGTGACGGTGCCCTCCCGACCCCACCCAGCTCCACCACCGGGGGAAGGGTCGCAGCACGTACCTTGTTCCTCATCTCCTGGACCTCTTTGGGGTTTGTGTTCAACGGAACAAACAGGTTAGGGACGGCAGAGGTGGAGGTTCTATGTCCATCCTCTTTAGTCCACTGAAATATCAAGAACAGTTGGAAAGTCAGGGTGACGGCAGGAAGCAACAGCAACAGCACCCACTGTCAGTTCACGTCTGGTCATGCACTGAACACCACGGAGAGGACTGAACCAATGACACATCTGGGTCACTCGGCAGAGCTGCCACGGGAGCGGGACGTGGCCACGCAGAATCCAGAAAACGGTGGCAGGCAGGGCCGTGGGCACGGGAAAGGTCACCTAGAAGCCCCAGTGAGATCCGGGGCCCTCGGACCGGCCAGGCAAGGCCCCGCAGGCCCACTGGTTCACCCTCTGAGTCCTCCAACACCCAAGCCAGCTTGAAGCGTGAGATGGCAGGGCCATGAGAAGCAGTGATGCCGCCCCCAGGGCGGGGAGGGAGGCCAGAGTGGGCATTAAAACAAACGACAGCACCGGAATGCACGAGTGCCTCTACTTCAACTCAAGGAAATCCCCGTTCGGACGACTGGATACAGAAGAGTCTGCTGATGTCAAGTATCTTACATAACTCAACACTGAGTGCTAGCAAAATACCCCAGAGACACCGGAAGCGCTTCATGAGCGGCAAGGCTGTTTTACATGTCAGTGCGCGTGGTCCGCGTGCTGCGCCTTCCACTCACAGCTGCTGCTGGTTTTTTAAATCTCCAATCAAATACGTAAGGTTTTGAGTCCAATTCTAATTCTCAGGCAGGAGTAGGCACTGACTTTAAAACGAGCCCACCTCAGTCAGCAAATGCTCCGCCTCTCAGAGCACTGCTGAGAGGCACTAAGATAGCCACACGCCAGAGGACTTGGAGGAGAGCAACGGAACGGCCGGATGCTGAGCCACTGTGGGGAGCGTGGGATGGGCACGGAGCCAGGGTACTCACTGACGGCAATCTTCTCAGATAGACACTCCAGCGTTTTATTAACATGAGTTTTAGTCAAAACATGAAAACAACCTCAGAAGCGTCACATTTGAAAAAGTAACAACAGTTATTGTAAGTTAAAACATACCAACCTGGGACCACTGCATGGAATTGTTACTCCAAAGAGTAAGAAAGAAACGTGAGTGTGGGGAGACTCCCCGGCCGTGCGCACACTGACTAGGACGCCTAACGTGAGTGAGCGCGGCTCTGGGCCGCTGCGGATGCCCTGCGCACAACTCCATCACGCAAGGCAGCACCGAGTGTGCACGTCACCACCAGAGAGGTGCGTCTCTTTAACCCCTCCCTTTAACAAGGAAAACAAATAAAAAATGCAAAAATGAAAAGAAAGAAGGAAAAAGGGAGACAGGAGGCCGGGAGGGGAACCAGGAGAGGTGCACGCCACACTCTGAGCCCAGCCAGGGCCACGCAGGGCCCGCCTGCCTGGCCAACTGCTCAGGAGCACCGAGGACTCTCCCCAGCTGGGCGTCAGGAAAACACCTGGGGAAGACAAAACTGTTTTTTTAAAGAAATATAGAAAGAGCAGTGCTACACGGGGAAGGAACGGCGCCCTCTGCTGCTCTGGCTGCCTGCTGTGTCTGGGGAACACCTCGCTCAGTGCTACTGACCCAGCCATGCAAGGAGGTGCCCGCCCAGCCTCGTCTCCTCTCAGGACGCCAGGCCAGGATTTCAGGAATGGGCCGGGCCGGGGCTGGCCAGACTCACGGCTGGGTTTCAGGAGCGGTAAGCACCACTCTCAGGAGGAACACTGGCTGCAGGACGTCAGAGCGACCCTCGGGAACGTCAGTACCGACACAAAGCACCCGTGGTGGCGTCTGTCGCGGGTGCCTGCAAGTGGCTGTGCCACACCCAGCAGCAGTCGGGAGACTCACCGCGATGGCCGTCTACTTGCATGCAACCGTCCATGCAGAGGGCGGCTGGCCTGAGCGTTCGGAGGCTTTGGGACAGAGCAGGGGATCAACGCGGAGGAGGAGGACGGGGCAGCACAGGACAGACCAGTGAGTCGCAAGGGCAAACTGCTTAAGAAAACGCCGAAGCCTTAAAGACGAGGCGGGAGCGACAGGAGGCCGCCGCGGGGTCCGCGGGGCCACAGCGTGAGAGCGCGGGGTGCACGAGGCACTGGGGACAACGCCGGCTTCCGGAGCTTCGCCCGTGCTGCGCGTGGAGGCAGCGTAGGCTGAAGCACAGAAGAGGACCGCTAGGTCTTCAGCAGTTTCAAGCAGACAGCACCACTGGACTTCATCTAGGGCGTAACGGGGCTTTTGGTTCAGACCGAGAGGTCTGACGAGGAGGGGTCACGTGGCCGCTGGGTACAAGGGCAGGATTCCCAAAGCCTCCGAAGCCCAGCCCCCAACTTGCTCTACGTCATCTAACTACGAACAGTAAGGTAGGCACAGACCAAGCAGTTGGTAATACAGCTTGGCACGCAGACACCGGACGAGAGAGACTGCAGCAAGGGTTTCACGTGATGGTGTGCAACGTTCGTCCACACCTTAGTCTTCGACTTGGGACTGCTCCCACTCTGTCCTTCTTCAGGAGCCTCGTCGCCCCGGCCAGAGCTCAGCCACCTGGTCTTCTCCCGCTGCTGCTTCTGAAAACTGTGTCTGAGAGGGGAGCAAGTGCCCGCATCGCCGTCACTAGCGAGGGAGTGGCCTGTGACACTGGCGGGAGCCTCCACATCGCTGTACTTTTTGCACTTCTCTCTCAGAGCAGGGTACCGGTAAGGGTAGCCGGTTCTGTAGCCCTAGGGTCCAAAGAGAGTGAAAGACGGTCACTATTCCAGCTCCCAGACAGGCTTCTGCTCTGGAAAGCCACGTGGCGGTCACACGCGTACCTTCTGTGCCAGCGAGGCCACTGCCAGGCACACAGGCGCTCCCGGGCAGAGGTGAGAAGCACCCATCAGCAGTAGAGTGTGAGAACCGTGCTAAACCACACCACAGCAAGGATAAAACCGAGCACACACAACGGTGCAGGTGACTCCAAGTAGGATGTTCATAACAAGAAAGCAAACACAAGAGCTCGCCACTTGTAAGCAGCAGAGAGGCAAAGCCCGTCTGTGGCTACACAGGTGAGCGGTCACCTTGGGAGGGGCAGCGGCTGGGAAGGGGGCCTGGGGCCTGCTCAGGTTTCGGAAGTGGACACTGACAGTCTGTGTGCTGTCCTGTTTACGTGTTCTACTTCAGCAGAAGGTTAAACTGAGAACACACAAGGCTACGGCATAGGTTTTATTAACCAACCTGCTCAACCTCTTAATTCAGTCTAGTACACGCTGACCTTCAGAAACACCAGGTCCACGTGGCTCACCCAGCTGTTCTCGGCACACGCTAGGCCGACGTGTGAGCCCGGCCTGCAGTCCCGCCTCAGGACCACACGCTGTGCTTCCGAAGATGCGCCCCGAATTCACACCTCTGCTGGGCCAACTCAGCGAAGGCTGGCGCCCCCACCCTACTCCAGCCCTCAGCTCAGGTGGACGGGGCAGGACAGCGTGATCCCTTCCCTCGGAGCGTGAGGGGACAGGGGAACTAACAAAAGGTGACAGGCTGGGCCACACCAACCCCACTGCTCTCGCCACGGCTGGCACAGCTCCACGAAACTGAAATCCGCCCTCAACCTGAGGCAGCCTGGAAGCGGATCCTCCCCTAGCTGGGCCCTTTCTTCCTTTTCTTTTCAGGGTTTCTTTATGTACACATGTATGTATGCATGTATTTCTCAGGGTTTCTTTATGTACACATGTATGTATGCATGTATTTCTCAGGGTTTCTTTATGTACACATGTATGTATGCATGTATTTCTCAGGGTTTCTTTATGTATGCACGTATGTATGCATGTATTTCTCAGGATTTCTTTATGTACGCATGTATGCATGCATGTATGTATTTTTCAGGATTTCTTTATGTATGCATGTATGTATTTTTCAGGATTTCTTTATGCATGTATGTATTTTTCAGGATTTCTTTATGTATGCGTGTATGCATGTATGCATGTATTTTTCAGGATTTCTTTATGTACGCATGTATGCATGTATGTATTCAGGATTTCTTTATGTACGCATGTATGCATGTATGTATTCAGGATTTCTTTATGTACGCATGTATGTATTTCTCAGGATTTCTTTATGTACGCATGTATGCATGTATTCAGGATTTCTTTATGTATGCATGTATGTATGTATGTATGTGTGTATTTTTCAGGATTTCTTTATGTACGCATGTATGTATTTCTCAGGATTTCTTTATGTATGCATGTATGTATGTGTGTATTTTTCAGGATTTCTTTATGTACGCATGTACGCATGTATGTATTTGAAAGTCAGTTACAGAGCGGGAAGGAGAGACAGAAAGAGATCTTCCATCTGCCAGTTCATTGTCCAGGTGACCACCACAGCCAGGGCTGGGTCAGGCCAAAGCCAGGAGCCAGGAGCTTCCTCCAGGTCCCCCACGTGGGTGGCAGGGCCCAAACACTCAGGCCATCTTCCACTGCTTTCCCAGACCATTAGCAGGGAACTGGGTCAGAAGTGGAGCACCTGGGGCATAAACTGGCACCCAAATATGATGGCAGTGTGGCCAGTGGCAGGTTCACCCACCATGCCACAACGCTGGCCCCAGCCAAGCCTTCTGGTGAGAAGCAGCTCTGGACACACTCTGGCTGCCGCCTTCTGAGACTCAAAGCTGAGTGTAGCTGTGCCTGCACTCCTAACCCACAGAACCCGTGGAAAACCAACGTGCTCAGTCTGACTCACTAACAGCACAGGCAGTGTGACAGCTTCGTGCTGCCCCTTCACAGGGAGACAGAAAACAACGTGGAAGGGCCCCAGGCCCCGACACAGAAGAGACCGCGGAGCCCGCTGCTGCCTGCTGAGACCCCCAGCAACCCCCTCGATTCGCGACTTCTCCCCCGACTCTGGGCTGTGCTCCTCACGGGCCCCTGCACGACCCACCACTCCACTGGAGAAGCCTGGTTTTGTCGCCTGACTCCTCTGAGAGACAGGTGAGCGGCCCCCCCGCCCTATTCCCACTTCTGAGCACGACTCAACTATACAAGGGCCGCCTTCAGAAACACAGCTCCCGTGTGTGCGCTCCTCCTGCTCAGAAAGACGGCCTCTGAGCAGTCTCCAGGACTCGGGCTAGACCCAGGGTGCACGGCATTTCATCTCAGCAGGGGATGGACGTTCTCCCCTTTAAATGCTGTCAAACCAAAATTCGAGGTAATAAGCAAACACTGTAGTTAAAACAAGTATTTCTTCCTTATTTGAGAAACTGAAATTATATCTTGAAATTTTTTCGAGATACACTTAGTGTATCTTCTAACGATAAATGCTGAATGAAATCTTTCTCATAGGGTGGGCATCTTCAACTGCTCCTTACTGTGGTCAGTGATTAGCAACCGACAAACGCAGCTCATCAGACCCGAGTCAGAACAAGAACTCTCACCAGCATGCTGCCCAGCTTACTCCTTAGAAACTGCACAGCCCCCAGTACCAACGTGGTCACAACAAGGGCACATGGAGGACACTCGATAACAGACACACTTCCTAGTCAACATTTCACTTACAGCCGTCCTCCCCTATCAAGTCCGAGTTACTGCCTAGTTCTCATTTCCTCCCTTCCTTCCAGAATGTACTGAATGCACACGAAAGGCATGCTGCTGTCCTTGCTTCCACTTGACTTGCCGGTGGAAGACGGCGAGACACCACAGCTGTGACTGAGAGGCTGGGGTGCGCAGGGGTCTCGCTGCCCTCCACCCCACCCTCGACCTGCTGCAGTCACGCCACCCCAGCTGCCACCTGAACCCAGCCGCTGCCTCCACCTTCCCTGCGGCTTTCTCTCCCTCCTGCTCTCCCTGACCTGTCCAGCCTGGGCCCCGTCTGCCTGCATTCTCTTTGTGCCTCGGTCACCACACAGAGCGCAGGGCCAAGGCTGGGTCTGGAATCTGTTTGCTGACTTTCCTCATTAGGTCATGAGAGCAAGAACCGCGTTCCGTCTGACTCTGGAGGAGACACTCAATCAGTGCAACCAACCTGACTGCCGACTCGGACTCAGAGCGACGGCCACCTGCTCCTGCGCTCCTGTCCACCTTCCCCACAGCTGGTCCGTTCCTGACAGCTGCTCCCAGGCAGAAGACCCAGCCCACGCTCTCTGAAGTGCAGTGTCTCACTGAGGACCACCAGACTCACAGACTCCTCCTGCTCCGATTCTGCACCTATGCTACCTGCGGCCTCACCGACAGCCCCGCCGCATGGCAACACTGACCTGACACCTCCCCACGTCCCCACCACTTAGATGGTCTCCCCGAGGGAGGGAGTTCAGCCTCCTGTTAGGTGCCCAGGTCCCCTATCAGAGCACCTGAGTCCAACACCCAGCTCCATCTCCTCTGCCCAGCCTCAGCTTGGGCTATGAGCCCGTGCAGTGCGCAGGAGGAAGGCAGCAGAGTTCTGTGGAACATGGCACTCGGGTTCAAAACAGCTAGAACTTGCGGTTATCGCAAAACCCCAAACACCCAAATGACATGGGGTGCCACTGCTGGGCTCTCTGCTTGTCACCAGCAACCTGCTGTGGAACTCTGCTCCACACAAGGGGTCCACACAGGCCGTCTCTGCATCTTCGTGACTACGACTCGCAGGGGACCCTGGGCCTCCCCGTGAGCTCGGGGCCTGAACGGGGACGGTGACTCGGGGTGCTGTCACAGAGCCTTTTCACCGGCGGCACCACCGTTCTTACCAGGTTGTCAAGCATCCGCATGAGGGCTTCGAATTCCTGCTCACCAATCTGCCACGTGGGAGGGGGTCCCGTGCCTTCCCCTGCCGGAGACCCTGGAGAGCGGGATTTGGCTTTGTACTTCCCGGGATCCAGCAGCACTAAGTTGTCTGGTCCTCCTGCGCTGGCCAGAGTTCGAACCTTTCCCAAAATAAGCAGACAGCATGACCTGAGTACCTCGTGGAGACCAAGAGAACCAGATGGCTGTGAGCAGTCGCAGGGTGCAGGGTCCTCCAGAGACAATCACTGGGGACCGAGTGAAATGTATGGGGCAGGAGAAAAGGCTGATCACAAAGCTGCCTTCAGGTTTCCCTTGGACATGGCAAAGCGCTGGCCCTCACACTTGGCAGGAGAAAGGTCCTGCAGAGCACCTGGGACCTCACTGCCCCAGACATGGAACTCAGTGAGGGCTTGGCTGGAGCAGGCTGGCACAGGGCTCTCATGGCTGTGGGACTGCGCGAGTCTCTACCCCACCACAGCCTGTTCAGGAGGAGCGCTGGGAAGGCCAAAGGAAGTCACCATATAAGGACACACAAAAGGCACCTGCTCCCTAGTCTGGCACACACCAGGACTCCACAAATGTCAGTGAACTAAGCAACTGAAAAATAAAAGTTGGAGGCAAGAAGCTGGACTCTTTTGTCAGTGCCGATCATTGCAATGGTGTTGGTCCCAGTCAGTCTCCAAGCCCTTGAGCTCCTCCTTGGCAGAGACTGCTCAAGGACCCATCCCTGCAAGACAATTATCAAAAACCCACGGAGCCGGGAAACTCCCACGCACTCACCTGGATCTCACAGGCGACCACGAGGTTGTGGATGTAATAGAAGGCCTCCTCGGCGCTCTCGCCCACGGATACGAGCCCGTGATTCCGCAGAATAAGAACCTGGCGGGAAAACGAGGGAGCCCTTTGGAGCCAGGCCAGGCGCCGGACACTCGCCGTTGCTCCTCTGCCCGCTGCCCTGCATGGGCCAGGACCGACCTACTGACCTTGCTTTTAGGTCCCAGATTTTTCTGAATCAAGACTTTTTCCTCCTCATCCACCAGGATGCCGTGGTAGTCGTGATAAGCCACTTCTCCAAGAGACAGCGCCTCCGGGGAGATGGGCAAGAGCCCGCACTTCATTGCAGACACCTGGGGAGCAAGCAGCCGCCGTGAGGGGAGGCACACTCCGCAGAGGAACGGTAGGAGAGGGACATGTTTTAGACGCCTTTTCTTGGAAACACGGAACCTATGAACCCACGACCTTGAGAGACGCCTGCCTGCACCCCCACTCCTCACTGAGAAACTGAAGCTATCTCAAAACCAGGCGAGCCTCAAAAAGCAGCCCCGAGCTGCAGCTGGACGCTCAGTGTGGCCTCTTAGCGCAAGCAGCACGGGCCGGCCCGGCGCCAGGCGCAGCCGCAGCAGCGCTGAACACGAGGGGGCTGCGAGTGTCGTCAGGCCGCTCTGCACTCCCTCCTCTAGGCTGCAGGCAAGATCGAAGCAGGTCAAACCAGATGAAACCAATTCATCACGTTTCAGGGTAATACACTGTATAATGTAAATTCTCCACAATTATTTAAAGTTGAGTCTCTAAGTAGGAAGTGTTCATATAGCCCTGAAGTTGTCTAAAACTCCCCCAAAATACCCCCAGAATGTGTTTTTTTTGTTGTTGTTGTTGTTGTTTTTTTTTTTTTTTTTTTTTTTTTTTTTTTTTTTTTTACAGGCAGAGTGGACAGTGAGAGAGAGAGACAGAGAGAAAGGTCTTCTTTTGCCGTTGGTTCACCCTCCAATGGCCGCTGCGGCCGTCGCACCACACCTATCCAAAGGCAGGAGCCAGGTGCTTCTCCTGTTCTCCCATGGGGTGCAGGGCCCAAGCACTTGGACCATCCTCCACTGCACTCCCTGGCCACAGCAGAGAGCTGGCCTGGAAGAGGGGCAACTGGGACAGAATCCGGCGCCCCGACCAGGACTAGAACCCGGTGTGCCAGCACCGCAGGTGAAGGATTAGCCTAGTGAGCCGCGGTGCCGGCCTAGAATGTGCTAATTTTTAGGGCCTTCTATAGACTGTACCATTATAACCTTAGTCTAACAGGCTCCAAAACTCAAATAATATCTAAAAACACAATTCCACAGAGAAAGTTAATGCCTTAAAAACAATAACACATTTACCTTTCAAAGTATTAGTCTTCATATAAGAGGGAGTTCCCTCCCCCCAGAAAACAGCTGTCTGGGGGCACGTGGTAAGCAGGGTAAGAAAACAGCTGTCTGGGGGCACGTGGTAAGCAGGGTAAGAAAACAGCTGTCTGGGGGCACGTGGTACAGCAGGGTAAGAAAACAGCTGTCTGGGGGCACGTGGTACAGCAGGGTAAGAAAACAGCTGTCTGGGGGCACGTGGTACAGCAGGGTAAGAAAACAGCTGTCTGGGGGCACGTGGTACAGCAGGGTAAGAAAACAGCTGTCTGGGGGCACGTGGTAAGCAGGGTAAGTTGTGCTGGGGACACCACAGCCCACACGGGAGCCAGTCCCAGCTACTCTAGTCCAGTTTCCTACTTAAGTGCCCGGGAGGCAGCACACGATGCTCCCAATACTTGGGCCCCTGCCACCCATGTGGGAGACTAGCAAGGGTTCTGGCCAGTCCTGAGTGGTGCTGACACCGGGGGGAGTGAACGAGTCGCTGACCTATCATGTAGGATCATGATATCCTTTGTAGAAGCACCCATCTAGTAAGGCTCAGATTCTGCGATCAAGAACCCATGTTCAAAGTGAGATAAACAGGAGCCACAGCTGTGATGCAGCTACACGCTTTCCATCCTTGGGACTTAGCCCTTCAGTTCGTGTTTGTTTTTTTTTTCCTTAAGATTTATTTTATTCATTTAAAAGGCAGAGGTATTATAGAGGGAGATCCTCCACCTGCTGGTTCACTCCTCAAAAGGCCACAATGGCCTGGGCCATGATAAGCTGAAACCAGGGGCCTGGAACTACTTCTGGGTCCCCCATCAGACGCAAGGGCCCAAGCACTCCCAGGCACATCAGCACAGAGTTGGATTGGAAATGGACCACGGGGACTCAAACCAGTGCTCACGTGGGGTCCTGGCACTGCAGGCAGCAGCTTAGCCCACTGTGCCACAGCACCGGCCCCTGCTCAGTCTCTCCCTGCCTGTGAGCCAGCATACACCCCCTGTCCCTCAGCTCCTTCCACACAGCCTGTCTCACCCTGAACACCCTTCTCCTCTCTGAGCCCACCGCAGCCCCTCCCTACCTCCTTCCGACTTCTCACAAGGAGGCACTGCCACTGCTGTCACTGTGACTTCCGCACAGCCCTGACGCACTGAAATCTGACCCTAGCCTCGTGCCGGGGGGCCTTCCAACTGCTAATCCACAGTTTCAGACCTATTACAGGAATTTCAAAAATCAGACAGTAAATGGATCCTTCACGAGGAAAAGAAAAAAACCTTGAGAAGAGTTCACCTGCTGGGAGAACTGCTCTGCTTTCAAAGCCAACATCAGGCACGCTGACTGTCACAACGCAAGGGCCACCGAGAGCAGGCCACGTGCCTCCAACCACACGCCCAGATAGGAGCTGCTGGGCACAGCCACTCACCGCGGCCCACGGCAGACGTGCGGTGTGCACGGTGCGAGGGCCACTCACCGCGGCCCACGGCAGACGTGCGGTGTGCACGGTGCGATGGCCACTCACCGCGGCCCACGGCAGACGTGCGGGTGTGCACGGTGCGAGGGCCACTCACCGCGGCCCACGGCAGACGTGCGGTGTGCACGGTGCGATGGCCACTCACCGCGGCCCACGGCAGACGTGCGGTGTGCACGGTGCGATGGCCACTCACCGCGGCCCACGGCAGATGTGCGGGTGTGCACGGTGCGATGGCCACTCACCGCGGACCACGGCAGACGTGCGGTGTGCACGGTGCGAGGGCCACTCACCGCGGCCCACGGCAGACGTGCGGTGTGCACGGTGCGATGGCCACTCACCGCGGCCCACGGCAGACGTGCGGGTGTGCACGGTGCGATGGCCACTCACCGCGGCCCACGGCAGACGTGTGGTGTGCACGGTGCGATGGCCACTCACCGCGGCCCACGGCAGACGTGCGGGTGTGCACGGTGCGATGGCCACTCACCGCGGCCCACGGCAGACGTGCGGGTGTGCACGGTGCGATGGCCACTCACCGCGGCCCACGGCAGACGTGCGGTGTGCACGGTGCGATGGCCACTCACCGCGGCCCACGGCAGACGTGCGGGTGTGCACGGTGCGATGGCCACTCACCGCGGCCCACGGCAGACGTGCGGTGTGCACGGTGCGATGGCCACTCACCGCGGCCCACGGCAGACGTGCGGGTGTGCACGGTGCGATGGCCACTCACCGCGGCCCACGGCAGACGTGCGGTGTGCACGGTGCGAGGGCCACTCACCGCGGCCCACGGCAGACGTGCGGTGTGCACGGTGCGATGGCCACTCACCGCGGCCCACGGCAGACGTGCGGGTGTGCACGGTGCGATGGCCACTCACCGCGGCCCACGGCAGACGTGCGGTGTGCACGGTGCGATGGCCACTCACCGCGGCCCACGGCAGACGTGCGGGTGTGCACGGTGCGATGGCCACTCACCGCGGCCCACGGCAGACGTGCGGTGTGCACGGTGCGAGGGCCACTCACCACGGCCCCACGGATGTGTGGTTGTGCACGGTGCGATGGCCACTCACCGCGGCCCACGGCAGACGTGCGGGTGTGCACGGTGCGATGGCCACTCACCGCGGCCCACGGCAGACGTGCGGGTGTGCACGGTGCGATGGCCACTCACCGCGGCCCACGGCAGACGTGCGGGTGTGCACGGTGCGATGGCCACTCACCGCGGCCCACGGCAGACGTGCGGGTGTGCACGGTGCGATGGCCACTCACCGCGGCCCACGGCAGACGTGCGGTGTGCACGGTGCGATGGCCACTCACCGCGGCCCACGGCAGACGTGCGGTGTGCACGGTGCGATGGCCACTCACCGCGGCCCACGGCAGACGTGCGGGTGTGCACGGTGCGATGGCCACTCACCGCGGCCCACGGCAGACGTGCGGGGTGCACGGTGCGATGGCCACTCACCGCGGCCCACGGCAGACGTGCGGGTGTGCACGGTGCGATGGCCACTCACCGCGGCCCACGGCAGACGTGCGGGGTGCACGGTGCGATGGCCACTCACCGCGGCCCACGGCAGACGTGCGGGTGTGCACGGTGCGATGGCCACTCACCATGGCCCCACGGATGTGTGGATGTGCACGGTGTGATGGACACTCACCGCGGCCCCATGGATGTGTGGATGTGCACGGTGCGATGGCCACTCACCACGGCCCCACGGATGTGTGGATGTGCACGGTGCGATGGCCACTCACCATGGCCTCACGGATGTGTGGATGTGCACGGTGCGATGGCCACTCACCGCGGCCCCACGGATGTGTGGATGTGCACAGTGCGATGGCCACTCACCATGGCCCCACAGATACGTGGATGTGCACGGTGCAATGGCCACTCACCATGGCCCCACAGATATGTGGTTGTGCACGGTGTGATGGACACTCACCGCGGCCCCTGCGGGCGTGTGGATGTGCACGATGCACCTCACGTCTGGCCGCGCCGCGTAAATTGCAGAGTGCAAGGTGAAGCCGGCCTGATTCACGCCTAGGTTGGTACTTCCACGGTCCACTACATCTCCTTGGAGATTCACCTTAACCTGAAAATAAGGACAGTGACGTAAAATGCCAGGAAGACTCACATTACCCCAAGAGCAACTACTCACACCCAGTTTAAAGTGCTCACAACTCTTCAAACACAGACCCAGAGGTGTTCAGTATCAAGCAGGATCTTACACACGGATGCCAAGGACAAGGACGCTCACCAAGCTGGACGCAGTCACCTCGCTGTAGAGAAGTCCGAAAGGCACGATGAGGAAGTGCTCCTGCTCGGCGCTCACTCTCGTCTGTGGGGACAGGGACCGAGTCAGCCACCGCTCCGAACGCCACCTGCCCGCCTCGCTTTCAGGCCACAGAGCCAGGAGATCAGGGTGCTCCCCAGGACACACTGCAGCCACTCCATTTATCAAACCCTAGAAAGTGTCCCTTAGACACCCCATGGCAACTGACGTATGCAGAAAGCAGCAGTCCTACAGCAGCCCAGTGAGACATCAACAGACCGAGCCTGCCGACTCCACCAGCCCAGCCCGCAAGTCAGGCACGAAGACCGAGACTGGCACTGTGAAAGCCAGAGTAGACGTCCTCTAATCCTCACACCCAGAGGACGACGGCGGTCACAAACCCACCCACGACAGCAGCCTCTGCCCTGCTCCCGATGGGCTGTGTCAGTTTGTCTGCAGCTCGTGCTCACGCCCCCAGCCTGTGTGCCTGGTGAGTGGACAGTGAGAGAGAGAGAGAGACAGAAAGGTCTTCCTTTGCCGTTGGTTCACCCTCCAATGGCCGCCGCGGCTGGCGTGCTGCAGCCGGCGCACCGCGCTGTTCCGATGGCAGGAGCCAGGTACTTATCCTGGTCTCCTGTGGGGTGCAGGGCCCAAGTACTTGGGCCATCCTCCACTGCACTCCCTGGCCACAGCAGAGAGCTGGCCTGGAAGAGGGGCAACCGGGACAGAATCCGGCGCCCCGACCGGGACTAGAACCCGGTATGCCGGCGCCGCAAGGCGGAGCATTAACCTAGTGAGCCGCGGCGCCGGCCACTTTTGGTTTTTTTAATAAAAAGATTCACTTATTTATTTGAAAGGCAGAGTTCCAGAGAGCCAGGGACAGGGGCAGAGGGAAAGAAAGGGATAGAAAGAAAGAGACAGAGAGGGAGGGAAGGAGATAGAGAGGGAGGGAGGGAGAGAGAGAGAGGTCTTCCATCTGCTGGTTCACTCCCCAGGTGGCCACAACGGCCAGAACTGGGCCGATCTGAAGCCGGGAGCTTCTTCTGGATCTCCCACGTGGTTGGAGGGGCCCAAGCACGTGGGCCATCTTCCACTGCTTTCCCAGGCCATAGCAGAGAGCTGCATCGGAAGAGGAGCAGCTGGGACTTGAATCGACGCCCATATGGGCTTCTGGCACCACTATGCCACATGGCAGGCCCATCTCTCCACACTTTTGAATAACAAAGGGAGTGTGGTCGGTGGATTGCGGTGAAGCTGCCGCCTGTGATTCCAGCATTCCACATGGGTGCTGGCTCGTGTCCTAGCTGCTGCACTTGATTCAGCTCCTTGCTAATGGCCTAAGAAGAGCAGAAGACGGCCCAAGTGCCTGAGCCCCTACTATTCATATGGGAGACCTGGAAGAAGCTCCCGGCTCCTGGCTTTGGCCTGGCCCCGCCCTGGCCATTGCAGCCACCTGGGGAGTGAACCAGCGGATGAAAGACCTCTCTCTAACTCTGACTTTCAAATAAATAAATAAATCTGAAAAAAAGGGGGAGGGCAGACATTTAGCCCAGTGTTTAACACACCTGTACTCCATACTGGCATGCCTGAGTTCAGTTTCTGGTCTGGCTGCCAAATCCAACTTCCTGTCAACACAGATCCTGGGAAGCAGCAGGTGATGGATTAAGGACTTGGGTCCCTGCCACCTATATGGCAGACATGGGTGCAGTCCCAAGCTCCTGGCTTCTGCCTCGCCCAGTCCTGGCCATTATGGCCATATGGGAAGTGAACCAGTGGATGGAAGACCTCTCTCTCTCTTCCTCTCTGCCTTCACCCCACCCCATTTCTGTAACTCTGCCTTTCAAATAAATAATTAAAAAAAAAAAAAAAACACACACACACACACAAAACTTGTTATCACCAAAATAAATTTCTAAAAAAACTGGCCCTAGCTGTAGCCAACAGAAGTTGATTCCCAGAATGACTTAAAGACAATAACTATCAATAAGATAAGGACAAACCAGTGTAAGATGCACAAAGACAAAAAAATAAAGTCACAGAAGGGAATGTCTGTGAAAAACTGGAAAAGATGCTCAGCTCCTTGGTAGCCAGCAAACTATAAATCCACAACAAATCACTGTCTCAGACACCAGGTTTGATCTTTGTAGACGGCTACAGAAGCGCAGGATTGTCGTGCACTACTGGTGGACATTTTGGAAGATAACTGTGTCCGCTCCTGGGTGAGAAACTCGAACGTGGACACCAGGAGGTAGGTACGAGAATGTTCACAGCACCTTAGTTCTTAAATTTTTTTATTATTTATTTATTCAAGAGATAATTCCATCTACTGGTAGACTCCCCAAACGCCCACAACAGCCAGAGGGCTGCAGCCAGGAGCTGGGAATCCCCTCCAGATCTCCCGAGTGGGTGGCAGGGGTCCAACTACTCGGGCATCACAGGGAGCCGGAATGGAAGTGGAGCAGCTTGTGGGGAGCAATCCGGACTGGACTAAGTTACTGGAATTAAGACTTATTCTATGCACCTGCTCTCCCACAATATGGCGCTGGGAGAGGAGGAAACAGCTTCTACACAGCTGCCTCCAGTTCAACCAATAAACTGTAGGACCTGCTCCTGATTGGAGGAGAGCAGCGTGCTCGGCGTGTGGGCAGCCGAGTTAGGATTGGCAGAGGAGGACTATAAAGGAGGAGAGAGACGGCATGCACCAGGAACATCTAAGGGGAACATCTAAGGGGAACACCTGTGCAGCCCCCGAGAGAGCCGGCCGGCGGTGTGCCGCTCCCCTGCAGAAGTGGGGAATGTGGCCAGGGGGAACTGCCCTTCCACGGAGGTGGAAGGGATAGTAGCCAACCCAGGAAGAACCAGCAGCAAACCCGGGGAGGGCCGAGCAGACGAAAGAACAGCGCAGGGTCCTGTGTTGCTCCTCCACGAAGAGGGGGAGCGACATAATGGTGCCGTGACTCGGATAGGAAACCTAGGATGGATATGAAACTTAGGAGGGAAGAAACGGGAAGAAGTGGAAAATATCGGAGAGAGAGACTAGCAAACAGCCTAGGGAAAAGCCGGATGAAAAAGGTGCCGGAAGAAGCTATTGAAAGCCTAGGCATAGACTCAGATACGGACTACGGGGGGAAGCTGGGAGAAATCTCTAAGGTCGAAAGCGAAAGTGAAAGCTAGAACAAACAGACTCGGATGCGGACTGTGGGGAGAGGCCAGGAGAAATGAGGGAGGAGTATTGTTGGAAGAAAGCTTGGGGAAACAAACCGGGTAGAGAAAAATGTTAGGGAAATTGAAGCCGCGGGGGGCAGGCCGAGGCGGAGACGAAAGCCACTTTGGGATTCTCAAGTTAGCCTGGGAATAAGGGGCGAAAAGTTGAATTCGCCAGGTTAGCCCGGGGAACTTAGATTGAATGCTAGTGGCGGAGACGTAAGCTACGCTGTGTGACTCGTGGAGGCTGCCGTGCGCAGAGAGAGCATGCGGGGCACAAGTAGATAGGGAACGCTGGGCTAGTGCGAGACCGCGGAGTGTGCACACAAAGCCGAGCCGCGCAGATGAGAGAGGCGCGGGCTGAAGCGGCTCAGCCGGGAAGCCGCCGAGAAGCAGCCTCGGGGCGGGCGCCGGGAAGCCGCAGGGATAAGAGAAACAGAAGTTTAGAAGTAAAATGAGAGAAATAGGAATGCTGGTAGATAGAAGTAAAACAGGAGAAATAGGAATGCCCGGAGATAGAGAAATAGAGAAATAGAAAGGCCTCCCCTCAACATGGCAATGAGAGAGCTTGGATTCGGTCTGCCTAATTAGGAAGGCGGTGAGCACCTGCGGGCGGCTAGCAGCTTATGCGCCGCAGGTCACCGAAGACAGGCACGAATTAACATCAATAAGGCCTCCCCACAATACTGCAATGAGAAGGCTTGGATTCGGTCTGCCTGATTAGGGAGGCGATGAGCACCTGCAGGCGGCTAGCAGCTTATGCGCCGCAGGTCACCGAAGACATGCACGAATTAACATCAATAGTCTCCCCACAATACTGCAATGAGAAGGCTTGGATTCGGTCTGCCTGATTAGTGAGGCGATGAGCACCTGCGGGCGGCTAGCAGCTTATGCGCCGCAGGTCACCGAAGACAGGCACATTATCAACACCAATAAGTCACCCCACAACATGGCAATGAGAGAGCTTGGATTCGGTCTGCCTGATTAGGGCGATAAGCACCAGCAGGCAGCTCGACCAGAGTATGAGCTGCAGGTCACCGAAGATAGGCACGAATCAACACCAATAGGCCTCCCCACAATATGGCAATGAGAAGACTTGGATTCGGTCTGCTTGATTAGTAAGGCGGTAAGCACCAGCAGGCGGCTCGACCAGAGTATGAGCCGCAGGTCACCGAAGACAGGCACGCATCAGCGCCTAAAAACCTCCTCACAACATGGCGAAGAGAGGACCCGGATTCGGTTTGCCTGATTGATAGGACTTGTAAGAACCTGTGGCAACTCTAGCAAGTAGAGCAGAGTGTGTGCCGCGGGACACCGAAGACAGGCGCGTATCAACGCCAAAAATAAAAAGGGGGATCTGTGGGGAGCAATCCGGACTGGACTAAGTTGCTGGAATTAAGACTTATTCTATGCATCTGCTCTCCCACAATATGGCGCTGGGAGAGAAGAAAACAGCTTCTACACAGCTGCCTCCAGTTCAGCCAATAAACTGTAGGACTTGCTCCTGATTGGAGGAGAGCAGCGTGCTCGGCGTGTGGGCAGCCGAGTTAGGATTGGCAGAGGAGGACTATAAAGGAGGAGAGAGACGGCATGCACCAGGAACATCTAAGGGGAACATCTAAGGGGAACACCTGTGCAGCCCCCGAGAGAGCCGGCCGGCGGTGTGCCGCTCCCCTGCGGAAGTGGGGAATGTGGCCAGGGGGAACCGCCCTTCCACGGAGGTGGAAGGGACAGTAGCCAACCCGGGAAGAACCAGCAGCAAACCCGGGGAGGGCCGAGCAGACGAAAGAACAGCGCAGGGTCCTGTGTTGCTCCTCCATGAAGAGGGGGAGCGACAGCAGCTGGCACTCAAACCGGCACCTGTATGCCATGCTGGAGCTGCTCCCCACTGCGCCGGCCCCTAGATTGTGGTTTTTCACCTAATTCTAGTTACAGGTTCTTTCAGATGAGAAATTTGTTCACTTTAAATGTTATCAAATTTATTACTCTTTTCTTTTATGAGAAGTGCTTTCTATCTCTTAAGATACTTTCCTTAGATCACAGGTAAAACATTAATGATTTTTACCTATACTGGCCCTAAAATTTTACTTATTTGAGAAGCAAAGAAAGGGAGAAACAGAAAAAGAAAGAAAGAGACAGAGAGCTTCCACCTGCTGTTTCACTCCCCAAAAGCCTGCAATGACTGGGGCCAGAGCCAGAAGCCCAACACCAGAATTCAACCCAGGTCTCCTCTGGGTGGCAGAAACCCAACACGTGAGCTTCACTGCTGCCTCCCGGGGCTGTCGGGAGTCAGGAGCCTGAGCCACGAACCAAATGCTAGCCTCCGGTGTGGGACGTGGCCTATCAACCACCAGGCTAGAGGCTCACTTTTTTTTTTTTTTTTTTAAGGGAGGTGTGGTCCCTGAAGTTTCAAATTTAATCTTCACTCACTGCAAGTACTGTGTGAGTATGCAGAAGGCAGGACCCCAACATAATTCTCCAACCATGATTCTTCAGCACGCATCACTCCTGCTCCTCCGTCCCCGTGCTGACCTGCGAGGCCACTCCTGTATTTCTCAACACGTGGAGATCTGCTTCCAGTCTTTCCATCCTGCCCCCCCCCCCCCATCTGCTGGTCTCTTCCTGGCCCAGAGCACAGGGCACTGCTCGCCACCACTTCATCCTGGGCTGGACGAGGCCGGAGAGCCTCCTTGCCAGGCCTCTGCGACTCGCGAGCGCCTGAGCTCTTCCCGGCCCTTCTGCGCACTCCTCAGAAGCACGCTGCCCTGCCCTGCCGCACGTCAGACACAGCACCCACCCACCCTGGGCGGCTCTCCTGCCTCCATCTACACGTACCATGGTTCACACACTGTCAACAGGGTGGATTTCGAATGTTCTCATTTCTGTGTTTAAATTTTAACATGGTTTTATCATTATTTTTCATAGTATAAAACATGCCCTCAAATTATTGAATAATTCTGTCATTTCCTATCTAATGTTGGATATTTAGTCTTAATTTTTTTCATTATTAAAAATAATGCTATAATTAACATTTTTCATAACATTTTCTGCTTTGACTTATTTCTTTAAGATGGATTTGCAACCATGAGCTTAACAAATCAACATATTTTAATGGAAAAAGCTTAAGATACGCAATCCCCTGAGTCTGGGGGGAAATGAACGCAGGAAAGCGCACAAAGAGCAACACTCCTGGGCAGGGTCTCCCCGTCCGCCCACGCGGCTGCGCCCCTCCGTGTGGGGGGATGAGGCTTTGCCACGGCAGATCTCACTCCCTGAAAACCACACACTCCAGCCGCCTTTTCGATGCCTGCATCCCATATGGGTGCCGGTTCAAGTCCCGGCTGCTCCACCTCCAATCCCGCTCCCTGCTGATGTGCCCGGGAAAGCAGCAGAGGATGGCCCAAGTGCTTGACCCCTGCCACCCACATGGGAGACCAGATGAAGCTTTAGCCTGGACCAACCCTGGCCATTGTGGCCACCTGGATGGAAGATTCTCTCTCTCTCTCTAAGTCTGCCTTTCAAATAAATAAAATCTTAAATTAAAAAAAAAAAAAGACCCTGTCTCCAGCACAGGGCACCAAGCACGTGCCAAGTCCTCTAGGTGTCAAACCTGGACAGCATTCCACAGACACCAGGATAAAGGTGAAGCCCATGGCTCAGGGCCACCAGCTCCTGGTAGCACCCTATCCTGGTGCCCTTTCCCAAGTCCTAAAACAAACATCTAATTCAGATCATCTCTAATCCTCTTACACCTGTTAGTGCTTTTAAATCCCTTTCTCAGAAAATCCCTATTACCCTCTTTCAAAGAGGACAGGATGACCTGTTAGCACTTTTTTGTTACACTGATAGATATTTCTGTTAAGCATTGATAACAACTAGATTGCAAAACAAAAAAGGATGTCATAAATAGTGAGAGAAAAAAGGAAAGGCCGGCGCCGTGGCTCACTAGGCTAATCTTCCGCCTGCGGCGCCAGCACCCCAGGTTCTAGTCCCGGTCGGGGCGCCGGATTCTGTCCCGGTTGCCCCTCTTCCAGGCCAGCTCTCTGCTGTGGCCCGGGAGTGCAGTGGAGGATGGCCCAAGTACTTGGGCCCTGCACCCCATGGGAGACCAGGAGAAGCACCTGGCTCCTGCCTTCGGATCAGCGCAGCGCCGGCTGTAGCGGCCATTTGGGGGGTGACCCAATGGAAGGAAGACCTTTCTCTCTGTCTCTCTCACTGTCTAACTTTGCCTGTCAAAAAAAAAAAAAAAAAAAAAAAAGAAAAGAAAGAAAAATGGAAAAACAGAATCTTTCCTCAAGACTCTAGCTCTGCGTCACAAGACACAGAAATATTTCTGATAATCTGGGTTCTTTTTGCTCAGAATTAGGCCCCAAGGAGATCACTTAGAGAAGTGTGAGCACTGAACATTCTAATTCTGCCAATTCCTGAACAATTTCAGGAGGAAAGAACAATGAAGCAATTCGACCACGTACACAGCATTCCGGGCAGGACGGGAGGCCGCTGCTCGAGTCGGGGACCACGTTCCCCACTGGACTGCAAACGTGCAGGCTCAGGCTACCACGGGCCCCAGGGCTCCACTAGAGCACTGCGTCCGGTGCAATGGCAGCAGGCCCCTGGAGGCAGCACCTAAGGGCCACGAATCAGAAGGCCCCAGGGCGCTCTTATTCATGACTGCTCAGCTGCAGACCACATTCCACCCTTCACCCGACAGGAAGTTATGGTGCCCCTGCTGGTCCTGCAGCCACAGCAGAGACCACGACTCCTCCATGGAGCTGCCCTCCTGCGGGCGGAGACACTGACGAGCAAGGACAGAACGCATGGATGCACAGGGGTCAAGGCAGGACACGAGCTGCAGCCCACTCGGGCGACACGGCCAGCTCACACTACGAAGTGCTGACTGGGCAGTGGCTGAGGTGCCGCGGGGAAAGCCGCCCCTTGGGGCAGCCACGTCCCGTTCCAGAGTGCTGATTCACGTCACGCTAATCTTGCTTCCCACGCAGTTTCTTGCTAGTATGCCTGGAAGCAGGGGATGACGGCTGAGTGCTTGGGTACCACCACCCATGTGGGAGAGCCAGACAGAATTCCAGGCTCCCGGCTTCAGCCTGACCCAGCCCTGGCTGTTGTGGCATTGGGGGAGTGAACCAGCAGATGGAAGGTGTCTCTCTCCTGTTACTCCGTCAAATACATGAAAATAAACAATAAATTAAAATCTTCAATGTGCAGAACCTTCACCTTAATAAAAAGTTCACTTTAGCAGTGACAAGGAGACCAGATAAAGGAAAGCCAACTCATTATCTGCGCCAGAAATTAGGACCAAGCGGCTGAAGCTCTGGGCACTGGTCCTAAGAGTGACCTCCATACCCCCCATCACACTCCTTTGAGTCCACAATGGAGTCTGATTGAGCCCATATGTGGAAAAACCTACCCGAGTGTGAAAGAATATGCAGGGAAGGTTTCAATAATCAAACATCTTTTAATACGGGGTGCTACAAGAAAAAGTAGTACTGGCAAGACTATGTTATTTTTTTAAATGATTTTTATTTATTTATTTGAAAGGCAGAGTCAGGGAGAGGTCTTCCATCCACTGGTTTACTCCCCAAGCGCCTGCAACAGCCACAGCTAGGCCAGGCAGAAGCCAGGAGCTAGGAACTCCATCTTCGTTCCTACATGGGTGGCAGGGACCTACGTACTTGGGCCGTCATCTGCTGCCACCCGGCAGCATTAGCAAAAAGCTGGAGGAAGTACGGAGTAGTCGGGAGTCAAACCAGGCACTCCGATATGGGATGCAGGCAGCCCAGGAGGCAGCTTAACCTTAGACACCTGTGTAAGGTTCACACGTTACAGTAATAGGCACTACATTAATCATTTAAAATATCTAATAGAAGAAACTGAAGATTGGAGCAAGTTAACAGCAAAGGCAGGAAGCACTTCAAAGAAAGACGCTTTCTCTACAGAAGACTCAGGGAAGAGAAAGGAAACTCGCCAATGGGTCAGCTCCGAGAAGGCGGCAAGTGGGACTCCATGACCAGAAGGCAAAGTCCGGCTGGAGAGAGAAGCAGGACCCCGGTCAGCAGCGTACAGAATGGACACAGAGGTGTCAGGAAGGCGCCCGTGTTGTTCTGTGATGTAATAAGGTCAAGGGTTTTGGAGACAGGGAAGAAAGGTTATGCGTGTGTGAGACACACCGGCTGGGCTTGCTGGGTGGTGGTGTGGCCCCCGAGACAGGGGGAGTGACCTGGGCAGAGAGCCTGCAGCAGGACCTGGCTGTCAGAGGAGCAGGCACCAGCACAAGCCTGGCAGACTGTGACGGAAACGACAGGCCACGAGATGCAGGCCAGACAAGCCAGGGAAGGGGCGGGGGCTGATGGACTGGGATGCGGAAGGGACTGCCCCGGGGGGGATGGGTGTCAGTCCCTGACAGAACACAATGCTGAGTACAGAGGAAGTGGACAGCCAGCAGTATTTGTCAGTAACAAACTGAAGAAAAGAGAGGCCCTGATAATGCTGAAAAGTGGTTAAAACTGGAGTGACCAAAGAAACTGCGAGAGACAGAAAGCTCCAGTCAGAGTTGCAAAGAAAATACCTTCATCCTTAGGCTGAGAGCATAAAAAGGACTCGAGGAACGGCCTGTAATTAGCAAACACTCATTTAACAGGGCAGTGTTCCTGCTCTCCTGACTTCACCCCAAGCCACCGGGTCAGAGGTGGGAAGGGGAGCTCAGCGCCCCTCACTCTGAGGCGCAGGAGGTGCTGCTGTGGCTCCCCACCCTCCCGGCGGACTCACTGTGATGTGGTTGTAGATGAGCTGAGACCACCCGAAGAGGTCGGCCAGCCTGTAGAAGGCGGCCAGTTTGCACCGCAGCAGCTTCTCCCCTTTGTCGTAGGCGATCGAATCGGACCCTCTGAGGTCATTCACAGGGGTCACCATGCCAAGACCTGCAACAGAAACAAAGCTTACTAGTAACACTCCTTATGATTCAATTTGGTTACTTCTTTTCTTTCTTTTTTAAAGACTTATTTATCTTCCCCAAAGGAAGAAATACAGAGAGAGAGGGAGAGACAGGGAGATCTATCCACTGGTTCACTCCCCAGATGGCTGCAACAGCCAGGGCTGAGCCTGGCAGAAGCCAAGAGCCAGGAACTTCATTGGGGTCTTTTATGTGGGTGGCAGGGCCAAACACCTGGGCCATCCTCCGCTGCTTTCCCAGGCCATTAGCAGGGAACTGGATTGGAAGTGGAGAAGCTGAGACAAGAACCAGCACCCATATGGGATGCCAGGTCACAGACAGCAACTTCACCCACTATGCTACTATGCCACAATGCCAGCCCCTCTCTCATTTCTTGTTGATAAATCTGGCTAGAAGTTTTATCTTATTTTTAAAATGCATTTTACTTTAAAAATTTATTTATTTATTTGACAGGTAGAGTTTACAGACTGTGAGAAAGACAGAGAGAAAGGTCTTCCTTCCATTGGTTCACCCCCCAAATGGCTACAACAGCCAGTACTGCACTGATCCAAAGCCAGGAGCCAGGTGCTTCACCTGGTCTCCCATGCGGGTGCAGGGGCCCAAGCACTTGGGCCATCCTCCACTGCTATCCCAGGCCACAACAAAGAGCTGGACTGGAAGAGGAGCAACCGGGACTAGAACCCGGCACCCATATGGGATGCCAGCACCGCAGGAGGAGAATTAACCTAGTGCGCCACAGCGCCAGCCCCTTAAAATTTTATTTTTAATTTCGTTTTCTCAAAGAACCAACTTTGGTTTTCATCAAAAAACCTTTAAAGATCTTTTCCTCTGAGGCTGGTGCTGTGGTACAGTGGGCTAAGCCTCCGCCTGTAGCACCGGCTTCCCATATCAGCACTGGTTCTAGGCCCGGCTGCTCCACTCTCAATCCAGCCCTCTGCTGTGGCCTGGGAAAGCAGTACAAGATGGTCCAAGTGCCTGGGCCCTGCACCCACGTGGGAGACCAGGAAGAAGTTTCTGGCTCCTATTTTTTTTTTTTTTTTTTTTTTTTTTTGACAGGCAGAGTTAGACAGTGAGAGAGACACAGAGAGAAAGGTCTTCCTTCCGCTGGTTCACCTCCCAAATGGCTGCTACGGCCGGTGCACTGTGCCGATCCGCAGCCAGGAGCCAGGTGCCTCCTCCTGGTCTCCCATGCGGGTGCAGGGCCCAAGCACTTGGGCCATCCTCCACTGCCTTCCTGGGCCACACCAGAGAGCTGGACAGGAAGAGGAGCAACCGGGACAGACCCCAGCGCCCCAACCGGGACTAGAACCCAGGGTACTGGCACTGCAGGTGGAGGATTAGCCTAGTGAGCCGCGGCACTGGCCCCCTGGCTCCTACCTTGAGATTGGCCCAGCTTTAGAGGTTGCGGCCATTTGAGGAGTGAACCAGCGGATGGAAGACCTTTCTCTCTGTCTCTCCCTCTCTCTGTAGCTCTACTTCTCAAATAATAAAATCTTAAAAAAAAAAAAAAAAAAAGAAATTTTCTTTTTTTAGTGTATACGCTTATTTTTATTTTTTAAAGATTTATTTATTTATTTGAAAGTCAGAGTTACACAGAGAGAGGCAGGTCTTCCATTCAATGGTTCACTCCCTAATTGGCTGCAACGGCAGGAACCACGCTGATCCGAAGGAACCAGGAGCTTCTTCTGGGTCTCCCACGTGGGTGCAGGGCCCAAGCACTTGGGCCGTCTTCGACTGCTTTCCCAGGCCATAGCGGAGAGCTGGATTGGAAGTGGAGCAGCCGGGTCTTGAACCGGCACTCATATGGGATGCCGGCGCTTCAGGTCAGGGCATTAACCACTGCACCACAGCGCCGGCCCCTGAGTACGTATGTTTACTGCTGTAATTTTCCTTCTAAGCACATTAAGCATTTGACACAGGGGTTGAGATGTGGCCTGGGGGCCAGGGTTGCAGTGCTTGTAACATCCGCATCCCATACTGAGTGCTAGTACAGGCCACGGCTTTCTGCTTCCATCCAACTCCCTGCTAATGCACCTGTAAAGGCAGCTGGAGATGCCCCAAGTGCTTGGGCTCCTCCACCCATCTGAGAAACAAGGAGGGCGTTCCTGGCTCGTGGCTTCTGCCTGGCCAGACCTGGCTGCTGTGGCCGTTTCGGACGGGAACTCAGGAATGGAAAATCTCTATCTCTCCCTCTCTGCTGCTCTGCTCTTCAAATAAAAACAAAAACATAAATATTTTTAAAAGATAAAAAATGAAAAGAAAAATCCATAAAGTATACAATTCAGCTGTTTAAAAAAAAACTCCTTTTCAAATAAAAATGGTTCTGAGATGTTTACCTTCCACATTAGCCCATAAAGTCTGTCTCATAAAGACCATTTTCTCCAACACGGTATCAACATTAATACACTGAAGTCACAAATCATTAAACAAAAAGGGAGCCAGATTTGTGCCATGCAGTAGGCATGCTTAAACGGAAATTTACAGCAATAAATATATACACTAAAATAGAAGAAAAGTTATTTAAAAGCTTTTTGATTAAAGCAAAAGCTGCTTCTTTCTGAAAATATAAAATTAAGTAAATTTTTAAAATAAACCACATTTGGCCGGCACCGCGGCTCACTAAGCTAATTCTCCGCCTTGCGGCGCCGGCACACCAGGTTCTAGTCCCGGTCGGGACGCCGGATTCTGTCCCGGTTGCCCCTCTTCCAGGCCAGCTCTCTGCTGTGGCCAGGGAGTGCAGTGGAGGATGGCCCAAGTGCTTGGGCCCTGCACCCCATGGGAGACCAGGAGAAGCACCTGGCTCCTGCCATCGGATCAGCGCGGTGCGCCGGCCGCAGCGGCCACTGGAGGGTGAACCAACGGCAAAGGAAGACCTTTCTGTCTCTCTCTCTCACTGTCCACTCTGCCTGTCAAAAAAAACACATTTAAAAACAAAATTAAATAAACCTCTCGGCAGATTTCCCAACAGGAGAGGAGGGAGGAAGAAATAACAACTCTGAAGAGTGGGGAGGGGACACCACCACACCTCCCACAGGCTTCAGGAGGAAAACAGAGATAACAGGAACAACTACACCAGGGAATTCTCTAACTCAGATGCAAAGCTCTGAAAAACATAACCATGCAGTTCAGAGAAATAGCCAGCCCTGTTTCTACGAAGCTAAAATTTGTAGTTAAAAAAGATTTCTGAGGTGGCATTGTGGTGCAGCAGGTTAACCACCTCATGTAACGCCAGCATTCTTTATGGGCACCGGCTCAAGTCCCTGCTGCTCCATTTCTTTATTTTTATTTATTTATTTATTTATTTATTTGACAGGCAGAGTGGACAGTGAGAAAGAGAGACAAAGGGAAAGGTCTTCCTTTTCCGTTGGTTCACCCCCAATGGCCGCCGCGGCCGGCGCACCGCGATGCTTCCTTCTGGTCTCCCATGGGGTGCAGGGCCCAAGCACTTGGGCCATCCTCCACTGCCTTCCCAGGCCACAGCAGAGAGCTGGCCTGGAAGAGGAGCAACCAGGACAGAACCAGCGCTCCAACCAGGACTAGAACCCGGTGTGCCAGTGCCGCAGGCAGAGGATTAACCTATTGAGCCACGGCGCCAGCCAAATAAATAAATCTTTAAAAAAATTTTTTTAATTTGCACAAAGAAGATTCTAGGCCTAGATGATATTATGAATTATATCAAACATTTAAGGAACAAATAATCCCAATTCTACACGAACTCTTCCAGAAGATCTCCCAACACATTCTAAGACCCAGCAGTACCTTAACACCAAAACTTCTCAAAGACAAGAAAACAGACCAGGATCTCTAATGAATATAGACTAAAGTCCTTAATGAAATTTCAACAAATAATCTAATGATACATATTTTTAAAAAACACATGAAGGGGCCAGCATTGTTGCGCAGTGGGTTAAAGCCCTGGTCTGCAGCATGGGCATGCCATATGAGTGCTGGTTCAAGTCCCGGCTGCTCCACTTCTGATCCAGCTCTCTGCTATGGCCTGGGAAAGCAGTAGAAGATGGCCCGAGTCCTTGGGCCCTTGCACCCATGTGGGAGACCCGGAAGAAGCTCCTGGCTCCTGGCTTCAGATCAGCTCAGCTCTGGCCATTACAGCCATTTGGGGAGTGACCCAGTGGACGGAAGACCTACCTACCTACCTACCTTTCTTTCTTTCTTTCTTTCTCTCTCTCTCTCTCTCTTTCTTTCTCTCTCTCTCTTTCTCTCTCTCTCTCTTTTTCTTTCTTTCTTTTTCTTTCTTTCTCTCTCTCTCTCTCTCTCTCTTCTTCCCTCCCTCCCTCCCTGCCTCTCCTTCTCTCTCTGTGAAACTCTGACTTTCAAATAAATAAATAAAATCTTTTTTAAAAAAGGATATCTACTAAAACCTAACATTGGACTTAATAATCAAAGACTTGTTCTCCTACAGCAGAGAACAATGCATGTAAACTCAGCACTTGGTGACTACTGTACTGGGAGCTCCAGCCAATGCAGTAAGACAGGGAAAAACCACTGCAATGGAGGGGACAGGCCTCTGTATGACTGCATTCGCCATCTCACTTCCCATGTTCCTGCATCTGATTCTTTCTGTTTACAAAATATTTCAAGCACACAGAAAAATAGAGAACAATGTAAACAACTATGCATCCACTATCTCAGTTCACATATGTCCCTATTCTACTTCCTATCTTTAATTTTCTATAGCATTAATTTTTATTTATTTGAAAAGAGACAGAGGCAGACTGTCCACTCATTGGCTCACTTCTCAAATGCCCACAACACTTGGCGCTGGGCCAGGTGGAAGGCAGCAGCCTGGAATTCAAGCCGGATCTCCGAGTGGGTGGCAGCCGTCACCTGCAGGCATGCCTCAGTGTGTGCGCCAGCAGGAGGCTGGCACCAGAAGCAGAGCCAGAGCGTGAACCAGGCGCGCAGATATGCAACGTGGGCATCCCAAGTAGCATCTTCGCTGCTGCACCAAATGCCCACGTGGCCCCTACTCCACATCCTTAACATCAAAAAGTTTTAGATGATTTTCAAAAGGTGATGGTAGAGACAGCATAGTTTTCCAGTCCTCCTAAATACCTCTCCCAGCTCTGCACAAAAAAAAATTAACTAGGGGGCTGGAGCCGTGGCACAGCAGGTTAACGCCCTGGCCTGAAGCACCAGCATCCCATATGGGTGCTGGATCGAGAACCAGCTGCTCCACTTCCAATCCAGCTCTCTGCTATGGCCTGGGAAAGCAGCAGAAGACGGCCCAAGTGCTTGGGCCCCTGCACCCACATGGGAGACCCAGAAGAAGCTCCTGGCTCCTGGCTTCGGATTGGCACAGCTCTGGTCGTTGTGACCAATTGGAGAGTGAACCAGCTGATGGAAGATCTCTCTCTCTGTGCAACTCTGACTTTCAAATAAATAAATAAATCTTAAAAAAAAATTAACTAGAGCAACTAGGGCAGCAAAACCAAACACCTAAGGCTGCTATCTGCAATGAAACTACCTGGGGCTGGTGCCTGTGGCATAGCAGGTGAAGCCGCCATCTGTGACTTGAGCCCCAGCTGCTCCACTTCTGAGCCAGCTCCCTGCTAATGCACCTGGGAAAGCAGCGGAAGACAGCTCAGGTGTTTGGGACCCTGCCACCTAGGTGGGACACGCAGATGAAGCTCCTGGCTCCTGGCTCTGGCCTGGCTCAGCGCTGGTCATTGCAGACATCTGGGGAGTGAACCAGGACAGAAAATGTCTCTGTCCCTCCCTCTCTCTTTCAAAATAAGTAAGGAAATCTTTAAAAAGAAAAGTCATCTGCCTTGGAAATAAAAGAAGCTCACTGGCTTATAAAAAAAGGAGCCCCCTAAATTCAAAACATTTTCAGGTTTACAGCCTCTCTCTTCCTATGACTAAAACATAGGATGTTCAAAACGCTCAACTCTGTGCTTCACAGCTGCGCTCAGGAATCTACCTGGAACACCACGGCTCCTGTGTGAAGAGCCAGGAATCTACCTGGAACAGCACAGCTCCTGTGTGAAGAGCCAGGAATCTACCTGGAACACCACGGCTCCTGTGTGAAAGCCAGAACTACTCACTCATGTTTAAGGCAGCCATCCCTCCTTGCGGCGCTGCTGGGTAGACATTCGGGACGTTTGCGGTCATAAAGTCTGCAATCTGCTGCAACGCCAACAGGCCTGTGGGATGCTTCCCCTTCTTGAATTGTTCTTGTATCATGGATTCCAGTTCTTCACAGAAAGCCTAGTGAGAGGCAGATTGAAAAGTGAGACGGCCGCTGCTCCTCCATCCTGCAGGGGCAGGGAGGAGGGGACCACTACTGGAACCAGCTGCTCGTTTGTTTTTGCCAGTGCTGGAACAACGAACGGATGTTCTCATCCGTGACTGCTGGGAGCATGAGCGGGACGTTCTTTCTGATAAGTAATGTCACAACAGAAAAGCTAAACGATGTGAACAGGAATTCTATCCTGCACATCTGTTCTAAGGAAATACTCAGGGAGGAGCTCAAAGATGCTTCATGACGATGTTCCTTCCAGCACCACCGAGCAAAGGGAGCGCCTACTTTACAGAGAGCAAAGGTTACACGGGCAGGGAGTGGGAGTGCAGTGTGCACATTCAACACGAAAAGCCACAATTAAATGGCACAAAACTGCCCTTGACATATTTTTAGTATAAAAGCTTATAAAGCAATACAGTTTTTGTAAATACAAATCTAAACACACATGAAAACTAAAAATAAATACATCAAAATGTTCCTTATACTTATCTTAGTGATAAAATTAGTAATTTAAAAATTCTACTTTGTGTTTTTCAGTATTTTCTTCAAAATGCTTTTGAAAATACATTCTAGGGGCTGGCGCTGTGGCGTAGTGGGTAAGACCACTTCCTGCAGGGCCAGCATCCCATATAGGAGCCATATTGCAGCCATCTGGGGGAGTGAACCCGTAGGTGGAAAATTCTCTCTCTCCCTCCTCTAACTCTTAAAAATATATAAATAAATCTTAAAAAACATAAAATTGTTATTAAAACAGTAAATAACACCAAACAAAATCTATTAATGAAAGCCCTTTACATGCTGCCTTTACTGCTAAATCCCAGCTCCTTGACAACACATAAGGGTCAATCGCATCATTAAAAACTGGATCTGCCAAACACCACCCCACAAAAATACACTGGGGATAAAGAGAAGATTTAGAAAAAAAACAAAAAAAGACAGACACAAGAGTGGCAGCATCAGCACACGAACACTCTGAAGACGATGCTGCTCAGCCTGGCCTGGCTGGCTCAGGACGTGCAGGCCAGCAAGGCCCACTACTCTTCCAGGACTGGCTCTGTGTTTGGAGGAAACAGTGATTCTTAAATCATCCCAATATATGAAGGCTCCCAGGAGCCGCAGCAGGAGAGCGCAAACGAGAAACAACGCGCCCGTCCCTATGGCCCTGAGACTTCTCACCACCAGTCTGCCAGCACGAGCTAAACCGAACGCTCCCTCAGCCACACACACAGGCGCTGACTTCCCGGGCGAGGAGCGGGGAAAGCCTCTCGTCTTACAGGGCTCTGCAGGATCATGGACACCCTCTTCTTCTGCTCCATCATGTTGAAGTCCTGGCGCAGGTCCGGCGCCATGTTCCTTTCGCGCAGGTATTCCGGATTGTTCTCATCGACCCTGTCGAAGTATCTCTCCTTGTGAGGGGCTGTGGTCGGGGGTGGTGCGGTCACCACTGTGGCCCGAGTGTCACCATTCATCGCACTCTCCTTCTAGGTTCCTACAGAATCAGAATAAAAGAAATTACTGCTCAGATCAGTGCCAATAGCATTTCATAGTGAGCGCATCAGCCTGAGACACAGCTGTCAGCTCAGAGGAGATGCTGGCCACCTGGCAGGAGACCTGGCACGGGAGGTTTCTCTGGCCTGAGAAGCAGGAGCTGACCAGCGGTCTCCCACTGTTTCCTGAACCGACAGCAGAGGCTGCCCTGGCCACTGTCCCTCAGCAGAAAGAAGAGCAGTCTAGCAAAGTGTGTGTCTCCCGACAAGTCCAGAGAGAACTAGGTCTGCTAACAGCAGCAGTTTCTGAAAGGCCCTTCAAAAAGACTGGGAAAACAAAATCAAAAGATAAGTTTGGGGGCTGGCGCTGTGGAGCAGTGGGTTAACACTCTGTCCTGAAGTGCTGGCATCCCATATAGGCGCTGGTTCGAGACCCAGCTGCTCCACTTCCGATCAAGCTCTCTGCTATGGCCTGGGAAAGCAGTGGAAGATGACCCAAGTCCTTGGGCCTCTGCACCCTTGTGGGAAACCTGGAAGAAGCTCCTGGCTCCTGGCTTTGGATTGGCACAGCTCCAGCCGCTACGGCCAATTCGGGGGTGAAGAAGTGGGTGGAGGACCTCTTTCTCTCCCTCTCTCCCTCTCTCTCTCCTTCTGCCTCTCCTCTCTGTGTAACTCTTTCACATAAATAAAATAAATCTTAAAAAAAAAAGATAAGCTTATTTTGGTGTAAAAAAACATTTTGGGGGGCCAGCACTGTGGCGCAGTGGGTTAAGCCACTACCTGCAGTGCTGGCATCCCATATCAGAATGCTGGTTCAAGTCCCTGCTGCTCCACTTCTGATCAGCTCCCTGCTAATGTGCCTGGGAAGGCAGCAGAAGGTGGCCCACGTACCTGGGCCCCTGTCATCCATGCAGGAGACCAGGTGGCATTCCTGGCTTCTGGCTTCAGCTTGGCCCAGCCATAGATGTTGTTTAGGGAGTGAACTAAGAGATGGGAGATCTTTCTTGCTTTCTCTCTCTCTCTCTCTAACTGCCTTTCAAATAAGTAAATCTTGTAAAAAATTTTGCTTGAAGTGCATGCTTGGAAGGGTCTTCAAAAAGATTATGGGAGGGGCTGGCGCTGTGGCGCAGGTTAATCCTCTACCTGTGGTGCCAGAATCCGATATGGACACCAGTTCTAGTTCCGGCTGCTCCTTTTCCGATCCAGCTCTCTGCTGCAGCCTGGGAAAACAGAAGAAGATGGTACAATTCCTTGGGCCCCTGCACCCCGCATAGGAGACCCAGAAGAAGCTCCTGGCTCCTGATACCTGGCTTCAGTTCGGCTCAGCTCCAGTCATTGTGGCCACTTGGGGAGTGAACCAGTGGATGGAAGACCTTTCTCTCTGTCTCTCCCTCTCACTGTCTATATCTCTACCACTCAAATAAATAAATACATAAATAAATAAAATCTTTTTTTAAAAAAGCTATGGGAAACATATCCAGCATCCCAAGTTTATTATGAAAAAACTAGGGCTGACGCTGTGGCGCGGCAGGTTAGCGCCCTGGCCTGAAGTGCTGGCATCCCATATGGGTGCCGGTTCTAATTATAGCTGCTCCTCTTCCGATCCAGCTCTCTGCTATGGCCTGGGAAAGCGGTGGAGGATGGCCCAGGTCCTTGGGCCCCTGCACCCATGTGGGAGACCTGGAAGAAGCTCTTGGCTCCTGGCTTCGGATCGGCGCAGCTTCGGCCATTGTGGCCAATAGGGAATGAACCAGCGGATGGAAGACTTTTCTCTCTCTCTTTCTCTCTCTCTGCCTCTTCTCTCTCTGTGTAACTCTGATTTTCAAATACATTAATAAATCTTAAAAAAGAAAAAACTATGTAGTTACAGTTTTTAAAAATTTTTTGCACCCAAATAAATGTCTTTTAATTCTATTTTCCACAAACCTTTTGAAATAGGTGAACCATGTCCCTGAGTTGATGGCAAGTGATAGAATGAAGGACACGGGTGTGAACACCATCAAGCCCTGGGACTCTGCTCAAGCAGACCCGGAATTCTGCATATCCTGAGTTCCCAGTGACCCCAGTGCTGCTTAACTCAGATCACACTTTTAACAAAGGCTTTAAAGAACAGTTTGTGGGGTCGGTGCTGTGGCATAGCGGGTAAAGCCACCTCCTGCAGGGCCAGCATCCCATATAGGAGCTGGTTTGAGTCCCAGCTGCTCCACTTCCGATCCAGCTCTCTGCTATGGCCTGGGAGAGCAGCAGAAGATGGCCCAAGTCCTTGGGCCCCTACACTCACTTGGGAGATCCAGAGGAAGCTCCTGGCTTTGGTTCAGGGCATTGTGGCCATCTGGGAAGTGAACCAGTGGATGGAAGGCCTCTCTCTCTCTCTCTCTCTCTCTCTCTGCTTCTGCCTCTGTGTAACTCTGCCTTTCAAATAAATAAAATGAATGTTTAAAAAAAGAACAGTTTGTTTATGCAAAAATATTTTTATTGTGGTACCAACAGCCACAGAAATCAATTAAAAAAAATAATTTTGGAGGCCAGTGCTGTGAAGTAGTAGGTAAAGCCACTGCCTGTAGTGCAGACATTCCACATTGCCGCTGGTTCAAGATCTGGCTGCTCCACTTCTGATCCAGCTATCTGCTATGGCCTGGGAGAGCAGCAGAAGATGGCCCAAGTAGGATACATAGCATTATAATTTCTTCATTACTAAACAAGTCCCATTTTCACTAGCAGATAAGGGTGAATGGGTTCATTTTAGAGGCAACGGTGGCTGCTGCCTGGTTTCAAGAGACAGACAGAAAGAAAGAATCTCTGTAAAACGCAATAGGCAGGGCCTACTTTCCCCTTGTTACAAACTGCCAATCAAGGGGTACAAGAGACCGCAGCAGCAGCAAGCCTTCCATTCCTCCAAGACAACACCTGTGACCTTAAACCTAAATGAAAGCCCAATAATCAAGAATAATTGTACTTTTCATACAGACTTGCACTTGGTGTTCTCAATTACGGCTTCAAGATTTTCTTTTAAAAATTTTTATTCATTTATTTGAGAGGCAGAGTCGGGGTGGGGGGTGAGAGAAAGACATACAAGAGAGCAAGCTTCTATCTACTGGTTCACTCCCCAAATACCTGCAATGGCTGGGCCAGGCCAAATCTGGGAGTGGGGAACTCCATGTAGGTCTCCAGTCACCGCAGCCGTCACCACTGCTGCCCAGGGTCTGCATCAGAGCAGGCTGACTGTGGATAAAGTCTCCTCTAGACAACCTGGAAACAAAGGCCCCTGCTAGCCTCCCCCAGTCCTTCCATGAGAACCTCCCTGCCTGTTCCTTGCCAGGCTTCAGCCGTGAAGTCAGGTTAGAAAACACTGTTTCTGGGGCCAGCGCTGTGGCATAGTAGGCATCAGCTTGACACCACACCAGAGCGCCAGCCCAAGATCTGTCTCTCCCTCTCTCTGCCTGTAACTCTACCTCTCAGATTAATTAATTAATTGATTTCTTAAAATCTTAGGACTGGCATTGTAACTTCTTGCCATCTCCTCTCTGGCAGACATGGTCGCTTGTGGGTAACTATTCCAAGTGTTGTTCACATGACTTACTCTTGAATCCCTAAACTCAGAACTCTCAAACCAAAGGCTGAAAGAAGGAAGGAGGTAGCCATGACAGAAATCCTTGGAATAAGACGCCGGCTAGAGACCCCAGGGGGTCTTATCGGAGTTCTTAAATATTGTTAAGACATTTCTCAGAAAGCTGAGCAACCGTCAGAAAACGAAGAACTGCTCAACAGAAAACAGGTCAGGAGGCGCCAGGCACGCTCGTGTGGCCACCACTGGTGTCCCTGGCCACCTGGCTCCCAGCTCCACAGAGCCTTTGGAGCTGTAGACAGGAGGGCATCTTCCCGTCTCTACCGAGCCCTGACACTCCTTGTATCGCCACTGGAGCAACTTTCTACTTTATCTGCAAGGTGCCAGAGACAGAAAGATACAAGAGTGGGAAACAACAGACAAAACAGTCCTGGTGCCCACTTACAACGCGCCTGCAGGGGCAGGGAGAAAGAGCAGACAGGATACTGGAGGTTCAGCTGCAATCGCCCCTCCCCCAAAGCTCATGTATTGCGGTCCTAACCCCCAGCATCCCCCAGTGTGAGCTTATTTGGAAACAAGAGTTGTTGCAGATGTCATGAGCTAAGATGAGATCACACTGGAGCTGGGTGGGCCCTAATCCAACACAACGGATGTCCTCATGCCAAGGACGCATATGGACCCAGACACACACAGGACAGCACACGAAGATGAAGGCAGCAGTGGGGGTGATGCTCCTGCAGCCAAGGACACCAGGGATCACCAGCGACCACCAAGAGGAAGAGGGGCCTTAAACAGTCCCCGCAGCCTCAGACGGAGCCAGCCCTGCGGACACCCTGCTTTCAGACCTCTGGCTTCCAGACCTGAGAGACGCTGCATTCTTGGTGGTGTAGCCACCCAGTCCGCAGACCATCATTACAGCAGGCAACCCGGGGAAACTGGGGAAACTCAGGAGGGCTCCCTGGGACAGATGCTTGCCAGGTGGCCTGAGGAAGGTGGCGGTGCTTGGTGGCGCAGAATCCCCCGACTGCATCCTAAGTGCAGGCACTCAGTGTTTGATAGTCGGACGGAGCTGTTCTCTCTTCTAACACTCTCAGCACCACTCACCCTCAGTACCCAATTCAAGGGGCCTGCGCTGTGGCCTAGCAAGTGAAGCTGCCACTGTCTGCAGCGCCAGCATCCCACATGGGTGCCAGTTTGAGTTCCAGCTGCTCCGCCTCCGATCCAGCTCCCTGCTGATGTGCCTGGAAAAGCAGTGGAGGATGCCCAAGTGCTTAGGCCCCTGCACCCACGTGGGAGACTCAGCTGAAGCTCCTGGCTCCTGGCTGTGTTCTGGCCCCGCCCTCGGTGTGACGGTGATTTAAGGAGTAAACCAGTATATGGAAGTTCTCTCTCCATCCCGCCTAACTCTTTCAAATATATTAATTAAAAAAAAAAAATCCAACTCAGATAATCCCTGCTCTGTGCAGCTGGCACAGGGCCTCCTGGGTGCTGGGACTCTATTCCCACCCCTTCCCAGCCACGTCAAGCAGGACCACGACACTCATCCACATGACTCCCCAGCACCAGTCTGTGGATCACGGAGGCACAGGGCCCCCTCGAGGCTTCGTTCTTCAAGTACAGCATGCTACCAGGGCACCCTGACTCCTCCGGGAGGAAGGGATCCGTGAGATCCATCATGAGGACATGTCAAACAGGAGGAGGAGCCCCTGCTGGAAAGACTGGCAAGATTTTCTAGACTTGGAGGAGCCAACACTGCCGGCCACACCCAGGCAGAGGGCTGGGGAGTGCAGTACAGCAGCACACACCCTGGCCAGCTCGCGGCCACAGGAGACACGGAAGCACCGGACAGTCATTACAAACTCAGAAACCTGCAGTCCTGGGAGGGGTGCAGTGCCAGGCAGGGAAAGGGGAGCCCAAATCTCTCCTGGCAGGAGGGAACCGGCATCTGGCAACTACCCCAAATAAGACAGCGCACAGCCACTCACTGCTCACAGCTCTTGCTCCCTCAGAGAAACGCCCACCTCCTGTGGCGGGCTCTTCCTGCCGGCTTCAGGCTGAGTGCGCCTGCCCTGCATGGGACCACGCAGCTCAGCGAAAGCCTTTAAGCTCTCTGATTGGATCATGTCTATTCCTGTCTCCAGATGCTGTCCTGCAGTTCAAAAGGCCCCTCTGAAAACATCCCAGGTAAAAGTACCCTTGTTTCCTTCAGGCCAAGTACTGACCTAAGGCTCATTTTTATGTGTATTAACTTGTTTTTCCCTGCAGATCTAGGTACAAAGCAGGGGTTGCTAGTTCTGAGCCCAGGCTGCCTGGCTCCACGGTCCGGCTCTCTGCCACCCTGCACACCACCTCCCACCATCAGCTGTCTGGGAGCAGCACAAATAGGAAAAGTAAAAATGAAAAAGCAACCCAGAACTAGCAACGCACCGCAGCCTCATCTCCCACACGTCCACCTTGCTTCTCGGGGACTCGCTCCCTTGGGGATTCTCTGGCTCCCTTTCCCCTTCCTGAGGAACACTGTTAACAGCGCCCAGCCAGTCCCCACGCGGCTACAGAGCAGTCTTCCCTTTAGCTGCAGGAGGCATCGATCCTGTGGCGCATTACCACGTGTGTTCCGGTCCTTGCTCAAGGCTGACCAGGCAGCAGCAGAGAAGCTGAAGCCAGGGCTAGGCCTGGAGACGGCATCGCGACTGCCTCTCAGGCAGGCCTCTTCAGCACCAGGGGCACCTCCAGGGACCGCAGCAGGCTCCCTGCCACCACTGTAAAGCCTCACCACACGAGACTCCTCCCTGGAAAGTAAAACGTCTCCAGCGCAAGGGTCCAAGAGGCTGACCAGTACCTGAATTCGGTAAGTGCCAGTGTTTCCACATTCGTGGGTCAACACGCCTACAAGATTTCTCTATTTGCAGATGAAAAACTAACTCTGGTTGTTACGTTTCAAAGGCCTCACAGTAAATAAGCAGCCAACTCAGCACCTGAACCCAAGCCTACTCATTCCAACGGCAGGATCACCTAGTTTCCTGCATACAGGAAATCAGAACACGAACACACCGGGCTCCAGCACTCTTCCCAACACTGAGCATATCAACAGGCACCACTGAAGATCTGCTGGGGCTTCTGCCTGCCACGCCAGCATTCTATATGCGCACCAGCTCAAGTCCCAGCTGCTCCACTCTGGCCCAGCTCCCTGCCAATGCAGGGAAAGTAGCAGAGGGTGTTCCAAGTCCTTGGGCCCTGCACCCACGTGGGAGACCCAGAAGAAGCTCCTGACATCGGTCAGGCCCAGCCCTGGCCACGGTGGCCATTTGGGGAGTGACCCAGCAGATGGAAGCTCTCATGCACATGCACTCTCCCCCCGCCACCCCTCCCCATAACTGTGCCTTTCAAATACATTTTTTTAATCTTTTTTTAAAAAAAGATTTATTCATTTATTTGAAAGGCAGAGCTACAGAGAGGCAGAGGCAGAGGCAGAGAGACAGGGAGACAGCGAGACAGGGAGACAGGGAGAGAGAGAGAGAGAGAGAGGTCTTCTATCCACTGGTTCACTCCCCAAATGGCCGCCAACAGCAAGAACTGAGCCAATCCGAAGCCAGGGGCTTGGAACTTCTTCCGGGTCTCCCACGTGGGTGCAGGGGCCCAAGGACTTGGGCCATCTTCCACTGCTTTCCCAGGCCACAGCAGAGAGCTGGATCGGAAGTGGAGCAGCCGGGACTCAAACTGGTACCCACATGGGATGCAGCACTGCAGTCAGCGGCTTTACCCACTGCAACACAGCACTGGCCCCAGTAAAATCTTAAAAAAAAAATCTGTTACATAAGCAAATGGGAGAGGGCCATAAAACCACTCTGTGTTACATTTCTTACAAAATCTTTCAACAGAAGCGACTCCACTTGAAATTCAGTACCTGCAGGTGCCCTGTGAGCACACGTCAATCAGGAAACTGACAAGCACCATCAAGAAGAAAGCTCATCACGCAGGTCACAGTGAAGACTTCAGGAGTGGACAGCACTGCGGCTGTGCCTGGGCTCCACCCACGTGGGAGACCTGCAAGAAGCTCCTGCTTTGGCTTGACCCTGTCCCGGCCATCGAAGCCATCTGGGAAATGAACCAGAGGATAGAAGATAATTCTCTCTCTCTCTCTCTCTCTCTCTCTCTAATTCTGACTTACAAATAAATGAAACAAATCTTTAAAAAAAAAAAATAGATTCCAGGAAGAGAATCTTGGAGAGGTAATTTTTAAAAATTTTATCTTAGATTCACTTTATGTGAAAGGCAGAGAGAGAGAGACACAAAAAGACAGAGAGGTCTTCCATCCACTGTCTCACCCACTAAATGCTTGCAACAGCTATGGCTGGGCCAGGCCAAAACCAGGAGCTTGAAACTCCATCCAGGCATCCCACGTGGGTAGCAGGGACCCAGGTACTTGAGCCATCATTTGCTGCTTCCCAAGTGTGCAGTGGCAGGAAGCTGGATTGGAAACGGAGGAGCCAGGACTCGAACCAGGCACACCAATATGACATGCAGGAGTCCTAGGCTGGTCTCTTGACCACTGAGTAGGACAACTGCCCCCAGAAGAGGCAGTTCTATACACTACTAGCACGGCAGTAGAGGGCTCCGCTGTCACACCCCCGCTGAGCAGTGTGCCCTGAACAGCGGCAGGGAGGAGGCGCAGCACACAGCTTCATCCTCTACAGGGCCATGCGTCCTCATTTTACTCTGCTGTCTGCCCTCTGCCCTTCAATCACTACAGCATTTTTATTGTTAACTATATTTTTGCTGAAGTTGCAAAGTGCCTAAAAAGTTACTGTTCACTGAAAAAACTTTTCCTGAATTTTATTTCATGAGGATAGTTTGCTAAGTAATGGTTTCAGTGGGATTTTTACTTATTGTCTGTGGGAGGGGATGAGAAAATTGGCAGGCTGGTGGGTAAAGATTAAAACACTGACCACAACAAGCAGGCAGGCAGGGCTGCTTGTTTTCCAGAATTTGACGGTCAGCAACTAAACGTCCCTAGCTGCGAAGTAACTGCTTCCTGTGGGACGGCACAGCCAGCAGACCTACTGAGTCAGGAACAACACAGCGCTGAGTGTGCTAGGAAAACACTGATATTCTGTGCACAGAAAGCTGAAATGTGAGCTACTTCATTACTTCTGAAACTCCGAAGGTAGTGCCAAGCTTTCCTTTTGAGAGTTAGGCAGGAAGCATTTTTAAAAATCACCAAATAAAGCTAAGTAAGATTCTGCCAAAGACATGCTCCCTGAAAAGTAGTATGTCAGCAGATACAGATTTAATTCTTCTCCCTCTCCCTCCCTCCTTCCCTCTCTCTCTCTCCCTCTTTTTCTGTAATTCTTTCAAGCAAATATTTAATAAATCTATGAAATGAATAAGTAAATAAATTGCCAAGTCTCAAGCATTGTGTTTTAGCTGCACAAGACAAGCTAAGGCATAGAGGAGCCAGCACTGTGGCTCAGTGGGTTAAAGCCCTGGCCTAAAGCGCCGGCATCCCAAAAGGGCACCGGTTCTAGTCCCAGCTGCTCCTCTTCCGATCCAGCTCTCTGCTATGGCCTGGGAAAGCAGTGGAAGATGACCCAAGTCCTTGTCCCCTGCACTCATGTGGGAGACCTGGAAGAAGCTCCTGGCTTCTAGCTTTGGATCAGCACAGCTCCAGCCATTGTGGCAAACTGGGGAGTGAACCAGCGGATAGAAGACCTCTCTTATCTCTACCTCTCTCTGTAACTCTTTCAAATAAATAAAACAAATCTTAAAAAAAAAAAAAAAAAAGGCTAAGATGTAGATCAAGTCCAACCCCTTCATTTTAAAAAGAGGTCAACAAAGGCTCAGAGAAAGAGACCAGGGTATCACTAGCAGAGAGCAGCAGCAGCCTGGCTCAAATGTGCATGCGGCATCCCCCAAGTCCAGACCCTGGACTAGGCACGCAGCTTCTCTCTGGGACACACACGCCTTGTCTATGAAGCCAGCACAGCAATGGCAGGCTTGAAGGGCACTGTGGGAATCAGAAAAGCTGTCTGCAGAGCGTTCAGCAGGGTGGGGCAGACAGTGGCTAAGACTTGTGGACAAAGCTGTATTTCGGGATCCTGGCTTCCAGGCCTTGGATTTCCTCAGCAAACTGCTTCTGGCTCACATGACTTTCACACAAATAACAGGAAACATCTGACCTTGTAAAAACTACAGTTGATTTCAAAAATACATTAAATATTTCTTCTCATATATATAGTTTTTGTGATCACATCACTTTTTTATATTAACAGCCAATCTTTTTAAAGATTTATTTATTTATTTATTTGAAAGGCAGAGTTGAGAGAGAGATCAATCTTCCATTTGCTGGTTCTCTCCCTAAATGGCCAAAATAACCAGGGCTGGACCAGGTTAAAGCCAAAAGCCTGGCACTCCATCCAGGTCCCCCGTGGTGAACGTTCAGGGCCCAGGCACCCAGGCCATCCTCCACTGCTTTCCCAGGTCATAGCAGGGAAATCAGACGGGCTCGAGTAGAGCATCCGGGACTCAACCAACGCCCTTGTCGGTGCCAGCACTGTGGGTGGCAGCTTTACCAGCTACTCCACATCACAAGCCCCACCAAATAATTTCTGAAGTCTTCAAAAACTCCAAATGATATCTGAAAGGGACAATCAATGAATGTTAAGCCACAAATGGGGAAAAAATAGACAAAAGAAGACTATGATTCCAAGTGCATCTGTATTAGTTTTGCTTCACCACAGTGATGTCATTTCAACAATATGGCTGCTGAGGGCAAGAGAGAACCCCAACTCCAGAAGGCTCTGCACGTGAGCCTCAAGAGCCCGCAGCCCCAAGGCACTGTCCAGTTGCGACTGAAGCACAGAAAAGGCAGCTGTCGCACTGTCACTGGGTGGGCACTCATTCAGCTGTGTCAAGCACCTACCAAGCACCAACCAGCAGGTGTCGAGATGCCTGGGAGGCATCAGTGAGCCAAACAGGGAACCCACCTTCTGGTACAGGGGGCCAGGCAGTACGTGCGAGTAGTAAATGAATTCCATGTGCGGTAGAAGGTGACCGCTGAGTGAAGACTCCCAGACCCTCAGGTGGTGCGGCTGTGAGGCCAGGTGACACTCACACACCCAGGACGGGGCCAGGCAAGGTTGATAAATAAGCAAAGTTACACAGAGGTAAAGAAACGAGGTAAGCCTCTGCTCCATCTTAGAGAAAACTAATGCCAGGGATCGGACTAAATTCACAGCTCCTGGGCTGGTGTTTGGCCTGGCAACCGGACGCTGGCCAGGATGCCTGCGTGCCCTGCCTGAACAACTGGGCTCTGTATCTGCACTGGCAGCTCCTGATTCCAGGGCTCTCCTAATGCAGACCCGGGCAGGCAGCAGTGAAGGCTGAGTGCCCAGCTGCCAGTGTGGGTCCCACTCGGGGTCACTGCAGACACTGGGAAGAGTGAGCAGACAAATGGGAGCCCCTTCTCTGTTTCTCTGTGTGAGTGTCTCCCACAAATATTAAACAAAAGAACTCACAGCTCAGAAACCCCTAGGCTGAACCTCGGAGCCCAAGCTCAGTAGAAGCTAGTTTCCATTTCTCTAACCACGTTCATCTCACCCGCTCTCAGCAGCACCTGGCACGGCCACTCCCTCCTACAGGAAATGCCAGTCTGGTTCCCTCCTCTCTCTACAGCTACTCCGGGAGCTTCCTGTGTGGCCCTTCCTCTCTGTCCTAAGTTAGGACCCTCAGTGCCGCAAGCAGCTGCTTCTCTCCAGCTCTTCTGCTATCAGGCCCACCCACGCCCACTCTTGCATACCACGTCTCCAGTGATTCCCACCCAGGCCCCACCCGAGAGTCACCAGGACAGCTTTACAAAATGGATTTTTTTTTTTTTAAAAGAGAGACAGAGAGATCAATCTTCAAACCACTGGTTACCTCACCAAATGGCAGCAACAGTCAGGGCTAGGCCAGGCCAAAGCCAGGAGCTCAGCACTTCTTCCAGGTCTCCCATGTGGGTGCAGGGGACCAAGGACTTAGGCTATCTTCCACTGCTTTCCCATGCACACTAGCAGGGAGCTGGATCAGAAGTGGAGCAGCCAGGTCTCGAATCAGCACCCTTATGGGATGCTGGTGTCGCAGGTAGAGGCTTAACCTACTAAGCCGAAACACCGGCCCCTACAAAATGAACTAGAACCAAGCCCACACCAGTGGAACCCAGGCCTCTAAGATTGAAGCCTGCAGGCTGGCGCTGTGGTGTAGCAGGTAAAGCCACTGCCTGCAGCGCTGGCATCCCATATGGGCACCGGTTCAAGACCTGGCTGCTCTGCTTCCAATCCAGCTCTCTGCCGTGGCCTGGGAAAGCAGTGGAAGATGGCCCAAGTGCTTGGGCCCTGCACCTGTGTGGGAGACCCAGAAGAAGCTCCTGGCTCCTGGCTTCGGATGGGCACAGCTCTCCAACCACTGCAGCCAACTGGGGAGTGAACCAGCAAAAGGAGTGGTGTCGCTCCCCCTCTTCGTGGAGGAACGACACAGGACCCTGCGCTGTTCTTTCGTCTGCTCGGCCCTTCCCGGGTTTGCTGCTGGTTCTTCCCGGGTTGGCTACTGTCCCTTCCACCTCCGTGGAAGGGCAGTTCCCCCTGGCCACATTCCCCACTTCCGCAGGGGAGCGGCACACCGCCGGCCGGCTCTCTCGGGGGCTGCACAGGTGTTCCCTTAGATGTTCCCCTTAGATGTTCCTGGTGCATGCCGTCTCTCTCCTCCTTTATAGTCCTCCTCTGCCAATCCTAACTCGGCTGCCCACACGCCGAGTACGCTGCTCTCCTCCAATCAGGAGCAGGTCCTACAGTTTATTGGCTGAACTGGAGGCAGCTGTGTAGAAGCTGTTTTCTTCTCTCCCAGCACCATATTGTGGGAGAGCAGATGCATAGAATAAGTCTTAATTCCAGTAACTTAGTCTAGTCCGGGTTGCTCCCCACAAGTGGAGCTTGGACATCAGCATTTTTAAAGCTCTCCAGGGGTCTGGAATCTTACACAGCACCTGGGCCCTTGCTCTGCTTCCAAGTCCAGCTTCCCACTAAAGTACACCCTAGGAGGCAACAGAAGATAATTCAAGGATTTGGGTCCCTGCCACCCAAGTGGGAGACTCAAATGGGGTTCCTGGCTCCAGACTTCAATCTGGCCAGTCCTGGCTGTTGTGGGCATTTATGGAGTAAACAAGTCAACAGGTGAGCCTTCTGCCTCTGGCTTTCAAATAAAAAGGAAAAAAAAAATCTGTTTAAGCTCTCCAGGTAAGCCAAATGTGCAGTCCCAGTTACACTATAAGACCCCAAATGTTTACCTCCAGCCCTAAACTCCAATGAGTTCATAACTGTACGTCCAAATGCCAGTAAAACATGTTCGAATGCTTACAGTCCACAGAAACCTAACTTATACAAAGCATGACTCTTTTTTTTTTTAAAGTTTTTATTTATTTATTTGAGAGATAGAGTTACAGACAGTGAGAGGGAGAGACAGAGAGAAAGGTCTTCCATTTGCTGATTCACTCCCCAAATGGCTGCAGTGACTGGAGCTGGGCCAATCTGAAGCCAGGAGCCAGGAGCTTCTTTCAGGTCTCGCACGTGGGTGCAGGGTCCCAAGGACTTGGGCCATCTTCTACTGCTTTCCCAGGCCACAGCAGAGAGCTGGATTGAAAGTGGAGCACCGGCCTCAAAGCACAATTCTTAATCTCCACCAGTCTCGTCTCCCTGCTTCAACTGAAAATCAGTTAATTCATGGAAAATGCTTAGAATCCATTTCTGACACACAGGAAGCTTTGGAGTACTGGCTCTGAGTATCAGTATCACAGAGTTAGTGTATTCTGATGTAGCCCCCACAAGGCAAGAAACTTCCGTCTTAGGAGAGCACATAGACACATTCAAGGACAAATGCACTTCTAGCCTCAGATTCTGGACGAACAACGTGAATATGATTCCAAATCTCAATTTCGAGACACTGTAAGGAAAGCTTCCACTTCGCTTCATTCAATCGCAACTGACGTAGAACTAAGGAGACTCTGGGGATTTGGTGAAAATTAAATACACTCCAAAATTCAGTTCGTCACTCACGAGGACATTCCAGACTACAAACGAACAATCTGCAAATCAAACTGGGTTCTGTGCCCTGAGTTAACTGAGTTTCATGTTTCCAAGAATTACGTCAACTCCCAGAGTTGAGACACAAAACAAAAGCAGTTGTATCTGCCTCTAGCTCAAGTATTCCCAACTCCCAGAAGTAGAGAAGTAAGAAGGCAAGAGAAAGAGGCTTCTATGGGGCTGGCACTGTGGCACAGCAGGCAAAGCCACTGCCTGCGATGCCAGCATCCCATACAGGAACCAGTTCAAGTCCCAGTTGCTCCACTTACAATCCAGCTCCTTGCTGATGTGCCCGGCCGGGGAAAGCAGATGGCCAGAGTGCCTGGGCCCCTGAACCCACGTGGGAGACCTGGACGAAGCTCCTGGCATCAGCCTGGTCCAGCCCCACATGCTGCAGTCATTCGGGGAGTAAACCAGCGGATGGAAGATATCTCTGTCCTCACCTCTCTAACTCTGGCTTTCAAATATCCATTTCAGGGGCTGGTGCTGTGGCACAGCGGGTAAAGCCACTGCCTGCAGTGCCGGTATCCCATATGCGCGCTGGTTCAAGTCCCAGCTGCTCCACTCACAAAATGCAGCTCTCTGCTATGGCCTGGGAAAGCATGGCCCAAGTCCTTGGGCCCCTGCATCCACATGTGAGACCTGGAGGAAGCTCCTGGCTTCGGCTAGGCCCAGTTCCAGCTGTTGCAGCCAACTGGGGAGTGAACCAGCAGATGGAAGACCTCTCTCTCTCTCTCTCTCTCTCTCTGTAACTCTGATTTTCAAGTAAATAAATAAATCCTAAAAAAAATCAATTTTAAAAGAACGAAAGGGGGGGTGGAGCCCTTCCGACCTCAGAGAAGTTACAAGCAAGCATGTGTGGTTCTCCAGTGAAGCCCACAACAACGGCTGGAAGCCCCAGCTGAAGCAGGAGTCGCAGCTTGAGCAGACACCTGGGATAGAAAATTCCACGCAGATCTGACAGAAGAAACCCCTGTAAACTGAGACGCAGCGGAGGAACTAACAGCACCAGCCTAGGTGGAGACCATCTCCCCCAGAAACAACAGCAGGACCAAGGACAAAGTCGACAGTCACTAAGACAGCAGGCTGGAAATGAATTTCACCGCAAAAGTGATCTTACGAATAATACCAGGACGTGGCCAACGACTGAGGCTGTGCAAGCAGCAGTGGAAGAATGGTGCTTGAGCAGGGAGCAAGCAAGGGCACACGGTGCAGCCCTGCACCTGCGGAGGCCGCTCCTGACACTCTCCAACCCTCTGCCCCCTCGGCTCTGCTGCCTGGAATAGGAGCGTGCTGTCTGCTCTGACAGCCCTGTTCCCCACCAGTATCAGACTGGAGCCAGTCTCCTGAGGGGTGGTCAGTGAGTGGGAAGAGGGTGTGAGTGTGAACCACCCTTAGCCCCAGAACTGCCGCAAGGGATGGTATGTGATAGAAGGGAGGGCTAGGGAGTCGCCCAGTTCCAACCCCAGCCCCAGCACTAACACCATGTCCTCAGCCGTCTCTACCTGTATTTCAGGGTTTTTCCTCAGTAGAGGGAACGATAACTCTGCCTATCTTGTAAGATTTGAGGATTGAACACGATGTTCTGGGTACGACATCTGTTCTTATTACTGGATTAGCAACCAAGTCCTGTTAGCATCATCATGACAGCAGATGCCTTGGTCAGGCAAGGCCACCATTCTTGTCTGGCTCATCAGGGCAGCTCCCGACTTGACAGCTCTGCTCCCAGCCCCAGCTTAGTGCATCCTGGAGGCAGCAGGTAATGGCTCAGGTACTTGGTCCTTGAACTGAATCTGAGAGACCCAGACCGAGTTCCCAGCTCCCAGCTTTGGCCCGGCCCAGCCCTAGCTGTCGTGGGCATTTAGGGAGTGAACCAGCAGATAAAAATTCTTACTCTGTCTTTATTTTTTTAAGATTTATTTATTTATTTGAAAGCCAGAGTTACACAGAGCAAGGAGAGGCAGAGAGAGCGAGAGGGAGAGAGAGAGAGAGGTCTTCCATCCGCTGGTTCACTCCCCAATTGGCCGCAACAGCCAGAGCTGCGCCGACCCGAAGCCGGGAGCCAGGCAGGATCCTCTTCCCGTCTCCCCATGTGGGTGCAGGGGCCCAAGGACTTGGGCCATCTTCCACTGTTTTCCCAGGCCATAGCAGAGAGCTGGTTTGGAAGTGGAGCAGCCAGGTCTGGGTCTCTAAGCCCTGTCTTTGTCTTTCAAATAAAAGTTTAAAAATAAATGAAGGGCCTGCACTGTGGCACAGTGGTTAAAGCCACCACCTGCAGCACCGGCATCCCATATGGGTGCTGGTTCCAGTCCTGGCTGCTCCACTTCTGATCCAGCTCTCTACTATGGCCTGGGAAAGCAATAGGTGGCTCAAGTCCTTGGGGCCCTGCACACGTGTGGGAGACCCAGAAGAAGCTCCTGGCTTTAGGCTTTGGATTGGCACAGCTCCGGCCATTGAGGCCAATGGGGAATGAACCAGTGGATGGAAGACCTCTCTCTCTCTCTCTCTGCCTCTCCTTCTCTCCGTGTGTAACTCTTTTGAGTAAATAAATATTTAGCAAAAATAAAATAAATGAAATAAAAACTATCTAACATCTACATATGTATAAATGCTTTTGAAACTTTAAAATTATAAAGATACCGATTAAAATTTTAGAAGTGAAATATTTTCAGTTCAAGAGAAAAAACAGCTTGAAGGCAAGGAGCAGGAAAGATTCATATTCTGCAAACCACTAGAGACTGATTTTATCCAGACGCTCTGAACAGCAGTTATGTCACTGGGATTCTGGAAGGAACTATGTGAGGGGAAATGGTGGGGGTTGTCTGCAAAGGAGGAGTTTGGTTTTTTGTAAGATTTATTTATTTATTTGAAAGTTGGAATTACAGACGAGAAGAGACAGAGACAACTCTTCCATCCATGGTTTTACTCCCCAGATGGCCAGAATAGGGTAGGCCAGGTTGAGTCCAGGAGCCAGAGGGTTCTTCCCAGTCTCCCATGAGGGAGGCACTTGGCCATCTTCCACTACTTCTCCTAGGCCATTAGCCGGGAGATGGGTTGTAAGCAGATTGTAAGCTAGACTGTAAGCAACTGGGACACAAGTCGGCACCCATACGGGATGCTAACATCAAAGGTGGTGGCATTACCAGCTGGGCCACAACATCAGCCCCAGGGAAGACTCGTTGAGCCGGTGAGGCTGAGCAGTCACTTCAAGGGAGAAAAGAAGGGCCGGTGCTGTGGTGCAGCAGGTTAGGCCACAGCCTCAACACTGGCATCCCGTCTGAACACCAGTTTCAGCTGCTCCACTGCTGATCCAGCTCCCTGCTCATGCACCTGGAAAAGCAGCAGACGGTGGCTCAAGTATCTGGGTCCCTGCCATCCACACGGGAGACCCAGACGAAGTGTGGCTTTAGCCTGGACCAGTCCCAGCCCCTGAGGCCATTTGGGGGAGTGAACCAACAGATGGAAGATCCTAATCTCTTTCCCTTCTCCACCCTCCCTTTCTCCCTTTCTCTAACTCTACCTCTGAGACAGAGAGAGCTCTTCCACTTGCTGGTTCACTCCCCCAGATGGCTGCAACGGCCAGTGCTGGGCCAGGCTGAAGCCAGGAGCCAGAAACTTCTTCCAGCTCTCTCATGTGGGTAGCAGGGCCCAAGCACTTAGGCCATCTTCTGCTGCTTTTTCCAGGCCATTAGCAGGGAGCTGTATTGTATGTGGAGCAGCCAGGACACAAACTAGTGCCTAAGTGGACTGCCGGCATTGCAGATAGTGGCTTCATCTGCTAAGCCACAATGCTAGCGCCTAAAAAAAAATCTTTAAAAAAAAAAAAAGATTTTATGTATTTATTTGAGAGGTAGAGTTAGAGACACAGAGAGGGAGAGACAGAAAGAAATGTTTTCCATAGCTGGTTCACTCCCTAAATGGCTGCAACTGCCAGAGCTGAACCGATACAGAGCCAGGAGCTTCTTCCAGGTCTCCCACACAGGTGCAGGGGCCCAAACACTCGGGCCATCTTCTACTGCTTTCCCAGGCCATCTTCTACTGCTTTCCCAGGCCATAGCAGAGAGCTGGGTCAGAAGAGGAGCAGCTGGGACTAGAACTGGAGTCCATAAGGGATGCCGGTGCCACAGGCAGAAGCCTAGCCCACTGTGCCACAGCACCAGCCCCATCTTGTTTGTTTGTTTGTTTGTTTTAAGCAAGAGTACTTTATCCCTTCCGCTCTATCATTTAATAATTAGCAAAGTAGCACTAGATTTTTCTTTATAACTTTGTAAAGAAATTTTTCTTTGAAAGAGAGACACAGAAAGAGACGGAGAAAGACCTTCCATGTGTTGGTATACTCCCCAAATACCAGCAACAGCCAAGGCTGAGGCAGGCTGAAGCTGTGAGCCGGGAAATCCATCGGGGTCTCAGAGTGGGTGGCAGGGACCCAAGCACTTGTACTATTATCTGTTGCCTCCCAGGGGCATTCGCAGGAAGATGGTTTGGACGCTGCATAGTCAGGCCTCAAACCAGCACTCCAGACCCAGATTCGGGCATTTCGAGCAGTGGCTCAACCAGCCAGCATGCAACATGCCTGCCCCTGAGCTCTTCTCTGTGTGAACGGCGGAGAATGGCATCAGAGGTCTCCCGTGTGCTGCTTCACTCCCCAGATGCTCACAACTGCGGGGGCTGGGCCAGGCTGAACCTTCAGCCAGGAACTCACCCTGAGTCTCCCACGTGGGTGGCAGGAACCCAACTGCTGAGCCATCACCTGCTGCTTCCCAGGGCGCACGCACATGAGCAGGGCCCAGACTGGAACTCCAGATGCTCCGACATGGGACCTGGGCTTCCCAAGTGGCATCTCAATCATTAAGCCGAAAGTATCCCCCCTTTAACCTGAACTTAACCTGGCTTTGAAATGAGCGAACAGGTCATCCTCTCCCTAGGATACGCGTACAGCATCCCTAGGGAAATCTTGCAGCCTGCCCTCCTTCAAGTCATACTGGCAGAAAGGAAGCATCTGGTCAGACATTCTGCCTCAAAAGAGAACGCACTTGAGTAAGAACTCTGGTAACCTCAGGAAAGCAATTCTGTTGAGGTCCCCAGAGCACAACATACTTCAAACCTTGTCCACACAACAGCTCAGAACACTTCTGAAAAACTACAGCGTATTCTAACAAGCCAATAAACATACAAAGCACTCAAATAATCGTAAAATGCCAAATAAAATAAAGACCCCAGAAAGTGTGATCCCTTTTGAAAACCTAGCTCCAAGGACAGCCCAAAGAACGGTTAACTGCTGAAAGGCTAAGCCTGGTCAGAAAGGAAAACTCGCAGTAAAGGGAATTTTGGCTTCCTTTTTGGCTCACACGCTGAAAAGAAGGCAAAGGCAACACTAGAATTTCTCTGTGTTGATAGACTGGACATATCTGACTGATTTGGTATCTCTCTGACCAGTCAGAAGTAAGGACGAGGGGCCGGCGCTGTGGCTCAGCGGCTTAACGCCCTGGCCTGAAGTGCCGGCATCCCATATGGGCGCCAGTTCTAGTCCCAGCTGCTCCTCTTCCGATCCAGCTCTCTGCTATGGCCTGGGATAGCAGTAGAAGATGGCCCAAGTGCTTGGGCCCCTGTACTCACGTGGGAGACCCAGAAGAGGTTCCTGGCTCTTGGCTTCGGATTGGCATAGTTCCAACCATTGCGGTCAACTGGGGAGTGAACCAGCGGACGGAAGACCTCTCTCTCTCTGCCTCTCCTTTTTCTGTGTAACTCTGACTTTCAAATAAATAAATAAATAAATCTTAAAAAAAAAAAAAAAAGAAGTGAGGACGAATTCATTCTCAATTTGTTTGCACCAGAAGCTTCTGATTTGGTCTGTTTATTTCCTTTGTCTTCTGTGAGATCTTGATATATTTATTCCTATAAATTTGACCTTTTATAATTGATATCAGACTTATTAATAATTTTCAGTATTAATAAGACTGTGGACTCTTGGCACCTATTCAGAGAATTCTGAATACTGGCTCAAATAGACCAGACAACATGGTAAATTTTTAAGGATTTTATTCAGTGAGAGAAATGCGCAGGAGAGTGAGGACTTCATTTACGGGAGAAAGAAAGGTCTAGAAGCTAAGTCGGGTCCATACCAGGCAGAGAGCAGGACAGGACCAAGCCACATGGAGCAGGCATACAGTTATGAGCAGCCACAAAGAACAGGCCAATAGGTCAAGCGCCCCAAAGGAACAGGGCAACAGAGAGCGGGCCCACTTTGTTCCAGGACTTTTATGGCTACGTAGTCTGACTGGCAGGTAGGCACATGAGATCACACAGGGGCCATGATGGAGGGCGTGGTCTCCAGCTTACAAATCTAATCAATTTTGGCCAGCGCTGTGGCTCACTTGGCTAATCATCAGCCTGTGGTGCCGGCACCCCAGGTTCTAGTCCCGGTTGGGGCGCCGGGTACTAGTCCCGGTTGCTCCTCTTCCAGTCCAGCTCTCTGCTGGGGCCCGGGAGTGCAGTGGAGGATGGCCCAAGTGCTTGGGTCCCTGCACCCACATGGGAGACCAGGAGGAAATACCCAACTCCCGGCTTCGGATCGGCGCCGGCCATAGCGGCCATTTTGGGAGTGAACCAAGAAAAGGAAGACCTTTCTCTCTGTCCCTCTCTCACTGTCTATAACTCTCTGTCTGTCTCTCTCACTGTCTAACTCTGCCCGGCCCAAAAAAAAAAAAAAAAAAATCTAATCAATTTTATCTCCTCTGCCTGCCTACATCATAACATCTGACATCTTCAGACTATTTTATCACCTTAATTTTTAATGAGCAAACATTTTAACATACAGCATATGTGGGCTGCAAACCTTCTCTTTAATCCACCTGTGGCTTATTCTGATGAATTCTCATGCCATTAGCCCCTTGGCCCTGTCCCCCCAACCAGGGGCCCACAGGCGCGGAGCCTCCCTCCCATGACTGCTTCATGGTCTGTGCCATCTGCCTCAGAAAGGTCTCTCATCAATTCCACCTCAGCTTTCTCATGTACAATAAAACACCGTCTGTCACAGATATGTTCCAACATGGCTGGGAAAGTAACTAGAGAGCAGATGGGGGACCGGCGCTGTGGGTATAAGCTGTTGTCTGCGACTCTGACATCCCATATGGGCGCCAGTTCAAATCCTGGCTGTTCCACTTCTGATCCAGCTTCCTGCTAATGCGCCTGGAAAAGCAGCTGAAGATGGCCCAGGTCCCTGGGGCCCTCTACAGACAAGCAAGACAGGGAAGAAGCTCCTGGCTCTGGCCGGGCTCTGTCTTGGCCACTGCAGCCATTTGGGGAATAAACCAGTGGATAGAAGATCTCTCTCTCTCTCTCTCTGTCTCTCTCTCTCTCTGTGTAACTATTTCAAACAAATAAATAAGTCTTAAAAAAAAAAAAAAAAAGAAATAGCAGATGGGGGCCAGCATCCTGGTGAAGTGGGTAGGGCTCCAGTTCAAGACCCAGCTGGTACACTTCCAATCCATCTCCTTGCTAATGCACCTGGGAAAGCAGAAGATGGCCCAAGTGCTTGGGCCCCTGCACCCACATGGGAGACCCTGAAGAAGCTTCTGGCTCCTGGCTCCTGGCTTCAGCCTGGCCCAGCCCCAGGCCCAGTCTCAGCCATTGCAGCCATTTGGAGAGTGAACCAGCAGAGAGAAGGGCTCTCTCGCGCTCTCTCTCTCTCTTCCTCTCTCTGTGTAACTCTTTCAAATAAATAAATCTTTAAAAAAAATAGATGTAAAATTCCTAGCACAACGTGTATCACACAGTGGTGCCCTAACCATAGTAAATTTTTTTTTGACAGAGTTTGACAATGAGAGAGAGAGACAGAGAGAAAGGTCTTCCTTCCGTTGGTTCACTCCCCAAATGGCCGCTACAGCTGGTGCGCTGCACTGATCCGAAGCCAGGAGCCAGGTGCTTCCTCCTGGTCTTCCATGCGGGTGCAGGGCCAAAGCACTTGGGCCAACCTCCACTGCTTTCCCGGGCCACAGCAGAGAGCTGGACTGGAAGAGGAGCAACCAGGACAGAATCCAGTGCCCCAACTGGGACTAGAACCTGGGGTGCTGGTGCCACAGGCAGAGGACTAGCCAAGTGAGCCACGGCGCTGGCCCATAGTAAATATTTTAATTATTCTAGTGGTTAATGAGACTGTAAAAATGACATGCTAAAAACTTTGTTTCAAAAACTTCAAGAACATTTTCAATTAATTAAAAATTAAAACACATTATTTTAATTAAAATAACATGTTATTATAAACTTACCTTATTTAACCTTTATATATTTTAAGTAAAACTACTGTGTTCTCTCTGGATCAACACACACTGCACTAACAATGAGATTTCCCACCTTAACCCAATCTCTAAATCAATATTCTGGAAACCAACTTGGGTGTGGCTTTGAAAACTCTGGGTGAGGCACTAAAGAGAAGCCAGCCATCTGTTTCACTGAACAAATCTAAGAGAATTTTCTTACGTACTCTACTCTGTTTATACTCCAAAATCTGTCCATTCTCACAGATACAAAAAAATCTGGCATGGGTCTTCATCAGAATCCCATTCGTTCCTCACTGACAGCTGATCAATAAATGTGCTTGATGCATGTCAAGGGCTGAGCCCCGGGGCCGGGCCACTTGGGCTCTGCTCCCAGCTCCCCACTTGCTGGCTGTGTAACCTCGGCACAGCTCTTCACCTCTGTGCCTCCATTTCTTCACCAGTGAAACGAGAATGGCTTCATTATCTACCTCTGTCTCTGTCGTGTTTGTGCAGCCACATGCGGTCAACATCCGCAGATGACAGTTATCACCATTCTTATTCTATTAGCAGCAGAAGCCTCATCTTTACAGACTATCTTTACAAAGGACACTGGAAGAACAGCTACCAAGAACATCACTGCACAAGGACACACATGGCCACCACCATTAGAGGTCCCTGTGTGACCCATCTACAGCCCATCACCAGCCTGCAAGCTTCCTGAAGGCAGGGGCTATCACGACGCCTCACTTCTCACATTCCCAACACAACGCTCTGAACACAGCAGATTGTACTTCTTATTTAATTAATTTGGTAGGAAAAAAGAGCAACGAGACAGAACCTTCAAAGCATATATTATTAGCTCTAGAACAAATTTTAAAAGTCACCCATTTTCAGATGATAAATTCAAGTTCCAGAACAAAGTAATGAGCTTAGCTAGCTCCTCGATGATCCAAGGACACTCACACTCTTCATTCCCTCCCTGGACCTCGAAGCTGCACTGCACAATCAGTTCACACTGAGTTTGCTGTTCATGCATTTTAACCCGTACACGGCCGGCACCGCGGCTCACTAGGCTAATCCTCGCCTTGCAGCACCGGCACGTCGGGTTCTAGTCCCGGTCAGGGCGCCGGATTCTGTCCCGGTTGCCCCTCTTCTAGTCCAGCTCTCTGCTGTGGCCAGGGAGTGCAGTGGAGGATGGCCCAAGTGCTTGGGCCCTGCACCCGCATGGAAGACCAGGAGAAGCACCTGGCTCCTGCCTTCGGATCAGCGCAGCGCGCCGGCCACGGCGGCCATTGGAGGGTGAACCAACGGCAAAGGAAGACCTTTCTCTCTGTCTCTCTCTCTCACTGTCCACTCTGCCTGTAAAAAAAAAAAAAAAAACAACTCATGTACAACCACTATTTCCACTACTGACAAATAACATTTAGAGACATCAAGTAAGGCAAAAACTCGAGAGACCCTACCACTCAAGTAAGGTTTTCCGTAGAAACAAATGTTATTTGCATTTCAAGAAATACACGGGTCCGGCGTTGTGGCACAGGGGGTAAGCTGCTGCCTGCAACACCAGCGTACACCACATGGGCACCAGTTCATGTCCCAGCTGCTCTACTTCCGATCAAGCTCCTTGATAATGTATCTGAGAAAGGAGCAGAGAATGGCAAATGCTTGGTGCCTGCACCTGGGAGAAGCTCCTGTCTCCTGGCTCAGACCAGCCCAATCCAGCCCAGCTCCACTCCTGTCTCCTGGCTTGGCTCAGCCCAGCTCAGCTCAGCCCAGTTCAGCCCAGCCCAGCCCAGCCCCTGTCTCCTGGCTTCAGACCAGCCCAGCCCAGCTCCAGACACTGCAGCCATCTGGAGAATGAACCAGCAGAAGGAAGATATCTCTCTCAAACAAATAAATCTTTAAAAAACATGAAGGGACTGGCATTGTGGGACAAATGTGGAGCAGGTTACACCACAGCCTGCAACAGCAGCATCCCTTCCTGTAGCACTAACTCGAGTACCCACTGCTCCACTTCTGATCCAGGTCCCTGCTCATGCACCTGGGAAGCAGCCGAGGATGGCCCCAGTGCTTGGACTCCTCCCACACAAGGGAGACCTGGATGGAATTCCTGACTCCTTCAGCCTGGCCATTGCAACCACTTGGGGAGTGAATTAGTGGAGGGAAGATCTCTTATTCTCTCTACCTCTCCCTCTCTGACACTTTGCCTTTCAAATAACTAAAATTAATCTTTAAATTTTTTTTTAAAAGAAAAACATGAAATCCAAGGACCAAACAAAAGATTCCAAACTATAATTTTGAAATTGGAACTCTGGGGGGCTGGCGCTGTGGCACAGTGGGTAAAGACACCACCTGAAGTACCGGCATCCCCTATGAGCGCTGGTTAGAGTCCGGCTGCTCCACTTCCGATCCAGCTCTCTGCTGTGGCCTGGGAAAGCGTTGGAAGATGGCCCAAGTGCTTGGGCCTCTGCACCCACATGGGAGACCTGGAGGAGGCTCCTGGCTCCAGACCAGCACAGCTCCAGCTTTTGCAGCCAACTGGGGAGTAAACCAGCGGATGGAAGACCTCTCTCTGCGTAACTCTGACTTTCAAATAAATGAATAAATAAGAAAGAAAGAAAGAAAGAAAGAGAGAGAGAGAGAGAGAGAAAGAAAGAAAGAGGGAGGGAGGGAGGGAAGGAAGGAAGGAAGGAAGGAAGGAAGGAAGGAAGGAAGGAAGGAAGAAAGAAACTGGAACTTTGATAACCATGCACAAAGGTAATGCTACCAGAGGTCAAACATGAAACTCAGCAGCTTGATGGAGGCCCAAGAGATGAAACTGAAGCGTTAGGACCTGGAAACAGCTAAACTGGTCTCAGGCGGACATGACCCGGCTCCTAGCAGAAGTGAACAGAACAAACATCCTCATCAGTCCCCAGCTTTTCCCACAGGTTAAAATTAACCAAATGTGAACTCCGAATTAAAAATTCCACAAACCTAGAGGCAGCTGTTTGGCACAGCAGTTGGGACGCCACTAGGAACCACAGCCCACACTGGAGTGCCTGGGTCTGAGTCTGCCTCACTGCCAAGGCCAGCTTCCCGACGTGCACCTGGGAGGAGCATGACGGCTCAGACACCTGGGTCCCTGACACCCATGTGGGGACCCATACTGAATTCCTCTGGCTCCTGGTTTTGGACTGACCCACCCCTTTGTTATCACGGGTATTTGGTGAGTGAACCAGCGGTCGGCAGATCTTCCTCTGTTTCTCCATGTCTTTTAAATAAAAACACTGAAGATTTAAAAACAAAACAAAACAAAAAACTTCTTTTAAAGAAAAAAAAATTAAATCCAAAATTAGAAATAGTAAATCAAAGGTTTAAACTCTCCAAGACTTCAGATCCTGGAACTATAACACAGAATAACCATGTTTAAAATATTTTTAAAAGAAATCAATCACACGTATTTTAAGCCTCAGGGACTACCAAACTGAGCAAAGTTGAAAAAAGAAATCACATAGAACTTATAGAAATGAAACATTTTTAATTTGCAAATTTTTAATATATAAATTAGTAGCAGCTTAGACATAAAGAGGAATTAGTGAATTAAAACATAGTTTTGAAAAAATTACCCAGAAACCACTACGGAAACAAAGAGATATAAAATATTAAAAAAGAGATGTGGAAGACAGAGTAAGTCTAGTGGCCATTTGGAGTAACAGGCTAAGATAATAAAGAAATAGGCCAGGGGCACAGCAGGTTAAAGCCCTGGCCTGAAGCACAGGCATCCCATATGGGCGCCAGTTCTAGTCCCGGATGCTCCTCTTCCAATCCAGCTCTCTGCTATGGCATGGGAAAGCAGTAGAAGAAAGTCCTCGGGCCCTGGCACCCACATGGGAGACCTAGAAGAAGCTCCTGACTCCTGATTCCTGGCTTTGGATCAGCACAGCTCCAGCTGTTACGGCCATCTGAGGAGTGAACCAGCAGATGAAAGACCTCTCTCTTTCTCTCTACCTCTCTCTGTAACTCTTTCAAATAAATAAAATAAATCTTAAAACAAAAAAAAAAAAAAAAAAATAGGGCAGAGCCAATATCCAGACTGGTTGACAATTTTACAGAACTGAAAGACATGAATCTACAAATACAAAGCAAAATAAAGAGAAATCCGTAACTTCTACACATTATAATGAATGCACAGGTTAGCAAAAGGTCAAAAGGAAAAAACTGAGAGAAGACTGTACAAGCAGCAAGGAAGAAAGCAAGACCACCACAAAGGAGTGAGGCTGTCCCAGCCTTGTCAAGAGGGGCAGCAGTGTGGAGGACAGTGGGATTTCTTCACCTTCACAGGAAATAACAGTCAGTCTGGATTTCTATACCAAGCAAAATCATCTTTTAAAAACATATGTGAGGGCTGACGCCATGGCTCACTTGGTTAATCCTCTGCCTGCAGCGCCGGCATCCCATATGTGCGCCAGGTTCTAGTCCCAGTTGCTCCTCTTCCAGTCCAGCTCTCTGCTTCCTGTGGCCCGGGAGTGCAGTGGAGGATGGCCCAAATGCTTGGGCCCTGCACCCCATGGGAGACCAGGAGGAAGCACCTGGCTCCTGGCTTCAGACTGGCGCAGCGCCGGCCATAGCGGCCATTTGGGGGGTGAACCAATGGAAGGAAGACCTTTCTCTCTGTCTCTCTCTCTCACTGTCTATATCTCTACCTGCCAAATAATAATAAAAACAAAAGTGTGTGAAACAAAATCATTTCAGATGAAAAAAAAAAAAAAAACAGGAAACACCAAAGACCTACAGTAAAGGAATTTCTAAAGAAGAAAAAATTATCCCAGAAGAACAAAACAAAAATGCCACAAGGATTATAAGCAAAGCAACTGCTACAGCCAAAGTCTAAAAATAAGAATAGAGATGGACCTTTGGTTAGGCTGTCACTTGGGATGCCTGGCGTTAAAGTCCTGTCTTCACTTCCCATTCCAGCTTCCTGCTAATGTGCAGCCTGGGAGGCAGCAGCTGACGGCACAAGTGCTTGGGTCCTGCACCCCATGGGAGACCTGGATTGAGTTCTGGGCTCCCAGATTCAGCCTGGTGCAGCCCCAACCATCACAAGCACTGGGAGGCAACCAGTAGATGGAGTCTGATCTCTCTGCCTTTCAAATAACAACAGATTAAAAACACAATGATCTTTTGCATAAAAAGCAGTTTGAGAAGTTAAAAATAAAAAAGGCTGGGTCCCTGCACCCGCATGGAAGACCAGGAGGAAGCACCTGGCTCCTGGCTTCGGATCAGCGCAGTGCCAGCCGTGGTGGCCATGTGGGGAGTGAACCAACGGAAGAAAGACCTTTCTCTCTGTCTCTCTCTCTGTCTCTCTCTCTCTCACTGTCTATAACTCTACCTGTCAAATAAAAAAAAAGAAAAAAAATAAAAATAAAAATAAAAAAGGCTGGGCTAAAATACTGAGTAATAGAGGCGCTGTGGCGCAGCAGGTTAACACCTGGCCTGCAGTGCTGGCATCCCATATGGGCGCCAAACAGCTGCCTTGAAAAATAGAAAAGATAGAAATAGCTTTGGGTGATGAAGCGTCTCAGTGAGCACCACCCCCAGCTCCTGTGGGCATCCCCCCCACTCCAGTCCCTGCAGAGCCCCAGCAGGAGCCCATTAACTGCTGCTCCCATTCCTGCCTGGCACCTGGCCTGTACATTGAAGCCTTTAAAACAACGCAGTGGGTTACTCCTAAACGCTACTGTCTCCACTACCCACTGGGGACAAAGGAAAGCCACAACCTCAGATCCTCACTAAAAGCTGGAGAAGAAATGCTTCTCTGAAGACACTCCCTGCTTTACACACCAACACCAAACGGTGCAGAGCAGAGAGGACGCTGGCAGCAGCTGCGGGGAGTGACTGCACTGTGCCTCATCTAGCTCCCACAGCAGGCTGATATCACACCCCTCCCTCCTGAAGGAGACGCCTGGTCCTAGAGCGAGTCCCCTCCACAAGGTGTGGGCACCAGTTCTAGCCCCGCCTGTCTGAAGCCCTGCATATCAGGAGCTTGAGCGATGGCATCATCTGGGAACTAGGCTGTCTGCTAACTACAGTCTTCTGGAAATGCAGGGCTTATCCAGTAACTTCCTGCTCAACTGCAAATGTGTGCAACCGTATCGGGCAAAAACACCTCTGCAGAGTTTTGACTTATTTTCATCCAGCGTTTGTATTTCACAACAATCTCTCCTTTGCAAATTACATAATTGCCCCATTTTATGACCAAAGAAACAGGTTTAAAGCAATTAAATGACTTTTTTTTAAAAAAGATTTATTTATTTATTTGAAAGAGTTACACAGAGAGAGGAGAAGCAGAGAGAGAAAGGTCTTCCATCCGCTGGTTCAATCCCCATTGGCCACAATGGCCGAAGCTGCGCCGATCCGAACCCAGGAGCCAGGAGCTTCCTCCAGGTCTCCCACGTGGGTGCAGGGGCCCAAGGACCTGGGCCATCCTCCACCGCTTTCCCAGGCCATAGCAGAGAGCTGGATCAGAAGTGAAGCAGCCGGTCCGGAACCGGCGCCCATATGGGATGCTGGTGCTTCAGGCCAGGGCACGAACCCACTGCACCACAGCTGCGGCCCCTACAATTAAATCTCCACTGCTCGGTAACCCTTGATGAACCAGCTTTAAATCCACATATGGCTACAGTGCCTGCTCTGCCTCCTGCGAACACACTTCAACCTGTCAGGTGCAGATAAGGAGTAAGTCAGCCCACACGACAAATTTAAATCAAGTCTTTCAGAGTGTTTGGGACGAGAGACAGTCCAAAGCTCCCTTCCAGCTGATGATCTCCTCCCCTGGGAGGGAGCGGATGCTGCTGCTGCAGGGTGAGAGGCCTCGCAGAGCCCAGCGTCCTCGGACAGCAGCACCACCCCAGCTACCAGGCTCCCCCAGAGTCTCTGTGCAGACACTATTGTTCCGCTACGCACAGCAGGATTCTGGAGGCCCACCTGGCTACAGCCCACTTGTATGAGCACTCCCTACCCCTCCAGTACTGCCTATGCTTCCATTCCTTCCAGTAACAAAGTTTAGAAGAAACTACCAATAATCACATTAGTAATACGGAAGTCACTTGCTAACAGTGTACTTCATGCATTTTTGCATTTAATTCATGTAATCCTGATAATGACTGTATTAAGATCGTACTGTTATACCATAGTGTTACATGTAAACTTATACAGGGAAAGCGTATCATTGGTGGGATAGGAATATAAACTGATCTGACATATTTTTTATCAAAGTATTTATTTTATTTGAAAGGCAAGAATGGGGCCGGCGCCATGGCGCAGCAGGTTAATCCTCTGCCTGCGGTGCCAGCATCCCATATGGGCACTGGTTCTAGTCCCACCTGCCCCTCTTCCAATCCAGCTCTCTGCTGTGGCCTGGGAAAGCAGTGGAAGCAGTGGAAGATGCTTGGGTCTCCCTGCACCCGCGTGGGAGACCGGGATCAGCGCAACTTCGGCCACTGCAGCCATCTGGGGAGCGAACCAATGGAAGGAAGACTTTTCTCTCTGTCTCTCCCTCTCACTGTCTATAACTATACCTCTCAAATAAATAAATAAAATCTTTAAAAAAAAGAAAGAAAGAAAAAAGAAAGACAAGAGTAATATATATAGAGAGAGAGAGACAGAGCCAGAGAAAGAGAGATCTTCCATTTGATGGTTCACTCCTGCAATGGCTACAACAGCAGGGCTGTTCCAGGCCAAAGCCAGAAACCCAGAGTTCCAACCAGGCCTCCCACGTGGGCTGCAGGGACCCAAGCATGTGGGTCACCGCCCATTGCCTTTCCAAGCACGTCAGCAGGGAGCTGCATAGGGAGTGAGCAGCCAGGACTTGGACTGATGCTCCAATACAGGACGCCAACACTGCAGCCGCAGCTTAGCTCACTACGCCACACCAGGGCCTCTCATCTAACTTTACAGGAAGGTAATCTGGAAAGAGCTACGGAAACTAAAGAGCAAACATTCTTTAATACGGCAATTTCTTTGCTTTTAAAAACTTATTTACTGGCCGGCGCCGCAGCTCACTTGGCTAATCCTCCGCCTGCGGCACCAGCACCCCAGGTTCCAGTCCCGGTTGGGGCACCAGATTCTGTCCCGATTGCTCCTCTTCCAGGCCAGCTCTCTGCTATGGCCTGGGAGTGCAGTGGAGGATGGCCCAAGTGCTTGGGCCCTGCACCCCATGGGAGACCAGGAGAAGCACCTGGCTCCTGGCTTTGGATCAGCGCGGTGCGCCAGCCGCAGCAGCCATTTGAGGGGTGAACCAATGGAAGACCTTTCTCTCTGTCTCTCTCTCACTGTCCACTCTGCCTGTCAAAAAAAAAAAAAAAAGAAAGAAAGAAAACTTATTTACTTATTTATTACTTATTTATTCAAAATAAGTTGGGTGAGTGACAGAGAGAGTGGGAGGGACTTGGGGCGGGGTGAGGATGTGGGGAGTAAGAGATCTACCATCCCCGATTCACTCCCCAAATGGCCACAATCAGGAGCCACAAACTCCAGCTGGTGTCCCACAAGTGGCAGGAACCCACGTATCTGGGCCATCATCCACTGCTTCCAGGTGCTTTAACAGGAAGCTGGAATGGAAGAGCAGCCGGACTTGAACCGGCACTCCAATACAGAATGTGGGTTCCACCAGCAGAGGCTCCACCACTGCCAGCCGCGCAATCTCCCTCCTGAGACTGCCTCTACAGATACACGCCACACTGTCCCACGATGGAGACAGAGTATCAACAAGCGCTGCTCACAGCAGTGAAATCCTGGAAACCAATGTCCCCCAACACAGCAGAGACTACATGAATCAGCGTATCTACAAAGTGGAGAACCCCCAGTGCTGAAGAGACAGACTTACTCATGTGTGCTGGTACTGAGCGCTCGCCCACACGTGAGGATGTCAACCACTGATCTTGCTCACCTCCATGCTGGCTGGCTGCGCACTTCTCCAAAACATCTCACAACTCCTCATCTGCCAAGCAGGTAACAGTCTCCTCACAGTGCTCGCAACAGTCACCCGCGGCTACTTCCATAACTTAGTGACCATGTGGTTACCATACTATGACAAATAACACTAGTAACTTCTGGGTTTGGACTAACTGGCTCAAAACAAACAAAACAGCCACACACATGCACTCACAGTCCAGTAGTAGGCAGCTCTAGGGAGTGGCAAACAGCACCGGCTCTGTGTCCCCGCACTCCTCACGCCTAGGAGGGTCTTTTCTTCCAGAATGCCAGTCCACAAGGACGGCCCCTACCAGAAGACAACAGTGCCGCAACAAACCAGCGAGATGGTTCTCACTGCCCCGCCACCTCTTCCAGCTGCAAACTGAAATCCCCCCATACTTCCTACATCACCTCCCCAGAGAAGCCTGTCCTGACCTTCCCACATATCAGATCCTTGCTGCCCATTCTCTATCCCCCTCCAGCACTGTGCCTCAGCTCCTGCTCTGTCCGCGGTGCCTACAGTACTCATCAAGAACACGTGCTTAAAGAGTACAAAGAGATGGACTGCTGGAAACACTGAGTGAAAATACCCTTGCATAGTATACACTTTTTAAATTTCTGAAGTCATTTTATGCTGGCAGAGAATGTTCTCAAAACACTGATAAGAGATAATGGTCCTCGAGACTCCAGCTCTACCATGTTTAAGATGTGATTTTGTTCTGTACAGCAGATTCTATACACCTTGTCAAAATACGCTCAAGGGGCCAACGTCGCGTCATTGTGCAGCAGGTTAAGCCAAGACATGCAATGAGGCATCCCATTTCTCAGCGCCAGATGAGTCCTGGCTGCTCCACTTCCCACCCAACTCCCTGCTAATGTACCTGGAAAAGCACCAAAAAATGGCCCAAGGACTTGGGCCCCTGCCACCCCGTGGGAGACCCAGGTGGAGTTCTGGCTCCTGGCTTTAGCAGACCAGCCCTGGCTGTTTCTAAGTGAACCAGCGGACAGAAGATCTCCCCCTCCTCTCCAATCTGCCTTTCTCTCTTTCTCTCCCTCTACTGTCTCTCCTCTGTCGCTCAGCCTTTCAAATAAGTAAATCAATCTTTCAAAAAGTGCTCAACATTTTTAAACTAGCAGGCATCAGAAACAATGCTTCTGTGTTTCTATTGATACATGTTGGTCATGTAACAATTGTTTTAAAAGGTACTTTAAGAATTATAAAGCTCAGGCTGGCGCCGTGGCTCACTAGGCTAATCCTCCACCTTGCGGCGCTGGCACACCGGGTTCTAGTCCCGGTCGGGGCGCCGGATTCTGTCCCGGTTGCTCTGCTGTGGCCAGGGAGTGCAGTGGAGGATGGCCCAAGTGCTTGGGCCCTGCACCCCATGGGAGACCAGGAGAAGCACTTGGCTCCTGCCATCAGATCAGCGCGGTGCGCCGGCCGCAGCGCACCGACCATGGCGGCCATTGGAGGGTGAACCAATGGCAAAGGAAGACCTTTCTCTCTGTCTCTCTCTCTCACTGTCCACTCTACCTGTCAAAAAAAAATTAAAAAAAAAAAAGAGAGAATTATAAAGTTCAAAGGGCAAACTGAACTAAACTTGCCTGCTCATTCCTTCCGACTGGAACCTCCTGAAGTAGAGGCTATTAAAGGTTTGTTAAAGTTTAATATCATGCCAACTATTTTAGGGAACCATGTGAGAGATAGGATCTAAGTATATTTAATCTGTTAACTAACCAAATCTTTTTTTTTTTTTTTTTTTTTTGACAGGCAGAGTGGACAGTGAGAGAGAGACAGAGAGAAAGGTCTTCCTTCCGTTGGTTCACCCCTCAAATGGCTGCTGTGGCCGGCCCAAAGCCAGGAGCCAGGTGCTTCTCCTGGTCTCCCATGGGGTGCAGGGCCCAAGCACTTGGGCCATCCTCCACTGCACTCCCTGGCCACAGCAGAGAGCTGGCCTGGAAGAGGGGCAACCGGGACAGAATCCGGCGCCCCGACTGGGACTAGAACCTGGTGTGCCGGCGCCGCAGGCGGAGGATTAGCCTAGTGAGCTGCAGCGCCGGCCAACCAAATCTCATAAATAGGAGATTCAAAAAAGGATCCCCACCTCACAGAACATGGGAAAGACAAGAATAAAATGACGCACAGGACGCACAGGTAAATGGCTTTCTTGCCTCAGTGAATATGACTGCCACAGAGTCTAGGAATTTAATTTACACACACAGAGAATGCAGCCGAGTATTCGGCGTGGTGGTTAGCACGCCAGCACACTGCAGCACAGTCCTGGGCTGACGCCCACTCTGCTCCTGGCCTCCTCCTGCTGCCCGTGCAGACCTGAGAGGCGGCAGCGACGGCCCAAGTGCAGCCCTGACTGAGGTTCAACTGTGGAGTGAACCTGTGGATGGGAGCACTCTCTTGTTCTCTGCCTCTCAATAAATTTGCTTTTAATTTTTTAAGATTGTATTTTTTTTTATTTTTATTTATTTTTTTTTTTACTTAAAAGGTAGTGGGAGAGATAGGGAGCAGCAGAGAGAGGGAAGGAGAGAGATTGATCCTCCATCTATCCACTGGTTCACTCCAAATGGCCACAATGGACAGGGCTGGGCCAGGCTGAAGCCAGGAGCCAGGAACTCCATCCTGATCACACACAGGTGGCAGAGACCCAAGTACTTGGGCCATCTGCTTTCCCAGGAGTACTGGAAGCTGAACAGTTGAGATTCGAACTGGCACTCCAATCCAGGATGCTGTTGTCACAAGTGACGGCTTAACCCACTGCACCACAGTGCAAGAAAGAAAGACAGAAAGAAAAGAAAAGAAAAGAAAAGAAAAGAGAAGAGAAGAAAAGAAAAGAAAAGATGTCTAAAAATGTTGATATTCACCATCTGTGACACAGGAAAAAACTTCTGTTGCTACATGAGAGGAGAATTTTTAAAAATAAGAAAGTGAAAAAGAGCAAGGGAACAAGGGAAGAACTCACATACATGATACAAAAGGCACATGCTGATAAAATAACTCGCTGAATCTGCATGACCTCTGCCAGGAAGGCAGAAGTGTAAGGTCTACAAAGGCAAAATCTCAGATTTCTACAAAAAGGTTCTTTATTTTTCCCATGTTGCTATTTGTCACAGATTCTACTTATCAGACACTGTATTCACAAATTCATACAGGGAAAAAACAGCACGTGCAGGTGCAAACAGCTTAACACCAAATCACTCCACATTGTTTAAAAAACTATTTATTTGTAACGGTAGATCAGTAGAGAGGGAGAGACACATCAACAGAACAACCTGCCATCTACTGGTTCACTCTCCAAATGGCCAGCAACTCCACCTGGGTTCCCCTCATGGCTGGAGGGGCCCCAGTTCTTGTGCCAACTGCTGCCGTCCATGGCACACTAGCAGGGAGCTGGACAGAAGCCCAGTAGCCAGGACTCAAAATGGCAACCAGATATGGGATGCTGGTGTCACAGGCAGCAGCTTAACCTGTTGGACCACACCACCAGCTCCAATCACTCTTCAGGTTCTCAACCTACAACTCGAGCTTCCACTAAGTCTTGAACTTCCAAGTAAATCACATCGGAAGAAAATATTAAATGTGTGATAGCACAGGCAAATAAACTGGACAAGGAATCAAAACAATCTCTTAATTCTTTTGGAAATATGACTTAAAATTTAAATATTTAAATTATACCTTATTGTATATTATCTCAGCTTAAAAAGTACATTTTACTATGCTTTTAACATTGAGAAATACTATAAAATAAATGAAGATGGCCTAATTTAAAATCAGTCCCCTGGGCCAGCGCTGTGGCTCAATAGGTTAATCCTCCACCTTGCGGCGCCAGCACACCGGGTTCTAGTCCCAGTCAGGGCGCCGGATTCTGTCCCGGTTGCCCCTCTTCCAGGCCAGCTCTCTGCTGTGGCCAGGGAGGGCAGTGGAGGATGGCCCAAGTGCTTGGGCCCTGCACCCCATGGGAGACCGGGAGAAGCACCTGGCTCCTGCCTTCGGATCAGTGCGCCGGCTGCAGCACGCCAGCTGTGGCAGCCACTGGAGGGTGAACCAACGGCAAAAGGAAGACCTTTCTCTCTGTCTCTCTCTCTCACTGTCCACTCTGCCTGTCGAAAAAAAATGAAAAAAATAAAATAAAATCAGTCCCCTGAAAAAACAACATATATAATTTAGTATGTTCCACAGCACATACTCTGCAGGTTTCGCTGCTGGACCCACCAGGCCAGGGAGTTCTGGAACCAGGGTCCACGCCCTATCCAGTGAAATAAGTGAGCCGTTAAAACCAGCTTGCACTGCTACCCACTGGCTCACGGAACTGCCCAGGCTCATTTTCTGATAGAACTGCCTCCCTCGTGCACCTCCTCTGTCGACGACATAGAGCAATCCTTCTCTCAAGGACTCCAGTTGTTCAGTCCCTGCCACCCATGGGGGAGACCTGGGGAGCTCCCAGCTCCCGGCATTGAGGAGTATCCGCCACTCAAACTAAGTAAGTTTATTAACAACAACCAGGGCTGGCATTGTGGCACAGCAGGTTAAACCAGCACCTGTGATGCTGGCCTCCCCTATGAGTGCTGGTTTGAGTCCCGGCTGCTCCACTTCCAGGCCAGCTCTCTGCTAATGTGCCTTGCAAAGCAGAGGAAGATGGCCCAAGTGCTAGGGCTCCTGAGCACACGTGGAAGATCCCACTCCCTCTCTGAAACTCTTTCAAATAAATACATCTTTAAATAAATAAATAAAAAGTCACTCAGCAACAGAATTCCACTCAAAGAGCAGCACGTTTTTGGATGAAAAGGAAGAATAGAACTTAGGGATTTATTATTTTGGACAAGGCCCCAGCAATTCCCTTACACCCAACACAACATGCAGCGCGAGGGCAGCATTTCCCTAAGGCAGACCACGCCAACACAAGACAAGCAGGGGCCAGCACTGTGGCGCAGCAGGTAACGCGGCTGCCAGCAACGCCAGCATCCCATATCGGTGCCAGTTCACGCCCAGTTGCTCCACTCTCAATCCAGCTCCCTCCAAATGGCCCAGGAAAAAGCAGGAGATGGCCCAAGTGTTTGGGCCCCTGCCACTCTCATGTGAGACTCAGATGAAGTTCCTGGCTCCTTGCTCCAGCCTGGCCCAGTGCTGGCCGCTGCGGCCATCTGAGTGAACCAGCAGATGGGATCTCACTGAATCTGGGCACTCTCACACAGGATGCGGTTTCCCTAATTGGTGTCTTAACCATGAAGCCAAATGGCCACCCCTGAACTAAATTTTTTACAGCCATGTTTTATAGCAGTGGTTGTCTTTAAAGGAAAAAAAAAATTATTTATTTATCTGAGGGGTAGAGTTACAGTGGGAGAGGGAGAGAGAAAAAGGTCTTCCATCTGCTGGTTCACTCCTCAAATGGCTGCAATGGCTGGAGCTGCACAGATCCGAAGCCAGGAGCCAGGAGCTTCTTCCGGGTCTCCCACATGGGTGCAGGGGCCGAAGGACTTGGGCCATCTTCCACTGCTTTCGAAGAGCAGCAGCTGGGACTAGAACCTCCACCCACATGGGATGCCAGCATGGTAGGCAGAGGCTTAGCCCACTATGCCACAGCACCAGCACCTATAGCAGTGGTTGAAAACCAAATGGATATCCACATGTGCACAAGGCTCCCCCTAGACCTGTTGAATACCAGCCTTGGGCAAACAATTCAAATAGATCTGATTAAGAGCCACTGTTATGCGGCAGGTGCTGTGGCTTAGTAGGCTGGGCCTTTGCCTGCAGCACTGGCATCCCATATGGGCACCTGTTCAAGTCCCAGCAGCTCCACTTCTGATACAGCTCCCTACTAATATGCCTGGAAAAGCAGCAGAAGATGGCCCGAGTGCTTGGGCCCTTGCAACCATGTGGGAGCTCCTGGCTCCCAACTTCAGATCGGTCCAGCTCTGACCATTGCAGCCATTTGGGGAGTGAAGCAGCAGCTGGAAGGCCTTTTTCCTCTCTCTCCCTGTAACTCTGCCTCGAAAATAAATAAATCTTAAAAAAAAAAAAAAAAAAAAAAAACTTAGAAACTCGAGTTTTGCACTCAAACTCCAAGTATCAGTAAACCATGATCTGTGCACTGAAGGACCCATAAACGTCATCCCAGGCACGACAGGCAACCCAAAGGCCCCGGTCACGGTCTCCCACACAGACTGAGTAGTCCCCACCCAAATGCAGCGGATCACAAGTATTTTGGATCAAATTTCATGTTTCTCCAGATTTGGAACATTTGCATAATTAGATACTGTTATCAATGGGACCAGAGTCTAAACATGTAATTCATTTATGTTTCATATCCACCTCGTACACGTGCCTGGAGAGCACCTTTACACCATATTTTTCATCCTTTTATGTGTGAAACGAGATTTGTACAGCAGCTGAAGAGGCCATGAGGAGACAGTGTAATGTGCCTGTGTTTCGGGTGCAGCCCACCACATGCGGACGCTGCAGGATTTTTCACTTGTTGCCTCACAAAGTTTCAGATTTTGGAGCACTCTGGATTTGCGATTTTGGGATTAGAGTCGCTCAACCTGAACTATTTTTCATCAAAAGAAAGCAAGGCCCCCCGGAGAATGGATGATTCTAGGGCTAAAACAGAAAATGTATGAGTCTTGTATATTTATCACAAAAGAAAGAAGCGAAGTATCGTGTCTAAATAAGATTTTGTCTAAAAGATTCGGGAGCCAATCTGAAAATTCCTAACGGACAAAGACGAGACAACATGAGCACCAACAAGGATAACACCTGACTGAAACATGAAATATGCAAGTCTGTGAGCTCACAAAGGTACACGTGAGGGTACCTCAAAAAATTCAGGGATGGGGCCAGCAGCACTGTGGCGTAGCGGGTAAAGCCACCATCTGCAGTGCCGGCAGCCCATGTGGGCACTGGTTCTCAAGTCTCGGCTGCTCCACTTCCAGTCCAGCTCTCTGCTGTGGCCTGGGAAAGCAGTGGAGGATGGTCCAAGTCCTTGGGCCCCTGCACCCATGTGGGAGACCCAGAAGAAGCTCCTGGCTCCAGCTCCAGCCATTGCGGCCAATTGGGGAGTGAACCAGCAGACGGAAGACCTCTCCCTCCTTCCCTCTATCCCTCCCTCCTCTCTCCCTCTCTTTTTCTCTCTCTCTTTCCAGCATGGTGGCACATGGGTTAAGCTGCCACTAGCGATGTGGGCATCCAATACAAGAGTGTGGATTCCACTCCCAGTTACTCCACTTTGACTCAGCTTCCTAATGATGTGCCTGGGAAGGCAGAAGATGGCTCCAAGTGCTTGGGTCCTGCCACCACATGAGAGACCAGGATGGAGTTCTGGCTCCTGGCTCCAGCCTGGCCCAGCCTTGGCTGTTGTGGCCATTTGGGGAGTGAGCCAACAGACTGGAAACATCTCTCTCCCTACAGCCCCTTTGTTGTCTCTCCCTCCTCTGCCACTCTGCCTTTCAAATAAGCAAATCTTTAAGGAAAAAAGTTCAGGACTGGTGTTGTGGCACAGCTGATAAAGCCACTGCCCGTGATGCCAGCATCCCAGGTGAGCACCGGTTCACGTCCCAGCTGCTCCACTTTGGGTCCAGCTACCCACTAATGGCCTGGGAAAAGCAGCAGAAGATGACCCAAATGGTTGGGCTCCTGCACACGCATGGGAGACCTGGAAGAATCTGGCTCCTGGCTTCGGATGGGTCCAGCTGTGACCGTTGCAGCCATTTGGGGAGTGAGCCAATGGATCAATACTGACCCCTCCTCCCTCCCTCTCTCTCCCCCTCTCTGCCTCTTCTTCTCTGTAACTCTGCCTTTCAAATAAATAAATAAATCTAAATAATAATAATAAAGCTTAAAAATTTTCTAGCAAAAAATAAATATGGGGGCCGGCACTGTGGCATAGCAGGTAAAGCTGGCACCTGCAGTACCAGCATCCCATGTGGGCGCTGGTTTGAGTTCTGACTGCCCTACTTCCGATCCAGCTCTCTGCCGTGGCCTGGGAAAGCAGTGGAAGATGCCCCCAAGTCCTTGGGCCCCTGCACCCACGTGGGAGACCCAGGAGAAGCTCCTGGCTCCTGCTCCTGGCTTTGGATTGGCGCAGCTCCGGCCATCAAAGACATCTGGGGAGTGAACCAGGGATGAAAGATCTCTCTCTCCCCCTCTCTCTTCCTCTCCCTCTCTCTGCCTCTGCGTAACTGTGCCTTTCAAGTAAATAAATAAATCTTTTAAAAAAACAAATATGTCAGTAAACCAATTCACTATTTTCATGCCCAGTAAGTAATGGAGAAGTAAGAACCCATCTTTTTTTCTTTTTAAAAAATTTTTTATTTATCTAAAAGTCAAGACACAGAGAGAGAGAATCTTTCATCATCTGGTTCACTCCCCAGATGGCCACAATGGCCAGAGACGGGCCAGCCCTACCCTGGTCTCCACACGGACGGCACAGCCCAAACACCTGGGCCGTCTTCTGTGTCCTTTCCAGGCATCCTAGCGGGAAGCCACGCTGGAAGCAGAGCAGCCAGGGCTCCCATACGGGACGCTGGCCATGCAGGTGGCGGCTTGACCCTCCGTGCCACAAAGCTGGCCCCTACTCTACCCAGGAGCCACACTTCGGGCTGCCAGGCACTGCCATCCATAGAGATGCCAGTTCAAGTCCCAGCTGCTCCACTTCCAATCCAGCATTCTGCTAACGGCCTGAGAAAAGCAGCGGAAGACAGCCCTAGTGCTTGGGCCCCATATGGAAGACCCAGAACAAGCTCCTGGCTCCTGCCTTCCACTTGGCTCAGCCTGGCTGTTGCAGCCACTTGGGGAGGGAACCAACAGATGGAAGATCTGTCACGCTGCCTTTCAAATAAATATATAAATGTTTTTTAAAAAAGAGCTATACTTGAACACAACAGAGCAGTGGATGAAGAGAACTTTCTCTTTAAAAAAATTCCATCTTAAAAACAGAAGAAATATTCCGTTTAACAAATGAAGTTACAGAATTATAATACCAACATTTTTCAGTGCCTAATGAACTTCCTGTAGGCACTGAGCATTAAGGACTGCTAACAAGAAAAGGGGCTACATATCATTACTTGTCTACTTACCTGCCAAAGTCAATCACGCCTGAATCTCATCACACCCTTAGATCTAGTTACCAGTTTACAGTAACTGCATCCTTAACCCACAAATCAGGACAAAACCCACGCCATACGCAGCTCCACATGGCAAACTTCCAGGTTTTATCAACAAATAAATTTCAGGAAAACAAAAGCCTTAGGCGCAATCTAGGTTAAAGCCAGTCACACGTACGTGCGGCATCTACGTCCTGATCCAAACTGTCAGAGATGCTGGGCGAGGGAGCAGTACTGAACGCTGGCTGGCTCCTTGCGGACAGTGGTATTCGTGTTTATCTCTTCCAAACCTTTTAAGAGCCACACGGTGCGACGCTCATCAGACACCGGTAGGACGGCCGCATACCTGAGGCTGGTTAAGACGGGCTGGGCTACAGGGCACTATTCCGTCTACACTGCGCAGCGAAGGGGATCAGGAACGCGGGAGAGGCCACAGCGGTGCCTCGACCTGCGGGCTCACTGCAGGAAGACTTGGTGCTTCTTCAAGCACCGCGATCATCAGTTTTCCACACAGAACACTGACAACCGTGTCAGGAAACGGTTTCCACGGCAAACCGAGGAACACGCAACCGAACGTCGCCGGCAGGCCAGGCAAGGGCTGGGGCAGGAGGCCCCGCGTGCGGAGAGGGGCGCAGCCCGGGCCCCCAGTGCGGAGAGGGGCGCAGCCCGGGCCCAGGACGCGGTGTGGAGAGGGGCACAGCCCGGGCCCCCCGTGCGGAGAGGGGCGCAGCCCGGGCCCAGGACGCCGTGCGGAGAGGGGCGCAGCCCGGGCCCCGCGTGCGGTGCGGAGAGGGGCGCAGCCCGAGCCCCCAGTGCGGAGAGGGGCACAGCCCGGGGCCCCGCGTGCGGAGAGGGGCGCAGCCCGGGCCCCCCGTGCGGAGAGGGGCGCAGCCCGGGCCCCCAGTGCGGAGGGGCGCAGCCCGGGCCCCCAGTGCGGAGAGGGGCGCAGCCCGGGCCCCCCGTGCGGAGAGGGGCGCAGCCCGGGCCCCCCGTGCGGAGAGGGGCGCAGCCCGGGCCCCCAGTGCGGAGAGGGGCGCAGCCCGGGTCCCCCGTGCGGAGAGGGGCGCAGCCCGGGCCCCCAGTGCGGAGGGGCGCAGCCCGGGCCCCCAGTGCGGAGAGGGGCGCAGCCCGGGCCCCCCGTGCGGAGAGGGGCGCAGCCCGGGCCCCCCGTGCGGAGAGGGGCGCAGCCCGGGCCCCCGTGCGGAGAGGGGCGCAGCCCGGGCCCCCCGTGCGGAGAGGGGCGCAGCCCGGGCCCCCCGTGCGGAGAGGGGCGCAGCCCGGGCCCAGGACGCGGTGTGGAGAGGGGCACAGCCCGGGCCCCCCGTGCGGAGAGGGGCGCAGCCCGGGCCCCCAGTGCGGAGAGGGGCGCAGCCCGGGCCCCGCGTGCGGCCCCACTCCAGGGCCCCGCCACAGCAGCGCCAGCGGCGGCGCGCACTTCCGCCAGGACGGCTCGGAGCTGCCCTCCCAGAGCGGAAGCCCGAAGCCAGCACTACAATCCTGCGTGAAAACAGTGATAATTCAGACATCACGCCTCTGCGCGCGGCCTGGGCTCCACTCCGGACGGCGGCCCCGCTCTCACGCGCGTGGACAGCGAGCAGCGGTCAGCCAACACTCCCTCAGCAAAGAACAGCCACCGCCCGCCGCGCCGGGTCCTCGGGCACAAAACCCGCACGGCCGGCGCGCCCAGCAAACGCGCTGCAGGGAGCCCACGCCGCGCGGGAAGGCGGGCCGCGACGGCGCGCGGAGCGAGCGCAGCCCGGCCCCACCCGCCAGGACCACCCGGCCGAGCCGGGCGCCGGCAGGACGCGGACCCCCGCCCGGGCCGCGCCCGCGGAGCCCCCCGCGGCCCAGGGCGCGCCCCAGCCCGCCGCGCCCGCGGCCTCCGCGCTGACAGGCCGCGCCCAGGCCCCGCGCCCGCGCCCGCCGCCCCTGCCCGCGGCCTCACCTCAGGGGCGAGTCGTGGGCAGCGCTCGCGGCTCCCGGGTCCGAGTGCGGGACGCCCGGCTCCGGCTCCGGCTCCGGCTCCGGCTCCGCCCCCTGTCCGCCGCGCGCACCGCGGCCCGCAGCCCCGCCCGCCCCGCCGCCCACCCTCTCAGTCCAGAGTCCTCGCCTCCGCCGCCAGATTTGGGTGCGGCCTGCGGCGCCGCAGCCCAACAACGCGCCGCCCCATTGGCCCGGCGCGCGCCGCCACGGCCAAGCAACGGGCGCTGCGATTGGCTGGGCCGAGAGGCGGGCCTGCGCGGGGCGGGGCTGGAGGCGGGCCCGGGCCGTCTGGCGACCTGCGGCCGCCCCGGTTCGCGAAACTCGCCTCGGTGCGGAGCGGCCCCGCCCGGGCCCTGCGGGCGGCCGAGGCTGCGGCTAGACTGGTCAGCGGGCGGCGGCCTTCGGAGGCCGGCCCCGCCTCCCCGGAACCATTCGGTCCCCGTCGGTGTCGCTGGTCAGGCGTCCGTCGACGCCCCGCGCAGGGCAGCGAGCTGGCCTAGTCCGGTCTCGGCCACAGGGGCCTCTCGCCGCCCGCTTCGCCCCCTCGTCCTGCGGACTGACGGGGGCCCCCGAGTGCGGGTCTGCAGACGGTGGCGGCAGGGTGGGGCCGGGAGCGCTGGGCCTGTGGGCCCCGATAAGGCTCGGCGGACAGGAGTGAATGCCTCTGGGAACCCGGCCCGGCCTGCTGATGCTGGCCGCCGGCCAGCGCCTGGACACCTTGCACACTGCCGCTGCGGCCGCTCCAGAGAGCCAGAAAGGCCAGGGCTTGTTCCCTTCGTGTCCACAGAAAGCGAACCAGGGCTGGGTGTGGGACGCGGGCTCTGACCTTGCTCACGAGTCCGGAGGTGGGAGACAGTGACCCCCGTCCTGGGACCCCCGTCCTGGACCTTGGCCTTCCCCAGATGACGTTTCTGAGAAGACCCCGCGCCCAGCGAAGGGGTCTGGCTCAGGGAGGCACCCTGAGGGTTAGCGAGGGAAGGGTAGGTGAGCACACCCATGGAGAGCCAAGGCACCTCCAGCGGAAAGGAAAATGAGATGACCAGGCCAGGACGGCGGCAGACAGACCCTGGGGAGGGGCCGACCTTGTGCCTTAGCCGGCAAAGCTGCCTGCGACCCCAGCACCCCACCTGCTGGCGTCCCGGCTGCTCCTCTTCCAATCCAGCTCCCAGCTAAAGCACCTGGGAAAGCAGCAGAAGATGGTCCACGTGCTTGGCCCCCTGCACCCACATGGGAGACCCAGGAGAAGTTCCAGGCTGTTGTGGCCATCTGGGGAGTGGGGCGTGAACCAACAGATGGAAACCCCCGCCCCTGTAATTCAGCCTTTCAAATAAACAAACTTAAAAAACAAAAAAAAAAAAACCAAAAAAACAAAACAGACCACTGAGCTTGAACACGTGGGAAAAGAAACCAGGCAGGTGATTAAACTGCTGCCTACCAGGGGCTCGAACCACGGTCCTGCCACCCACGTGGGAGACCTTGATTGTGTTCCCTGCTCCTGGCTTTGGCCCCAGCCCAGCCCTACCTTTTGGGGGCGTTTGGAGAGTGAGCCAGTGAATGGTCACCCTCCCAACACACACTTCAAATAATTTTTTAAAAAAACACAAAACTCCACCTTTATATATCATTAACATCAAACCACTAACCATCAGCATAAGACTCGAGGAACCAGGTCTTTAAAACAAGGGCCTTTGGGAGAAACCCAAATTAACATTCAAACCATAGCAAGGAACACTAAGAGGTAGGAGGGATTAGTGCCATTGTAAAAGGGCCGGTGCGGCAGGTGCTTGATTCAGTAATTAAGTCACTGCACCCCACGTGACAAGTCTCTCCTGCTCTGCTTCCTGCTAATGCACCCGGCAGTCAGCGACGATGGCCTGAGAACTTGGCTTCCTGCCGCCCACAGGCAAGACCCAGCTGCAGTCCTGGCTTAGGCCTTCGGCCTGGCCCAGCACCAGCTCTTGTGGGTGTTTGAGAAGTGAACCAGCAAATGGGAAACAGATCTCTGTCAACCCTTCAAAAAACTGTTAAATACAGAAACAGGAAAACACTATGATAGATGCATAATTGGGCGATGTGAGAAAAACAGGAACACGAGACTCACTCAACCCCGGCAAAGGAACGGTGGTACCGTGAGGGGCATTCCTAGCGAGGCTATCTCTTGGTGGAAGCTGCACAGTCATTACACAGTGCTGTGTGTCTGGCTGATGCCCTTTGCATGTATGTGTGTGTGTATGTTTAAAACTCTATTTAGGCCGGCGCCGCGGCTCACTAGGCTAATCCTCCGCCTTGCGGCGCCGGCACACCAGGTTCTAGTCCCGGTCGGGGCACTGGATTCTGTCCCGGTTGCCCCTCTTCCAGGCCAGCTCTCTGCTGTGGCCAGGGAGTGCAGTGGAGGATGGCCCAGGTACTTGGGCCCTGCACCCCATAGGAGACCAGGAAAAGCACCTGGCTCCTGGCTCCTGCCATCGGATCAGCGCGGTGTGCCGGCTGCAGCGCGCTGGCCGCGGCGGCCATTGAAGGGTGAACCAACGGCAAAGGAAGACCTTTCTCTCTGTCTCTCTCTCTCACTGTCCACTCTGCCTGTCAAAAAAAAAAAAAAAAAAAAAAAAAAAAAAAAAAAAAACAAAACACCAACTCTATTTAGTTGAAAGGCAGAGCAAGAGAGAGACAGAGATCCTCTATGCACTGGTTCACTCCTCAGACACCCACAATAGCTAGTGCTGGGCCAGGCCAAAGCCAGGAGCATGGAGCTTGGAGCTCCATCTGGGCACCCAACACCCCTTGTCCCCCACGAGGCACATTACCAGGAAGCTGTACTGGAGGCAGAGATGGCGTGGCCGGCACTGTGGCACAGCAGCTTAAAGCCCCAGCCTGCAGTGCCAGCAAACCATATGTACTACTGTTGAAGTCCCAGCTGCTCCACTTCCAATCCAGCTCCCTGCTAATGCACCTGGGAAAGCAGCAGAAGATGGCCCAAGTCCTTGAGCCCCTGCACCCACGTGGGAGACACGGAAGACGCCTCAGATCACTTCAGCTCCAGCCATTGCAGCCACTTGGGGAGTGAACCAGCAGATGGAAGACCTCTCTCTGTCTCTATCTCTATGTAACTCTTTCAAATAAACAAATCTTAAAAAAAAAAAAAAAAAAAAAAAAAGAGGAAGTGGAGATGGAACTAAATCCCAGGTACTCTGACGTGGGATGTGAGTGTCCCGAGAAGTAGCATAACCAGCTGTGCCATAACACCTGCCCCTGTATAAGTGTTTTATTCCATGGGAAATGAAGGGGAAAAGGAACGTGTCCCAGCTCTGCACGGCCCCAGCTGGAGCCAGAGCTGAGCCAAAGGGCAGCGGTCGCAGCCTCTGATGCCCGAGAAGGCCCCTGGGAAGGAGGAGGGTGGGCCAGGGTGCTCTGGGGGGGGGGGGTGGCTGGACAGCACTTGGCAGAGGCATTGCCACTTGCATCTGCATTGTGACAGCACTAGCCTGTCTGCCACACTCTGTCCAAAGACAGCTCCAGCCCCAATCCGGTGGAGGGAACAGGATGTGTGGGCAGAGATGGGGCAGGGTGTGTGTGAGGAGCCCAGGAGGGCTCAATGCCGCTGCATCACAGACAGAGCCTGGGGCCTCCCTCACCTCACAAGAGACACGGGGTCTGGTTCAAGCCCCAGCTTGGCCCCATGTACCTTGTGTGACCTTGGTGTCCTCTAGGTCACTGCTCCCCCCCGCCCAGCCTGGGCCACACTCCAAACCCTCTTCTCTTCTGGGCCTGTCAGCCTGTCTACAACATGGGGATGGTCAGGGGCTGTGCTCAAGGGCGTTAGCACGGAGCACCAAGCCCCAGGCCTCGGCCTTTCCTTCCCCCTCCTGTCGAGAGCCACTGGACCACGGCAGGGATGCAGGAAGGACCTCCTGTGCCCTGACCAGCAGCGTGACCCAGAGTTGAGAGTTTGGAATGGGAACAACTCAAGAAGGTGAGGTCGCTTCTAATTCTAAAAACATCTTTCTACGATAAAAATCTGTTAGTGGGCACTGCCCACTTAGAGAACAAAGGTAGGCGGACTCAAACCACAGTTACAGTCAGCTGGCAGAGGGGTCTTTCCCCCAGGCCCAGAACCAAAGCCGTCTCTGAATTCATCGTGACAGGCAGGGCCTAGCTAGCCCTGCTGTGGACCTAGCCTCAGAGACTGAGGCCTGGAGGGCAGAGACACGGCCCCCTGGGGTGGGTAAGGGCACCCCAAGACCCCTGGGAGGCAAGCAGAGCTGACTACTCACCCCACGATGGTGAAGAGGCTAACAGGTGGTAGGAGCCAGGCAAGGCCAAGGCCTGGGCTTGCAGGACTGAAGCTTGCAGGACTTGAAGGACTGAAGGGGTCCCATGAGGGGGTGGCAGGGCTGGGATTTGAACCCAGGTCTCTGAGCCTCGGTTCTCTCACCTGTAAAACAAGACTAATGGCGGATACTTCGCCACGCAAATTTAGTCAAGCACCCAGCTCAGGAGCGCTTGGTGAGCAGCAACACCCGCAGCCCCATACGTGGGATAAAACATCTGTGGCAGGTCTCAGGAGGGGGTGAGCGCCTTCCAGCCCCTCCTTCATGCTGCAGGACTGTAGCCAGGCCCTGTAACCACCCCACCGCACCCCAGCACCTACACTCCTGCAACTGAAGCCCAGGTCTGGGAGGGGAGACGAGGCTGGGCCAGGCGCCAGGGTGGGCCTTGTGCAGCCACAGGCACCTGTCCAGCTGGCCAGAGGACCTGTCACCTGGCTCTGGGCCCTCCAGCCCCCAAACCTTCCAGCCCAGGGATCTTCAATACCCTCTGGCAGATGAGCTGGCCAAGGTCACCGCTGAGTTAGAGGACTGCCACGCGCAGCACGCCCCCAGCTTGGCAGGGGCCAGGCACTGGCTGGGACGCACTTCTCTCATCCGACCCCCAATGTTACAATTCTACAGGAAGAAAACCACTCGGGGGGCGCCGGGGCCTCCTCCCACCACCACCCACTCCAGGCCAAAGGTCGCCAGGCGAGTTAGGGGCAAACAGCAAAGCATTCCAGCCACAGAGAGGATGAACACCAGGAACTCCCCGTGCCCCAGGGCTGACGTGGTGCTCCGCCTCCTCTGGCTGAAGAGACAGCCCGGCCGCAGACCTGTGCTGGAAGCCTGGCCTGCAGGCAGATGGCCGCACTGGACACAGGGCCTGCTGCGCACTGCACCCCTCGCCCACCAGCTCGCCTCGTCACTCCCTCTCCAGGGAACCACAGGCTCCCGGGGTTTGGTGCAGGAAGGGGGCGACACAGGCCTGCTCCCTGGACCGTGAACCACTGGCTGGTGGGCACAGTGTGGTTCTTGGTATGAGTTTCACCTAACACACACTTTCCCCAACATCAGGCACAACACGGATCACATGACCCTCGGGAGCCTGCTAGCCCTGATCCGCTCTGACCCTCAGCTGAGGCTGTGTTCACACCAAGTCCAGCCCAGGGGCCAGCCCTGTGGTGTAGTGGGTAAAGCTGCCACCTGTGACACCTGCATCCCATGTGGGTGCCAGCTCATGTCCCGGCTGCTCCATTTCCAATCCAGCTCTCTGCTGTGGCCTGGGAAAGATGGCCCAAGTCCTTGGGTCCCTGCATCCGCGTGGGAGACCTAGAAGGAGCTCCTGGCTTCGGATCTGCTCAGCTCCAGGCACTGCAGCCATTTGGGGAGTGAACCAGCAGATGGAAGACCTCTCTCTCTGTCTCTCCCTCTGTCTGTAATGCTGCATTTCTAATAAATAAATAAATAAATAAATAAATCTTTAAAAAGAAAATGAAAAGTCCAGCCTAGATGCCAAGGGAATGGCCTGCTGGGCTGAACTGGCAGAGGGAAAAGGGACTAGCCAGGGTACCAGGCAGTCGGGACTGCCTGCAGGACTTGGGATCGGCGCAGATGGGCCCCCCCGCGCAGGCTCGGCTGCAGCAGGGCCCACCCCTCCTGCCCTACTTCCTGCAAGAAGTCGTCTTGAAACCCTCGGCTGGGCTGTAGGCTCCCAGCCCCTGCATGCCCAGCTGTCCTGGATCCTGAGCTCTGAGCCCCTCATACTCAACTATCTCCACCCTGAGCTCTCAGCCAGGCCAGGCCACGGCCCCCGCACAGCCCCAGCACGGGCCTGGCTCACAGGATGCACTCAAACCCCGGTTAATGCAGGGAACTAACCAACTGTAGACACTCCAGCCTCGTAGCCTCCTTCTCTGGGCCCACCTGGGGCCCCAGAACTGGCAGCCAAGTGCAGGCTGGGAGCCCAGACCGCCAGAGCTGCGTCCCCGGGCAAGTCACGCAGCAGCCTGTGCCCTGGACGACGTGGGGACCACCTCTTGGGGATTCTGGGAGCCGCTCCGGTCACCAGCTCAGACGTCGGTGGGCCTCCCGGAAAGCCGAGCAGCCCCCACTCCTTCCCAGTCAGGCCCTGGCCACGGCGATGAAGGTCAGCTCTGATTTATTAGAAGGCAACGGCCCCTCCTGGAGCCTGCGTCTTAGTGTTCCAATGAGGTCCCAGGGCCAGCCCAGGCCCCTGTCAACTGCCCAGCCCTGCCCAGACTCCTGTCCTCAACGCCCAGGCAGGGCTCGGTGCGGGGCCTCAGCTCCCGGAGGCTACGACAGTACAGGGCTGAGTGGGGCAGCAGAGTCCTCCGGTCCTTTGGAGCCCACTGGGTGCAGCCTGGTGGAACTCCACAAGCTGTCTGCAGGAGAGGCTCATCCTCCCACTCAGTCTCCATCTACACGCTCTGGGGCCGCGGCACCCTTGGCCACCTTTGTCCAGCAGCCCTGTGGGCAGGCGTCACCTGGGCCCGGCGTAGCCGTAGGGGTGTTGTAGCAGCAGGCTCTGGTGGCCAGGCAGCACGTGGCTGTGGTAGTGCTCCACCATGCTGCCGATGCTCACGAACAGGACCTCACCCTCCAGGTAGACCTTGGAGTCCTGCAGGGCAGGAGGCGAGAGTCAGCCCGCTGGTCCTCACCTCGGTCCCTCTCTCTAACCCAGGGTGGTCAGCGGGGATGCTGACATGGTCAGCTCAGCTCCCGCCACCCCAGGCTCCCTGGTCTTCTGCATCAGCCTGCGTTCCTCATGGCCCTGCCTCACTTCCTCCTGCATCCCCAAGTGTCCGACCTGCAGCCTGCACCCAGGGGACTGCAGACAAGCGTGTAAATAAACCCAGGATCTAGGGCTGACCACCCTCTCCTCTGGGTGAAGGGGAAGCCGGCCAAGGTGAGAGGGACGTTGAGGCAGTAGGAGCTGGGGTAAGGGGTGGGTGTCCCACAGCAGCCAGTCTTAGTTAACCTACAGTAGGAGCTGGGGTAAGGGACAGGTGTCCCACAGCAGCCAGTCTTAGTTAACCTACAGTAGGAGCTGGGGTAAGGGACGGGTGTCCCACAGCAGCCAGTCTTAGTTAACCTACAGTAGGAGCTGGGGTAAGGGGCGGGTGTCCCACAGCAGCCAGTCTTAGTTAACCTACAGTAGGAGCTGGGGTAAGGGGTGGGTGTCCCACAGCAGCCAGTCTTAGTTAACCCACGGTAGGAGCTGGGGTAAGGGGCGGGTATCCCACAGCAGCCAGTCTTAGTTAACCTACAGTAGGAGCTGGGGTAAGGGGCGGGTGCCCCACAGCAGCCAGTCTTAGTTAACCTACAGTAGGAGCTGGGGTAAGGGACGGGTGTCCCACAGCAGCCAGTCTTAGTTAACCTATGGCAGGAGCTGGGGTAAGGGGCGGGTGTCCCACAGCAGCCAGTCTTAGTTAACCTACCACCTGCACCCTATCAGGTCATTGCTCTGGCCCTGGCCAAGCCCCAGGTCCAGGGTCCCCATCCAACCTAGGCCCTCAAGTGAGGTCGAGCCCCCTGACCTTCTCAAAGATGCGGTAGTTCCTCACTTTGTTAGACATCTCGTCCCACACGACCAGAACCTGCAGGGAGGGAAGCGGGAAGTGGACAGCTCAGCCCAGAGGTGGCAGGACCAACCTCAGGAGGGCCCAGCCTGGGAAAGCCTGCTGGGGGCAGGTAGCAGCACCAGGGCTGGGTCCTGCGGTCCTGCAGGGCGGGTGGGAAGGGCTCCAGATGCCCTGTGCAGCCCCTTGCCCTGGGGCTCCTCCTGCTCTCGGGGAGCCTGAGATGACACCCGAGTGGCAGGAGCAGGTGCACCTGAAAGCAGCTCTGACACCCACAGGGAAACGGTAGCCGGTGAGGTCACTCACTTCACACTCGGCAGGACACAGGCTGCGCTGGCCAACTTCCTGCCGCCGCCACCGCCCCACCTAGGGCACGAACCCCACCCCCAGAGTCCCACACTGCCTTCTTGCTCCCTGATGGGGTACTGCTGGGCAGAATTTGGTTGAGGTGCTGGACAACCCAGGAAGTCCTGGCCCACCGCTGGCCGGGGCCAGGGCAGAGCCACAAGGTCCCATGGGGGCACCGCAGCCACCGGGTGCCTACCTTCCCAGACTTGGTGGAAGAGTTTCGGATGCCGTACAGGCCATTCTGGGGTACTCCCTGGGGGCTTGTGGCTTTGAACAGCCTGAAACACAAGCGTTGACAGGTAAGCCCTCCCTTCCTGCCCTGCCCTGCCCCGCCCCACACCCGGACTCTGCCTCTGGGCCTCCTGCACTTTGGCCAGCAGGAATCAGGGCACAGCTGGTGGGACCCACGGCTGCCGGGTCTCCCGCTGCACTCAGGCCGGCGGCTGTCCAACACCAAGTCAGGTGAGAGGGACAGAGAGGCAGGAAGATGGGGACCTGGCACCCCACATGCGCTGACCTTTCCACTTCACAGGATTCCGTGGTGTTGATGAACACCGAGCTGGGCAGCGGCACCTGGAAGAGGCCAGCATGGTCACCGTCGAAGCCTGAGTGCCCCCACCCCACCCCCGGCTCAGGGCTTTGCACCGAGCTCTGTCGCCCTCAGCTCCAGGGTCCTGGGGGCTCCTAGCTCAGCAGGGCCAGCAAGGGGCTCCTCGGGCCGGCAGCTCTCCCCACTGCCGGCCACCTGCAGGCCAGGCAGGGTCCAGGGCCCACTGAGCCTTGCCTTCTCGTAGTCCTCATCGGAGTCCTCCCCTCCAGTGTCAGCCTGTGAGGGCGCCCGGGGTTTTTCGAAGGAGAAACTCCTGAAACTCTGCCCATCGGGGGGCGACCGCCTGCAGGGCAGAGAGAGGAAGTGAGGCCACACCCCTCGGTCAGCAGCAGAACCCACAGTGGGGCCCGACGGGGCTTCTGCGTCTAAAAGGCCCAGGCCAGCAGTTCTGAAAGGGACCCGTGCTGACTGTCGGGGCGTCAGGAACTGCCCGAGGCACGGGGGCCAGTCCTGGGCACCCACGCCTGGGTGGTGGTGCAGCCTGGATGCCTGCTCTGACAGCCGCGGAGGGAGGGGCGTCTCGGCCCAAGCTCTGCGGCTGACCAGCTTTGTGACCTTGGCCGAGCCACTCCCTCTCAGAGCCGCAGGAGGGCGCGTGCAGGATGAACAATGCAGTGCTCCCAGGGGACGCCGCCCCTGTGTGGCCAGGGCTTCCGGAGAATCAAAGGCAGCTGCCGCAGGCTGAATCCTGAATCCCACAGAGCCCTGCCCACTGGGCCGTGGGTAAGGCCGAAGCCTGGACGCCAGCGCACACAGCCCACGGCACCAGGTCCAGCCCCGGGCCTCAGCACAGCGAGTGACTCGCGAGCATCGCCCCTCTGTGGTCCCTGTGAAACAGGGTGAGCATGCCAAGGACTTCTCCCGCAGAGCCTAGCTGGACCTGGGGTGAGGGTGCCATGGTCGAGGCATTTGGGGGGTGCTGGGCCAGCACACCACGGGAGGTACAAAGCCCCAGAGGGGTCCCAAACACCTTTGACCATGGGCCATCAAAGTGGGAGACCCTACGGAGTGGGGGACACCCTGGTCTCTTGGCACCACCAGCCCTAAAGCAGGCAGCAATGAATCTCCCCGTCTGGACAGGCACAGAGCATCCCTGATGGCCCAGAACCAGGAAACACAGCCAGAGCCCCACGCGGGGCTGGGAAGCCCCAGACGGCAGGGCCTGCTGGCTCAGAGCTCACAGCCCATGGTCCGTCCCAGGGCAGGCAGCTGGCCCTGAATCCCTGAGGCCACACTGACCACTGCTCCCAAGGCAACCTCTGGCCCCAAGGCCACTGCCCATGGGGTGGCCAGTCCGCAAGCAGAGGGCGGGCGCACCTCGGGGCAATGGGGAACTTTCCTACCCCTGCAGCAATGCCTGGGCAATAGCTTGGGGTGGGGGAGGGAGCAGGCCAGGGAGGGGTCCCCAAGTCTGGGAAGCAGGGCACCCCCACAGCGCAGACTCACTGGAGGCGAGGGGGCAGTGGCTTCTCTGGCCTGGGCAGCACTGCGGGACGAGCCGCGGCCTCAGGCATGGGCAGCTTCAGTGCAGGAGGCCTGGGGGCCACCGGGGGCACAAAGAGTCCAGCCCTGGCTGCCTCCCCCGGGTGGGCCACCTCAGGTGTCTTCAGGAACTTGGGCTTGCTGGCCGGGACAGGAGGGGGCTCCGAGGTGGGTGGCCCCCGGGGAGACAGGTGGAAGGACTTGAGCTTGTCACAGTTCCTGGAGGTGACAGCAGCTGAGACGGCCGAACTGGAGGCAGAGCCGGCACTGTGACCAGGGACCCAGGACTCCGGGCTGGGGCTGGGGCTGGCGCCCTCCCGGAAGCAGTGGGGTTTCCGGAGGCTGGGCACAGTGGGCATGCTTCCCAGAGGGGGGTCACTCATCCTTCGGGGAGTAGCGGGCACCCTGAGGCTGGGCTCAGGCCTCCTCAGGCCCAGCAGGTCCCTCTGGGAGTCCTCCGGGGCGGGGCAGGCATCCGGGAGGCCACGCTTAGGGGGTGGGGGTGGGACGAGGGGGCCTGGGCCCTTGGAGGTGAAGGAGTGGGCACGGGGCAAGTCGGAGAAGGCTGGCTTCCTGGGCGTGGGCACTGGCGGTGGCGGGTAGGCAGGTGGGTAGGTCAGGGCCTCTGTGGAGCAAAGAGATCCAGGTCGGTGTCACCGGCTGGAGGCTGGGCCAACAGCACCCTCTGCTGGCAGCGGCCTGCCAGGCCTATGGTGTGGGCCCCTTCGCAGCCCAGTGCCCTGCATCCACGGGCAGCCCCAGACCACCCGCCCCACCTGTCCTCCACACAGCGCCTGTGCAACCTGCAGAAGTGCAGACCCCCAGAGGTGGGAGCATGACAGGAGGGGGAGGAGGACTCACAGGGCTTGGCCTGGACCAGAGAAAGGACAGAATTCCTGAGGACGGAGGTGAGAGGCCAGGGCACGGGCAGATGGGGGAAGACGAAGGCCAGAGTTTGTCCCTGACAGGGTTAGGGTGCTGTGTGATGGCCGGGCAATGTCTGTGGACAGTGAGGGGCACAGGCCTGGAGTTCAGAGGTCCTGCTGGACACGTGTGTCCGTGAGGACACTGGCTGTCCCCCAGGGAATGAGGCCTGACCCCTGGGTGTCCCTCAGTCACAGGGGTGGATATCCCTAGAGGGGCCAGCAGACACTAAGAAGCAAGAGGGGCCCGGGAGCACACGACACCAAGGGCAGGTGCCAGGCCAGGCACAGCTCATGGTGTTGCAATGGGCAATGGGGAAGCCACTGGAGCCCGCGATAAGAGATGCTGTGGGGACAGGCTGTGGAAGCTGGCCTGACCACAGCAGGGAGGAGGCTGGGCCGGGGGTGTGCGGTCAGCCAGCAGCTGCACCGGGGATCCCGTGTACCCACCCCCATTGTGCTGACGCAGCACAGCATGCAGGCGGAGGGGAACCGAGGCGAATGGCAGGCCTGGAGGGCTGAAGTGCCGACCCCAGGAGTGCGCTGTGACGGAAGGGAGTGGGATGGGAGTCAGTGGTGGGCAAGGCCAGGCAGACAGACGCAGGGAGACGTAACGAACTCAGCAAGATGAGAAGGCTGGAGAGGAAGGGAAATCAGGGCAGGTCCAGCGGCAGGGAGTGAGGTGACGAAGGACAGGACAGAGGCAGACCCTCCCCAGCCCTGCACGGCCCTGGTTCCTGCACCTGTGACTGCCTCTACCAGCCTACTCCCTCTAGGCCCTGGGCCTCAGGACGTGGCGGGGCGCTGGGGTGCTGGGTGACAGCCTGGCCTGAAGCCACTGAGAGCCCAGAGCCACCAGGAAGCAGCGGCCCTGGACCTGCTCCCCCCGTGGCCCTCCTTGCCCGCCCCCAGCACCACGTGTGCTGTGTTCCGCATGCAACTCTGCTGCAGCTGAGAGACTGAGGCCACAGGCAGTGCCAGCCTGGGAGGGGCCCTGGTCCCAGCCCCAGCCTCGTCCCCACGGGCCCACTCGCCCCACCTACCCTCCAGCTTCGTGGGCTCAGGGGAGTCGGGCTCCATGTATGAGTCGTCCTCATCGTCACGCTCGTAGTCTGCAAGAGTGGACCCAGTGTGAGGCTCTGGGTGACCGGGCCCAGCCGTGTCAGGACGTGGGGAGGGCCAGGCAGAGCCACAGCCACGCTCCGACTGTGGGGGCACAGATGGGTGACAGTGCTGAGCCCAGAACCCAGGCTGCCGAAGACGGGAGATGCCACCGCCATCCACAGGGACAGGGCAGGACCGCAGCCCAGGGGAGGTCCTGATCCCGGCACTGGCAGCAGGCCCGTGTGCAGGGAGGCAGGGTGTGGGCAAGGCGCCAGCCTCACCTTCGTTGTCCGTGGGGCACGGCAGCAGGCTGACGTCCACAGGCCGCTCCACCGCACCGTAGAAGCTCTCAGTGTCCGAGCTGGAGTCGCTGCAATGCAGGGAGCAGCTGGGCCAGGCTCTGGGCACCAGGCCCAGGAGGCTGACACATGGACCCACCACAGGCACACGCCAGCACTGCAACAGACGTGCACACACACGCATGTAAGCATGCACACAGATGGAAACGAGACACAGAGCAAGCGCACAGACACAGACACAGATGCCAGGATCCACACACACACACAGACACACACACACACACATACAATGTCAGGATACACACACACACAGATATACATACACAGATGTCAGGATCCACACACAGACACAGATGTCAGGATCCACACACACACACACATACAATGTAAGGATACACACACACACAGACACACACACACACATACAATGTAAGGATACACACACACACAGACACACACACACAGATGGAAACGAGACACAGAGCAAGCGCACAGACACAGATGTCAGGATACACACACACACACACATACAATGTAAGGATACACACACACACAGACACACACACACAGATGGAAACGAGACACAGAGCAAGCGCACAGACACAGATGTCAGGATACACACACACACACACACACATACAATGTCAGGATACACACACACACAGATATACATACACAGATGTCAGGATCCACACACAGACACAGATGTCAGGATCCACACACACACACAGACACACACACACGTACAATGTCAGGATCCACACACACACAGACACACACACAGATGTCAGGATCCACACACACACACACACACACAGACAATGTCAGGATCCACACACACACACAGATACACACACACAGATGTCAGGATACACACACACACACACATACAATGTCAGGATCCACACACACACACAGACACACACAGATGTCAGGACCCACACACACACACACATACAATGTCAGGATCCACACACACACACACACACACATACCATGTCAGGATCCACACACACACACAGATACACACACAATGTCAGGATCCACACACACACACACAGACACACACACAGATGTCAGGACCCACACACACACACACACACATACAATGTCAGGATACACACACACACACACACATACAATGTCAGGATACACACAGACACAGATGTCAGGATCCACACACACACACACATACCATGTCAGGATCCACACACACACACAGATACACACACACAGATGTCAGGATCCACACACACACACACAGACACACACACACATGTCAGGATCCACACACACACACAGACACACACACAGATGTCAGGACCCACACACACACACACATACAATGTCAGGATCCACGCACACACACACACACATACAATGTCAGCATACACACAGACACAGATGTCAGGATCCACACACACACACACATACCATGTCAGGATCCACACACACACACAGATACACACACACAGATGTCAGGATCCACACAGACATCCAGACACACACACAGATGTCAGGATTCACACACACACAGACACACACACAGATGTCAGGACCCACACACACACACACATACAATGTCAGGATCCACACACACACACACACACACATACAATGTCAGGATACACACACACACAGATGTCAGGATCCACACACACACACATACCATGTCAGGATCCACACACACACAGATACACACACACAGATGTCAGGATCCACACACACACACACATACCATGTCAGGATCCACACACACACACAGATACACACACACAGATGTCAGGATCCACACACACACACACACACAGACACACACACAGACAGACACACACACAGATGTCAGGATCCACACACACACACATACACATGTCAGGATCCACACACACACACAGATGTCAGGACCCACACACACACACAGATACACACACACAGATGTCAGGATCCACACACACACACAGACACACACACACATACAATGTCAGGATCCACACACACACACAGACACACACACACATAGAATGTCAGGATCCACACACACACACACACACACATACAGATGTCAGGATCCACACACACACACACACACACACATACAATGTCAGGATCCACATACACACACAGACACACACATACAATGTCAGGATACACACACACACAGACACACACACACATACAATGTCAGGATCCACACACACACACAGACACACACAGATGTCAGGATCCACACAGACATCCAGACACACACACAGATGTCAGGATTCACACACACACACACACACACAGACAATGTCAGGATCCACACACACACACATACCATGTCAGGATCCACACACACACAGATACACACACACAGATGTCAGGATCCACACACACACACACACACACACACAGAGGCCCTCCAATACACACGCACCCAGAGTCACAGGCGCAGACAAGGGCTTCTGGGGGTTCTTGCCCTGAGTGCGGCCATCCTGACCGGCCAGAGCCCTGCCTCAGGGTCAGGCCATTTGTCCACTTGCTGCTGCCCAGAGGAGGCTCAGGGCTAGGAGCTCCAGGGGTCAGTGCAGGGCAGCCTTGGGAGTACCTGGCTCTCTGTGCCTCGGCTTCCTCGGAGGCAAAGGCTGGGCTCCCGCTCAGAGAACCCTGCTGCTTGCAAGGACAGAGTCAGCTCCCTGAGGAGTGGGCGTGGGTGGGCGTCCAGGCTCTGGGAACCCAAAGCTCTGAGCTGTTACAAATGCCAAGGCCCCCTGAGTGGGGAAGGCAAAAAACCTCCCGTGACTCCCACACAGGAGCTACCAAACACACGGACAGAGATGAGGCGAGAGATGACAGACGGGGACAGAGACACACTTCTGCACACATGCTCACACATGTGGCACATACTTGTGGGCTGGCTGACGCCTCTACAAAAACCTTTAGGGAGGGGATCTGGGCCAAGCCCCCAGGAGCTGGCAGGCGGACACACCCTCACCTACCTGGTGTCCAGGGGCAGCTCCTTCTTCTCATGGAAGTGCCCGATCTCCCTGCGCAGCAAGGCCATCCAGCTCTGTGGGGCAGCCAGGGCTGTGGTGGGCGTGGTGCTGCCCAGAGCAGGGCCTCTCCCGCGCCCTCCTCTCCTCCCAGCCCAGCGTCTGTATGGTGAGCCGGCAAGGTCAGGGGAGATGACCGCCCAGCCTGTGTGGCCCAGACACTTCGTCTTGGGGCCGTGACAAGGCCCTGCCATGGCTGACGGGTGGCCAGAGTCCTGGAACGAGTGAGCCCCCACCACGCAGCCCCAGCGGGCACTTGTCGGCCCTGGGACTCCAATCACCTTGCGCTCATCCTCAGACGAGGCCGAGAAGAACCATGTGCGGTGTTTCTTACTGATGTGCACAATCTTGAAAGGGAAGACGTTGTTGGATGTCGTCTCCTCGGCTGCCCGCATCACCCTGAGGGCACAGGGCACAGGTCGCCACCTGCTCCACACCCACAGGGACAGCCTCGCCACCGCCCCCATGCCCGATGGATCTCGGCACCCAGCACCGTGCCCCAAGGGACACGGACAGAGCTGGACGGTCCCTGCCTGCCGACGCCCCAGACTAAGGGGCAGACAGAAGAGTGAGGGTGAGTGTGGGGAGTGGACTGAAGCCACTGGGGGCAGTGTGCAGGGCTCACCCCTTCTGCCCGCCTATACCACCTCTGCCCTGCTTCGGCCCTGGCCCATCTGTGGGGGCCCTCACAGCCCAGTGCAGCCCCTGCCAGCGGGGTACCAGGGTGGCTGTGCTCATCTGGCCCGTCACGGGGCTGGGCAATTCTCCAGGGCATGGCTGCACCTGCCCCTGGGCTCGGCGCTCACAGCTTGGTTAGCACTCGCCGCAGGCTAGAGGGCAGTGTGTCTGGGGAAAGGAAATGACCCTCCCAAGGGCACCTGAGTGCCTGCCTGCTGCCCACAGGGCCCTGGAGACCCCTCACTGACCCAACCAGGGTCTGAGGTCAGCCTGAGGGCCTGGCTCTGGACCGGGGTAACTCCCTGGGAGTCCTGGCTATGTCACTGATGCCACGTGATACTAGGTACCTCTGAGGCAGGAAAGAGGTCAGAGTGCAGGGCTGAGCACAGCCCCAGTACTGGCGCTGAGGGGCCAGCACTCAAACCCTGATCTGCCCGCCCCCAAGGCCAGGGTGGACCCAGGCAGGGAACAGGGCTATCAGTGCAGCACGCCCTCTCCCTCCCACAGAGCTCGGGCCCAGGGCACACCTGCCCATTGTTCCAGAGGCCCCTTGAGGGCAGGCTCAGGACACCTGCTGGATGGGGCCCTATCCCTAGCACGCGGGAGGCAGGGTGTTGGCCCCAGCACGCAAGGGGCGGCTGTCTGGGGGCGAGCCTGGACTTCCCCTGGGCCCAGTCCGGCACTGTCAGGCAGCCTGGGCGGAGAACTGGCTGGCGCTAGGCAGGACGGGCGCTGGGCACTCACCGGTTGTAGCCGCTGAGGGAGAAGGCGCCCTGCGGGGAGGCCGAGGTGCTGCTCTTGAAGTAGTAGATGCATCGCTTATGGATGATGACAAAGCGCAGAGGCCCTGTGGGGGCGTGGCAGGGGTGGGGTGAGCCGCCGGGACCCTCCCCAGACACTCTGGGCGTCCTGGAACTGGGCTTCCATGGAAGAGAGGAGCAGGCAGCTAAGCCAGCCTGCTGCTGTCTCTCCAGGGTGCCCCGGGGGCCACACAGGGACAACGGGTGTGCCAGGCACCGCCCCAGGGCAGGCCAGACCACCTAAGAGAACAGGCTGGGTGGGGCTGCCCTGGCTCCCTCCACCCAGGGCTGGGAGAGAGGGCGGAGGAGGGCTCAGGGGCCCAGGGAGTGGCTGATGAGAGCCATAGGGGTGGAGCTGCCCTGAGAACCCCCAAATCCACTGTCCAGCCTCCAGCAGCCCCTCTCAGGCCTGGGGACAGGTCAGCTACAGCCCCTCCTTGGACGCTCCCTGGGCCAAGACAAAACCACCTCAATCAGCGCCCACACAGAAACCAAGTCTAGCTTGGGGCATCTCAACCAAGGTGTCCTGGCGAGGGCGCTGCTGGCACAAAGGCCCGGATGCTCTTTGCTTTCGGGTCTCCACACTTGGACATCTCCCGGGCCTGGGGGCTTCCTCCCCATCCAGCCTGGGGTCCTGGGCCACTGCCTGAGTCCTGCATAGCTCCGGAGTTTAGTGTCCAGCTAGGTTTTGGCTCGGCAGATGGTTCAAGTGGCCCGAGTGACCAACAAACTCACTGAGAACCCACACGTGAGTGAGTGTGGCACCAGCAGTAGCACACAGAGCTGCACCAGCCGAGCTCCCTCGGCCAGCACTGTGCACCAAATGCCCACCGACCTCTCTTGGCCCAGCGACACCCCCGGGCCCCGCCACAGTGCCGGGGCCTAGGGAGGCTGACCCCAGGTGGCCGCGTCTTGGCCCAGCAGAACTCCGGCAGCACAGAACCTGGGGAGGCAGAGGCTGCCCCCGGGGCACTCACATTTGAGCAGCTGCAACTGCGTTCCGCCCTTCTTGTGCAGGTAGCCGGCTTTAGCCACGCCCCCAGGCATGGTTAGCAGGTTCTGGGCGCCAATGGCCTTCATGGGGACGGGCCAGTGCGTCTCCTCAGCCTCCATGAAGCTGTAACAGAAGGGACACAGCTCAGCCAGGTGGCTCACCTGGGGGAGAGGCAGCAGGGAGGGTAAGGCAGCGAGGGAACCCCTGTCCTGAAGGCCCTCGCTTCTAAGTGGGACCCCAGGGAATTGCAGGGGCGCCGGGTCCACCTGGTCAGCCTCTGCTCTACTTGACCACACGCCTGGTGCCCAGGCCGGAGGCCCACGGCCCTGTTGTTCCTGGCTCATTCAGCGCACCTGCTGAGTGCAGGGACCCACGGGGGCTGGAGGACAGTGACGGATGAACACAGCTAAGTCAGGTCTTGGGCCATAACCACCCCAGCACCAGGTGAGCCCATAATGGACGCTGCCCTCCCCAGGAAGGAGGGAGGGGCTCCCTGGAGTCAGGGAATAACCCAAAGGAGGGAGTTAAAAGAGGTACAGGTGCCGGGGTAGGCTCTGGGCACCGTCTCCACCAGCTCGGAGGCCCCAGGCCCATGCAGCAGGTAAGCTGGTAACCAAGAGATCCTAAGTCAAACAACTGGGTCTCCTGCCTGGCCCACAGCACACCCTCGTCAGCAGTGGCCGTGACAGCCACGGTCAGGGGTGGGTGGTGTCCACCCTATAGCCCACAGACACCCTCGTCAGCAGTGGCCGTGACAGCCACGGTCAGGGGTGGGTGGTGTCCACCCTGTCAGCCCACAGCACACCCTTGTCAGCAGTGGCCGTGACAGCCACAGTCAGGGGTGGGTGGTGTCCACCCTGTCAGCCCACAGACACCCTCATCAGCAGTGGCCGTGACAGCCACGGTCAGGGGTGGGTGGTGTCCACCCTATAGCCCACAGCACACCCTCGTCAGCAGTGGCGGTGACAGCCACAGTCAGGGGTGGGTGGTGTCCACCCTGTCTGCCTGCACATCACTCACCTGCCCTGCTTGCCACCCAGCAGGGACCCACACAGTGTACACTCACAGTGGGGACACCAGACTGCCTTGGGGGTGACTCAGGCCCCGGCACTGGCTCCACCCCTACCCTAACTCCCCCCCACCTTTTAAGATTTATTTTATTTATTTGAAAGCCGGAGTTACAGAGAGAGAAGGAGAGACAGAGAGAGGTCTTCCATCCACTGGTTCACTCCCCAGATGGCCACAACGACCGGGGCTGGGCCAGATTGAAGCCAGGAGCCAGGAGCTTCTTCTGGGGCCCCCACGCGGGTGCAGTGGGCCATCTTGCACTGCTTTCCCAGGCGCATTAGCAAGGAACTGGATCGGAAGTGGAGCAGCCAGTGCCCACATGCGATGCCGGCGCTGCAGGCTGGGGCTTAACCAGCTGTGCCACAGCACCGGCCCCTACTCCAGCTGGCCTGGCCCACGCCCACCAGGCTGTGTTACACTCCCAGTCTCTGCCTACAACGAACCGCACCCCTGCCACATGCAATGCTCCTGCTTGTCCCGCAAGGACCCAGATGACAAATTCCCTCTCTTGCAAGATCCCCAGTGCCCAGTCAGAGTCTTCACACACACACCGTCCCTGCCTGCCCCTCCCTACCCTGGCAGGTCTTTCTGGGGCCCCGGTGGAGCAGGCGGGTGTCCAGGGTCCTGCTGAGCCCTTTAGTGAGGCAATGAGGGTCAGACCCAGCCCAGAGGCGGGGCCGGGTGAGTCTCCAGCCACTACAGCTCCAACCCCAAAACACACATTTACAAAGCCACTGTCTGCTCGGCGCCACTGGCAGCTCCACCAAACTGAGAGGGAAGTCGCCTCGGCCTGGGTCATCCGCTGCCCCCACGGTCCTGTCTGCCCAAGAGGCCAATTCCGCCCGCGGGGAGGTGGGGGACGAGCGGAACAAAGACGCGGCCAATGCCTTCGCCGCCACGCCGCCGACAAAGCCCGGCAGTGGGGAGAGGGTGCCCCGTGCCCACGCCCACCCTCCGCAGCCGGACAGACCCCGGCCGGGACCGGCCCACGCCCGTCTTTGTTTCCGAGGGAACCGCGCGGGCCGGGGCCCCGCGTCCAGGAGCTCGGGTCTGCGCTCGGTACTCACGGCGTCCACGCGGCAGGCACGGCCGGTCTCCGGGCGGCAGCCCGCCCCTGCGCGCACCGACACCGCCCCGCCTCGGCCCCCGCGCCTGCCTCCTGCCGGCCCCAGCTCCGCGGCCGCTGACCCGCGCCCGCCATGCCCGCCGCGCCCCAAGCTGGGCCGTGCCGGCTCCGCCCCTCGCGGGCGGGCCAGTGGGCAGGTGAGGGACGCGGCCCCGCCCCTCCGCCGCGTCACCCCCTCGCGGGTCGCGGGTCCGGGCTTCGGGCTCCCCAGCGGCCACCCGAGGGTGGTGGGTGTGAGGCTAAGGAGGCCTGGGTCTGCACGTGTAGCCGGGCGCCCAGCCCCAACTCGGCGAGGCCACGCCCGCGCCTTCTCGGTTTGCACCTCTGTAGAATGGGCTGGGGTGGGGTTGATCGGAGTTCTGGCTGAGGGCCCCCTGCCTCACTCTTCTCTCTGCCTGCAGCCTCCCACGGCCGGGCCCCACACCCACCCCTCTCCACCGCCTTCTTCCAGCCACTGTGCCCTAGGTCCAGCTGCCTTGAGCTGCACCCCTCCGTCCTGTCCACCCAGCACTCCTTCAACAGGCACCCAAGCCCCCCACACTGCACTGACCTAAGTGTTCCGGCCTCCCCCTGACCTCCTGCCCTTCCTGTCCACCCCCCTGGACTTGTCTCACAGGCTCCCCACCTGCCCCCACCTCCTGTGTGTCTGCGCCAGACGTGCCCCAAATCCACCTGCATCTTCCTGCAGGCCTCAGTGACACAGTGTCCACTGCTTGCAGCTCCGAGTGACCACACTCAGTCCCTCCAGTCCACTCAAAGGAACAACCCTTCCCAGACGCTTCCAGAACACAGAAGAGGAGGAAAGAGCAGCACAGCCCCTCCCACAGGGCTCCGAGGCCCCCGGTGAGCTGGCAGCAGGCTCTGGACCCACTTTCGCCAGTCATCCTTGCACCTGGGTCAGCATCAGGTGGCCAGAGCTGATGGGTGACTGCAGGGAGCCCTTCCAGAACGTATGTGGCCCGTGGGGACACGTCTGGCTATGCATTTGAGCTCGTGCACGTGCACGTGTGTGTGTGTGCACGCTAGGGAAGGTGGGCACCTGGGAGGCACCGCCCAGGTGTCTGCTCCTGCGCTCACCTCCTCCCTTCCCTCCGGCCTGAGCTTCCGAGCACACAGGTGAAATCTGCTCACCCCATCAAGCTCAGGAAGTGCAGGCTCTGTGGCTCCCCCTGCCCGGGGGACCCCCGGGGGCCCAGAGACGTGTGGTCCTTCCCTGCACAGCTCTGAGCTGTGGCTCTGCACGCCCAGCTCACGTTGCAGACACACGCCCATGGGTGTGCACGTGTGAGCCGGCGTGTGCTCAGGCATGAGCCTGTGCATGAGAGTGAAATGGAGGCTGTGAAGGGCTGGGCTCCTGCAGACACGGCCTCAGCCGCGGTCAGGAAGCAGGTGACCACAGCACCGGAGACTTTCTGTTAGTGGTGACCAGGCCGGCCCTGTTCGTGGAGGTGCAAGGCGGGTTGGGGCTGGCGGTCCCAGCCCACAGGGAGACCAGGTTCCCCCAGTGCTCATTCACACGCTGGTGCACATGCAAGCTGTCAGTCACAGGCAAGCACTCGTTCACACACGTGTCCTTATGCACAGGAAGCCTTCGTGTACTCACACACACGGCCTGCACAGGATGATCCCAGCGTGCTGGGCCGGCCGCGTGGCACGGGTCGGAACCCTGCTCACCAGCCACAGCCCTCCCTCTACCGGGAAGCTCGTGAAGTCACACAGGGCCCTGCCCGGGCACCCTGCTTCACCCGGTTCTACACCCCAGCCCAGGACTTGACCAAGCACCCAGGGCGCTCACCACGGGCCAGGCTCCGTGCTTCTCTGGGCCACCCCAGGCCACCATCCCAACAACTCAAAGCAGAGCCACCCCCACGTTGCCAAGGAAGACGCCAAGGGGCAAAGGAGATGAGTCCCGTGCCCGAGTCACATAGTCAGCAAACGAGGGAGCACGCACGGCCTCTGCCCAGCCTCCCTCCGTGGGCACACGGTGGGTGCGGCGCTCAGCGGTGGGGGTTTCCCACCACGGAGCCCCTCGGCTGCGCGGCCTCACCGTGGCGCATTTGTTCCCTTTCAGTTTCCCCTCCCTTCCTTCCTCTTCCCAGAACATGTCTCTGCATGAGAATCAAAACCGAAAGCTTCCAACAAAGGCCCAGTGGCCAGCCAGGCCAGAGAGCCCACTGTCAGCCAGGGGAGGGCACACCGCCTGGGGGTCCTCCTCTCCACATGCGGGCAGGCCACGTGGACACACACACACACACAGTGCGTATGCACACAGGACCCAGACATCAAGGCCATCCCAGGCAGGGTGCAGGGGATGCCCCTGCCTCCTCCCTGCCGGGGGCTATGCTCCCTGTGACAGGGCAGGGGCAGGAGAGTCCCAGCAGCCGGCCGCCTCTGTGGCCCTGGTCCCACGGGCCACACTGCCAGCCCTGACGGGGGCTGTGGCTCCCACATGCCCCCCCCCGCCCCATTCTGCAGGTGCCAGGCTACCACAGCCTCCCAAGCCCCCAGTTGTGAGGCCACCCCACTGACCTGACACCACTGACCCAGCACATGGCTCTCCTCCTGCCTGGTGACCTGCTGGGGGCAGGGGTCCTGGGGCTCCGGGCAGCCGGGCAGAGCTGTGGTCCGCACTTCCCCAGCATGTGAGCCCTGAGGCCCCGGCTGCCCGACCTGCTGCTCGGCTCGTGGCGTCCGCAGCTCACTCTCTCTGCAAGTGGGGCCTGTGGCGCCAGGGCTTCCTCCCTGTCCGAGACTTCCGGTTGCTGGCTCCCTGGGCCAGCACTTCCTGCCTTCCACCTTGCGAGAGCCTGGAAGCCGCGTCAGCGCTACCCGGCCTGTGGGTTTGAGCCCCCAACCACCATGGCTCCCGCCCCTCAATGTGGTCACAGACCATGGCACTCAAGTGCAAAGCCGGCTGGGTCCCCTGGGAGGAAACTCCCTGCTGGTGCCCCCTGTGGCTGCCGCTGAGTACTTGGCCAGCTCTGCAGCAAACCTCAAGGCAAAGCCAATGCTGACACCCACACAGGGTGCTCGCTGCCCCAGCACCACCCACCAGAGCAGACCCTGCCCCAACAGAGTGGTGTGCCTCTGGCCCCAGGCGGCTAGGGACAGGCCAAGTCCAGGCGATTCGAAATCACCCTCCCATGGACCCTTTTCATACAAACCACCCCACCCCAGCCCCTGCCCGAAGTCCTGCTCAGAACCCTCCCTCCCCAGGGCCCCCAGCCCAGAAGCTGGGTGCTGAGCCCCTCCCTGCACAGACGGCCCCGATTCTCAAAGTCAGGGCTCTCCCAGGGAAATGGAAGCCTTGGAGCAGCTGGAAAAAGGAGCTCTCTGGGGCTGGGACCCCCTCACGGCAGGATTTGGGGGTGACAGGGACCTGGAGCTGTGTGGGGGCCTCATCTTGCTCCCCAGGTTTCACCAGGCATGGTCCCCAGATCCACACTCCCACCTCTGCCTGCGGCTCTGGCTCCAATGGGCCTGGACACTATTCTCTCCCTCATCCCTCTACTCCCCTCCCCGCCCCTCCCCGCCGAAAGAGCCACAGGCCTGCATGTCAGGGCGCCCAGGCTTAGGAGCCCCGGACTTGCTGCCTGGGGGCTGTTCTGGGCCCCAGATTCCCCCACTGTCTCCTGGAGGGTGAGGAGCCTGAACTCTTAGGGTGGGCACAACAACTCTGGCCTCTCCCCGACCTGTCGCAGCCTCAGTGCCCTCAGGGGCCAAGGGAGCAGAAAGCTGACCTCAGACAGACAGACAGCAGCCGGGGAGGGTCAGGGGGCAACTCTTCCCGGTCTGCTTCCCCTTAGTGGCAGGGGTGACATCAAACAGCAGGAGCAGCCCCGGGCCAGGTCAGCCAGGCGGCATGCGCAGGTGGCACGGTGGTGGGCACCGGCATCCTAGCAGGGTTGCAGGGTTTAGTCCAGGCCTGCTCCTGATTCCAGCCTCCTGCTGATGAGCACCAGGAGACGGCTGCAGACTCAATCCCTGCCCACCCAGGGGGACCTGCATGGAGTTTCTGGCTCCTGGTTTTGGCCTGGCTCAGCCCAGGCTATTGTAGGCATTGGGAAAAATCTCGCTCTATATTTCTCTCCCTCTGTTCTCTGCTTTTCAAATAAAATGAAAGTTTTTTTTTTTTTTTTAATGGGTAGGAACATTAAGATGCTGTGGAACCCAGAGGGGACAGGCCCTGGGCTGCTGGATAAGGGGAGGCCTGGGCCCAGGTTTAACTGAGAAGTCTGCTGAACAGGGGAGGGGCTCAGGGCCACCACTCCCAGGTGGGGACGAGCACACAGGCCACGGTGCACATCCGGTGACTGGAGCCGGGCAGCCTACGCTCTCTCCAGGAACGGCCACCCTTGGCAGCCAGAGGACGGGAAGGAGTCCCGAGGTCAAGGCAGGAGGCAGACCCAGGCCCGCCACCCCCCGTCCAGCACAGAGATGCCCAGAGCAGAGAAGCAGGCTGCACAGAGTGGTCCTCGAGGGGCAGGGCCACACTGGCCCCTTCTGTCTGCACCTCGGTTCCTCCCAGCCCCTCCCATCTACCGAGGCAGCCTTCCACCCCCACGGACGCGTTCACTCCCGAAAACAGAGGCCGTTCAGACCCCCTCCCCGTAACAGGACCTCCACGACCTGACCGCATCCCACCCAGGCAGGCAGAGGTGGCTGGCAGCCCCCGTCTCTCCCCAGCCCTCACAGCCTTGTGCCGGTGGTGGCTTAAACTGCCAGGCTTGGGGCTCTCCCACGACGCCACAGGCAGGCTCTTCCCAGGGTAGGCAGGCTGACCAGTGGGGAGTGCTTTCCCTGTGGGTCCTAGGAGGACCTGAGCCTCCTCTGGAGGAAGGCAGATGCCAGCGGTGACCCCGGCCCCGCCCTGGCACCGTCAGCCTCCCGGCGCCTGCCCACCTCAGCTGGCGCTCACAGCCCAGACTGGTGCTGTCCTCACTGGCACGGGGCTGATGAGAACGAGGTTCAGAGAGGGGGCACCCACTGGGCCGACGCCAGGGACCAATGGCATGGGGACCCAGGGCCACCATGCCCAGTCCACCTCAGGACCAATTCAGGCACTGAATGTGCCAGAGAGGGGCTGTGGGGCTTGGGGGAGGGATGCTGAGCCCAGCGATGGGTGGGGCACCCCCACTGGGGAAGCTCTCAACTCTCGGAGTACACTCCTCCCACAGGGCCGGGGTGACCAGGAGCCTACTCCCCTCTCAGCCTCATTCCGTCTCCTTTGAGGATTTTCCCAGGAACTTGGTCCTAGGCACTCCAGCCGGGGGTGGGGGGGGGGGGTGGGTGCCTAGCGGACAGGGCTTTTCCCAGGGTCACACAGTATGGAGAGTGGGATGGTGCCAACTCCCTAAGCCATGCCCACGTCCTAAGCCGCAGAGCCCGTGAACACAACCTTACTTGGAAAAAGGCTTAGGTGGAGAGGCTCATCCGGATTAGCTGGACGGGCACCAGTGCAGACAAACACCTATCGCGGAGAGAAGGCACACACTGGGGAAGGCTGTGTGGCCGCAGCCAGGGCAGCTGAGGGAAGCAGGAGGACCCCGTGTAGGATCCTGCCCTGCTGGCACCTGGACTCGGCACGTCCGGCCGCAGCCGTGAGCCAGTGACTTCCTGTGTGTTTCCGCTCACCCCGTGTGTGGACGGACGGACAAGCCCAGGACACGAGTCCATCAGGGACTCACCCACATCCTGTCCTCAAGAGTCACAGCCTGATCCCAGCTCCCTGTGAGGCTGTGTCCAGCTGGTGCTGGCCAGGGCTCACCCTCACCCCCACCCCAGCTCCTGCATAGGCTCCACCACACCTGGCCACACCTGGCCACACCCACCAGACCTGCTGGCCTCTTGGTTACCCCAGGCCCCTTCCTCGGCAGGCCAGCATTTCCACACAGAGCAGAGGCCACTTCTCTGGTCAGGGGAGCCCTGACTCCCTGCTTTGGGCCCCTACTCAGGGTCTGTCCTGCGGGACCACCTTGCCCTATTCCGGGGCCTGCATGCCTTGAAGAGGGACCCGCCTCAGACCTTGACCCCTGAGGAAACCTCCAAGCCAAGGGCACCAGCACCCTGCGTGCTCCCAGTACTCGCCACCACCCAGCTCCCACTGCATCCCAGAACCCAGCTGCGACTCCAGCCCACGGCACAGATGGACAGACGGACGGGTTCAGTGTCAAGCTCACCCCTGAGGCTGCGTGCCTAGCCCATCCCCCAGAGTGCAGAGTGAAGAATCTGTGACCTAGAGCCAATCGACCCTCAGGAAGAGTCGTGCACAGAGCTGGTGTGCAGCAGCTGGGGTGCACGCGTGCCCAGCTCTGCTGGGTGAGACGAGCTGGGCCGAGGGTCAGTGCCAGCCAGCGCGTCCGGAGGACACAGCTGCCCAGGCTCTGCACTGGGTGAGACAAGCTACGGCCAGCCCTGCGGAGAGGCAGAGGGTCAGTGCCAGCCAGCACGTCCGGAAGACACAGCTGCCCAGGGTGGAAGCAGGGGGCAGTCCCCGGTCAGTCTCTGTCCAAGGGCATAGGGAAGCGAAAGAAGTACAGAAAGTGCCCCACATGCACAGCTGCCCCCATGGCCATGGCTCTGGGCTTCTGCCCTGGGACGCCTGGCCCTCGAGGGGTGTCCTCATCCCTGGAGCCTGTCCCCTCAAGCACTCTGAGCTGTCTCAGGGTCAAGGTCAGGCTGGGGTTGAGAGTCAAGGCCACCAGCAAGGGGCGGGCCGCCACCACCAAATGCCAGGGCAGGGATCCCAGGACGAGGTGACAAGGCCGGTGGCCAGCTGTGGGGAGGCCAGGGTGGGGATGGCGAGGCAGGTTGGCGCCTGCTCGCCTGGAGCCCTGCCTCGAGCCACGGGAGCAGAGGTATGCAGGGCCCACACAACTCCCAAGCGCTGGCGAGTTCCCGCCTTCCGATGGCTCTAGGGTGCTGCTGTGTGGGCTCTCACCGCCCTGCATAGCCCCCCTGAAGGGGCTTCCTGCCCTTCCCAGTAGTCAGCGGGGCACTGGAGGACCAGGCCCTGCACAGGGGGGAAGGGTGGTTCAGTGGCTAGAGCACAGGCGCGGTGTCAGGCCTGGCTCCGTCCCCTCTTTCTAACTAGGTGGTACACTCTGACCCTCAGTTGCCTCATCTGAAGAGTGAGGCCGACAGCTCAGGAGTGGACCACCTGGCTGGTGGCAGACACACCCGCTCCAGGGGCACCTGGTCATGAAGTTTCCACAGTCACAAAGGGGGAAAGGCCAAGCAGAACATCAAAACACCTGTGCTCAAAGCCCAGCCATGCTTTCCCATCATGCCCTGCGGGTCTGGCCTCTAGAACGTTCTTTCTTGTGGGCCTGGGGCAGCCCCGGAGCGGAATCCCACCCGACCCTGCGTCTGGGCATGAGCCGCCTTCTCCACGTCCTCAGCCCCACTCTCCCCTCCACGGCCCCTCCACGGCCCCTCCCGGCCCACCTGCCTCTGGGCCGGACCCCCACCTGCCTCTGGGCGGACCTCCACCTGCAGAGCTCCTTAGAGAGGCTGTCCGCGCCCCTCACACTGCCTGCCCTGTCCTCTGGCTACTGCCCACCTCGCAACGTCAGCTCTGTGTCCATCCTGGGCATGCTGCAGGCACCAGGTACCTTCTGTCCACACCCCGGTAGCTTGACACCTCCCTCCCCATCCCTGTAGCCTCAAGTACCCCAACTTCTTCATCACAGGGAGACCCCTGGCTGCATAAGGGGGGCCCACGTGGGGGCCTGGCTCCCATGGTAACTTCTCCCGGCCACAATGTCCACGCCTACAAGGCAAGGACAGTGGTCAGCATGGGGCTGGGCCAGCCCAACATCGCTGCTCACCCCCCAGCAGCCAGAGGCCCGTGGCCAGGTGGGATCCACTGGGGACCTTTACTGAGACATCCGGAAGGGGACTCCCCTGAAGGCAGAGCCAAGCCGAGCCCCGCTGGACGTCCCCAAACCCAGCCTGCCACGTCCCCCTCTTCTCAGCGGCCACAGGGCAGCTGCCTGGGTCCCGCCAGTCTGCTCCCTCAGCACACACCTGCTGCCCACCCACCAGGCCCAGCAGGGCTCCCGAAGGCAGTTCTGGGGTGGACACAGGCCGGCCCCTCAGGAGCAGAGGCCACCACCGGCCAGACCCTCCTCAGATACCTGTGTCACAGGTGCATCCTAGGGACAGACTCCCCGTTTGCTGAGGCCAAGGCATGAGGGTCATGAAGGCTGGGGGTGCCTTCCCGCCCACGGTCAGCTCTCACGACAGGAGGGCCGGGTGGCGGGCGCCCTGGGCACTGCCCACGTACAGCGTGTGTTAGTTCTCCATCGCCCGCCGCCCTGGTGGATGTCCGGCCCTGTTGATGAGAACATGAAGCCGAGCAGGCTGCCACCCCGGCCGCCCGGCCAGCATGGCCTGTGGCACCTGGAGCCTGGGGCCACCTTGCCCACACTCCAGCCTGGGGGCCCCCACTGGAAGCCCCAGAATCAGCCATGCGGGGCCCTCCCAGGCAACTCCTGCCAGGCTTTGCTCCTGGGGGCGAGGAGCCACTCTAAGGCTCATCTCAAAAGGACGCTGGCCCCCCGCTGGGCAGAAAACCCAGCAGCCTGGGGACAGCAGGGCGGCCCGGCCTCCCACGCGGGGCTCAGGAAGGGAGCCCAGGCTGAGACGGCTCGGAGGCCCCGGTCTGGCCTACCCTGAGATCTGGGCTTGGTCCCGCTTCAAGCTGATGCCAGCAGAGTCAGGATGTCGGTCAGGAAACTCCTAGGTCACAGGAGGGTGCTGCCTGCTCCCTCGGTGGGAGGGAGGCACTGTCTGGGGCCCACCCCAGAAGAAGCTCTGACAAAGAGGCAGAAGCCCAGGCCTGCGGCGTCCCTGGAGCAGCTGGCCAGGGCCTCGGAGCCAAGGCTGCATGCAGCGGGCTCCATGGAGCAAAGGTGCACCTGGTGACCCTGGCTGGGGTGGACAGAGCCATGGTTCAGTAGGAGAGGCCGGGAGTGACCGGCAGCCCACCGCCGGGCCTACTCAGCTGGAGTCAAGGTGGAGACGGGCAGCCTCACCCCATTCCTCCTGCCCAGTGCTCCCCCAACCCCGACTTCTCAGGGTGTTGGAGCCGTCAGGCACTGCCGCCTGCAGGCAGCCGCCCCACTCTGCACCCTAGGATCGAAGCTGCTCTCTGACTGGGCCCCCGTGTGCTGGAGAGGCAGCCACCTCTGACTCACATCCTTGTGATATCCGTTCCACCCAGACACAGCGACACGTCAGCCAGCGCGGCGGCACCAGCCTTCCACATGAACTAACCACGCAAAAGGGACTACATTGAGAGCGCCTCAGACTGAGAACCGCTTGTGCAAAGGCCCTGGGGTTGAGGTCAAAGAGTAGCACCCCTTCAGACACGACGGAGATGTGGGTCCACAGCAGAACCTCGCGGAGGCAGACGGGGTCTCAGCCCTGCCTGAGCTAAGTGCCTGGCTCCAACCCCAGCTCGGCTCCTGCGCTCCGGGCACTGCACACAAGCCATTTCTCAGCCTGAGGGCCAAGCCACAGGGCTCACAAGGCTCTGCCTCAGGTCTCTGGAGGTGGAGGGCTCCCTGGATGGCCCAGAGTCCAGCACCAGAGCAAGGGGACGCCAAGGCCGTGAGGCCCGTGAAGAGGTGGGGTGCTGGGGTGCAGGGCGGTCGCTGCGCCCGGGACAGGTCCCTGTGCACCTGGTGGCCCTGACCTGCTCCTCTGCTTACCGCTTCAGTCACGTCTGTGCCCTGCTGTCCTCCCTTGGAACCCGTGAAACCCAGGGCTCCTGACACCTGCCTGGTGCTCAGAGCGGGCATCAAGAGCATCTCCCAGCCGCCAGGCCTGTGGTCCCGGCGTCCCACGCACCACAGGGGCCTCGGGCCTGGCTTGGCCTCTGGCTGCCCTGCCGCAGGCTAGACTGGCATGGCTGTCCCTCTCTCTGCCCACACCAGCATCTTAGCCTAACCCCTTGCTTGGCCCATTTTTTCCTTATTTTTAAGTTGTTTGAAAATGTATTTTTCTGCTGTTCGAGGTAACCGACTAATTTTTGCCCCTTGAGTCTATTTTACTCCACTGTCTTCTGCTTTTTGTCACTTTTTACTTCTTAGTAAGTTGCAGGCTGGCCTCTGGAGGTTTCAGGTCTAGGGTGGGTCTGGCCCACTCCCGAGCTTCCTCCTGGGGTCACCCCCAGGCCAGCAGAGTGGGGTACAGGTGACAGGCCAGTCCCCTGGCCGGGCTGCAGTGGGCAGGGAGCCGACGGGCACAGGGACCAGACAGGTCCAGGAGGAAGGGGCCACAGGGAGCACAGGAGGAGACGAGGAGAGAGGGGACCACAGCAGGAAGGACGAGCAGGCTCGGCCCAGGATTAGGGAACTGAGAGCCGTGTGTTCCTCCTTGGCCTGGGAATCCCAGAGCCCCAGGCCCTGGCTGGGGGACGGGATGAGTCACGGCTGCTGGCTCCTGTCCTCGCCCCTCCGCAGGGCCCAGAGGGGGCCAGGCCAACCTGGACGTTCCCAGGCACCCTCACACTGCGCCATTGTTCAGAGGCCCAGTGAGGACAAGGGTCTGGCAGTGGGCCTGGGGCTGGCGGGAAGAGCCCGGCCCCCCGCCTCCCTGCCCCTCCCAGGGCACTCTGGCCCCTGTCCTCAGCCATCAGAGCAGGAGGGAGCCTCCCCGCCTCCTCCTTCCCACCCCTCCCTTTCCAAGGCCAGGCCTCCAGCTCCCCGCCCCCTCCCCCCTAGGAGTCAGCGCTGGGCCCTGCCGGGCGCTTCCCATGGGCACCTCCTCCTGCCGGTCTCACAGCAGACTCCCACACGGCCATCTGCCCCAGCTTGGGCCTCCAAGACCCCCCAATGCCCACGAGCAGCTCGAGTGATCTGCCCCCAGACCAGACCCTCAGGCAGTGCCCAGGGGCACCAGAGCCCAGCATGGTGCTCCCTGGGGATTGTGCTCCAGGCCTGGCTCCAGTCAGGGTCCCTGGCCCCCAAAACCTGGGTTCTCCCCTCTGCCCAGCCTCGCTGCACCCACCCTGGCACAGAGCCAGCAAAGTGCCCCCTGGGCCCAGGCAGTGGTCACAGCGCTCCCATTAATGCTTGGCCAATCTCAGACTCCCGGGGTCAGCAGGGCCCAGGTGCGCGCTCCTGGGCGCCAGCCTCCCTGGCTGGGGGCCCCCACGGGGTGGTTCAGGAAGCTCAGCAGGGCAGGCTGCAGGCGATGGGAAGGTGGCACAGCCTCAGGACAGGCACGGGGCCACGCCACTGTCAGCCAGGAAACTGGCCAAAGAGCACTTGGGCTGCCGGGGGCGGGGGGGTGACTGGGGACTACTAGGCCAATGCCCCTCCCCTATCCCTCATCCCCAGGGGCCCCTCCACAGGGGTCCCCTGTCCACACCTGCACTGACCTGCTTCTCTGTGCCCCGCCCAAGCCCCTCGCTGGAGCTTCAGAGCCACTTCCAGGAGGACGATGCCAGAGGAACTCCGAAAGCAGACGAGCCCTGACTCCGCCCCTCCCATGCCCCTTCCCCGGCTGCTCAGCCTGGCCCTCTGCCTGCTCCCATCCTCAGGAGGCCCACGGGTGCCTCCCATGGCCCCTTTCGCACCCTCCTTGGAAGGGCCAGGGCCACGTCCACTGACACCCAGGGCTAGGCTGAGGGCGCTCCGGGCAGTCCTGGCTGGGTGCAGAACGCATCTCTTCCCAGGCCCTGAAACGGCCAGCGGCTGCCTCAATGCCAGGCTGGCAGGAAACCCGGGTTTGGAGCAGGGCCCATCAGGGCCTCCCCCAAGGCGGGGGGTGAGGGGTCCTTGCTCAACCCACTTCCTTCCCTAGCAACTTCCTGTCCCCAGAGCAGGCATGGCCAGCACCGCCGACCGCTGCACTTCGCCCTTCTGGTCACATCCTCCGGAGAACAGGAACATGCTCCCAGGGAGTCTGCCCCAAGTGGCAAAGCTTCCTGAAGCCAAGCCAGGCCCTGGATTGCCTGGGGCTCAGAGGTAGTCCCTGTGCCCCACCCCTTACAGCAAGCCGCCCCAGGGCCCCAGGCAGCAGCACCCAGCCCCCCACCTTGGCCCTAGAGGGGAATGAGGGTTGGGGACTCCTGTCCACAAGGCCCCCAACCCAGCAGCTCACACTGTGCACCGAGGAGCCGTCGGGGAAGGTCCCCAACCCTGGCATGTGCCAGGCAGCAAATGTTGGGGTGGGGTCCCTGTAGGTGAGGGATCCACGGGGAAGGGCGGCCACTGAGTGGGCCCAGCTCTGAGACCCTGGGCCGTGTCCAGTTCCTGGTAGGTCAGGACCACGAACAGTGCCCCCCGGCAGCTGGGCAGGACCCCTGCCCCGCATATCCAACTTCCTGTCCTCATCGTGCCCAGAGAAGGTAAGGGACAGTCATACAGCCTGACCCTGGGGTCACCAACCGTCACCCGTGTTCGCGTGATGGGCATGGCTGCAGGAAGTCACGCCCACCCCATGCTGACCTGCCTGCCAGAGCCAGGCCCTAGCCCCCCCCCCCCCGCCCCGGGAGGGGCTTCCCTTCACAGCCTCCAACAGGGTGGGGCGGTGGGGGTGTGTGTGGTGGCGCTGGAGTCGAGGAGTCTCCAAAGACAGCACAGGGCTGCACTCCCCACACCTACTCCTCCCATACACACCCCGGAGTGCCCAGGGCAGCCTTTCTCCACCGGAGAAATCTGACTTTGTTGGGACCCAGCACCCAGGAGCCCCTGTGGCTGGCAAGTTGACCCTAACTCTGGCCCCAGCACTCACGGAGAGAGGAAAACGCAGCTGGGGGTGCGACCACAGGGACCCCCCATGCTTGTGGCAGCCTCTGTCTCCCCATCCATGGAGCGGATGGGTCCTTGCTGCGGGGTGGTCTGGGGGAGGGGGCCGTGATGGAAACAGAGAGTTTCTGCGAGGCCTCAGCACCACCCGCTGCCGCCTGATTGGAAACTCCGCCAACCCGGGCAGGTGCCAGGTCCAGGAAGAGAGCGGCGGCGGGTTTGTCTCCAGGCTCACTGACAAGCTGAGCACAGGTCGGGAGCCTACTCCCAGCGGCCACGCGCACCGCACTTTTCCCTGGGCAGGCCCCGTGCTGGGTGGGGTGTGACCGGGGAGGGTCTCCGGAGAACCAGGCAGGAAGCAGACAGCCGGCCAGCCGTCTTGAGTAAAAGTCCCTTCTGAGAGAGCGAGCGGCAGTGGCAAGGAGGCCAAGCACCTGCCCGCAGTTCCTGCCCTCCCACCTGCGGGGCCTGTCCGCTCCTGTGGCCCAGACCTGGCCCCGGGCCAGGTACACTGGCCATCAGCACGCAGGGAGAAGCAGGGGCCAGGGCAGCAGCCTAATGCAGGGGTGTGCCCATTGTCCCAGAGGCAGGGACAAAAAGCCCAGCCCCCTGGCCAGGGCTGTGGGCACTGTCCCGGGCTCCCTAGACCCATCCCAGCGTTCCAGGCACCCAGATGGGCCCCACCCCCTTCTGCCTCAGCTAGGAGCAGTCAGCAGTGAGAGCTGGGGGCTCAGCAGACCCCTGCCTGGCTCAGGACACAGGGCAGGGCCGCCCAGGGTGTGGGGACTGCCCTGGGTGGCGAATTGCAACACCCCCCCACTGAGGCGAGAGGAACTTCCCAAAATAGGGCTGCACACCTCACAGGGAAGGGCCAGACACTCCGGCCCCCGCGGGCTCCTCGCTGTGAAGCCCACAGTCAGGGCTCCTCAGGGAGCAAGACCTGTCTCAATCCCACCTCCCAGGAAGGTGCTGACGCCTGGGGACACGGATGCTCCCCAGGCCAGACCGCAGGCCCCTCCGGTCCCTGTGCCGCCCCACACGGCCCCTGGTCGGAGGCTGGTGCAGCACCCTGGCCATGGGGGAGCCCCCTGGTCCTGGCACGCAGAGCCAGCAGGGCCCTCCCGCACCTGATGCCTGCTAGTCCAGCAGGCCCTGGGGCAAGGACCTGGCTCCTGGCTGGATCAGTCAGGCTTGGCAGTGGCCGCCCCGCCCTGGGCTCAGCGGGCACGCGGTAAACATCTGATTCACAAGGAAACAGAGGCACTTCTCGGAATTGGGCTTGGCTGCAGGGGGGGCTGTGTGTGGACAGCACAGGGATGCCCTGCCAACCCCTCAGGGCCCCACGGACCTCCCTAAACAGCGCCCTGGGTGGCCAGGTCCACACTCTTCCCGCAAGCCGGCTGTGAAGTACACATCAGGGACCAGGGCCGCGGGTCACCAGCAGATCCGGCCTGGTCTGTGACCTGGGGCAGGTGACAGCGGGGGCTGGCTCCTCCGGCAGCCTGGAGGGCTGGGCTCCTGGAAGTTTCAGCGTTGGGGGAGAAGGAAAGAGAGGGCGCAGCGGGGGCACTTTCATCCCCTCCTGGGAACCCACGAAGACTCAAGGACCACGCGCTTCCTCGCCCTGAGTCCCTGTGCGACCCACGGCTCCAGCAACCCCTCGGCCTGGGCTTACACTTCATTCACGTCACCCCTGGAGCGCAGCCAGGAGCCGGCACAGAGCCAGACCCAGCGGTGTGGCCCCTGTTTTACAGGATAGGAAGCCGAGGCTGGGGTCTCCTGGCCCACGGCTGAGCAGCGTCTGCCTCACTCTGGACATGAGGCTGTCTGCTCTCCCGTGAGCACGAGGGTTCCAGTGCCCCAGGGAGGGTGGCCAGGCAATGAGCCCAAAACGCCCCCCGCGACTCTGAGACTCAGGCAGCCCGCCCGTGGGAGTGTCCCCAGTCCTGGGGTGCCCAGGCCTGGCCACTGGAGGGCTCAAGAGGCCTTCTGGGGAAGGGCCACCCACCTGGGGCCCTCTCTCTGCCCACCCCCAGGTATCTGTCACCAGCCTTTGTCCCAGTCTTCCTGGCTGTCCCCTGGGACGCAGAGAGCACTGCTCTTGACCACACAAGCCCGCACTCCTGACCCTGATGCAGTCCCGCCTCAGCCAGCCTGCCCTTGCTCTCCTCTGCCCAGGCTGCCCGTGCTGGCCAAGTCTGCAGGTGACTCCAGCCACTGGCCACGCTTCATAGTCAGGTCTTTGCCCAGCACAGCAGTGGGGGTGGCGGGAACCTGGGAGCCTGCCCTTTGCCCCAGGCCTTCCCAGGCCGGCCTTGTCCCCACCTCTACCCCAAGTAGAGGTGGCCTCGAGGTGCCCACTGTCTGCCAGCACACAGCCCTGAGGGCCAGGGGAAGCACCCACAGGGGCTGAAGGCCACTGAGCACCGTCCGCGTGTCCCCGGCAGCCCTGGACTCCCAGCCGCAGGGGGCAGAGCGCTCACTACGCTCACGGAGGCACTGCAGGCTCAGCTGCATGGGCGGCGAACCCAGGAAGCCAGCCTGAGTCTGTCCCCACCCCGTCCCTCTGTGACCCACTGGCCATCAGTCTGTGTGTGTGCACACCCATGTGGACGGGGAGCTGCTGGGACTGACCCAGCACCTGACTTCCTCCAAACCTGTCAACAAGAAGGGCACCACAGGCCTGCAGCCCACCCTCCCTCCCGCTGTCCCAGGCCATCTCCTGGCCGGGCTCCTCCCTGACCCCCAATGGCCTGGGCTCCTTCCTGGAAAGCCCAGGCCCCTTGTCGGCACCCCTCTTGCCCGATGGCCCTGCCCATCAGCTCCTGGACTGGGCTGGGTGTGCCCAGCCGCAGGCAGAGAGCCAGGGAGGGAAGGGAGCTGGACAGAGCTGTCACCCCTTCAGCGCCCCCGCTCTGCAGGAGAGGAACGGGATGCAGGGTCCCGGGCCGCGCTGTCTGGGTAAAGGACAGGCAGGGGTGTGGAGCAGAGCCAGAGCCAGGGGGCAAGGGTCACGTAAGCCACCTATAGTGAGAGACCCAGGACCCAGAGTCCTGCTCCCAGCCTGGCCCCAAGGCTGTTGTGACCCAAGTTCTAGCCCCAGCACAGGTGACATCTCCAGAGTCCCTTCATGCCGGGCCACGCGCACAACCTGCAAGATCACATATGTGCTGTCCACACCACGGACCCACGGTCCTCACAAGGCCAGGGCTACTTCAGACCCCGAGGCACGGCTGTCACCAGTGTTGAGCGCCAAGAGGCACAGTCGCCCGGAGAGGCGGGGGCTCCGTGGGAGGGAGCTGCCGGAAGCTGCAGAGGAGCAGCCCCAGCCCCCCACCCCTCCTCTCCGCAGGCCTCTCCCAGAGCCGCGGGGCTGTCAGTCACTCACACTTAAGTGTGAATCAGCGCCCACAGGTGGCTCCTCTCCCGCCTTCGTGGACCCGGACAGGCGGGGGAAGAAAGCGCGGATTCCCGGGGGAGGAGAGAGCCGGTTCCCCGCAGGAGCCCTCCGAGGCCGGGTAGGGAGGGTCGTGTCCGGGGGGGGGGGGGGGGCACCCAGCAAGGGTCGCCCGCGGGGTGGCCGAACGCCCTCCGCCCCGCCCCGCCCCGCACGCTCGCTCAGGCGGTGCCCGTCGCGCCCAGGCCGACCCCCGCCCGCCACCGAGACGACCCCGGGGGCCCAGGAACCGCGCCGCGCCCCGCCGCCGCGGCTCACCCGTCGGAGTCGGCTCCCAGCCCGCGGGCCCGCCTGTGTCTCCGCGCCGGGTGCCCGCTCCGCCGCCCAGCCTGGCGCGCCCAGCCCCTCGCTCCTGGCCTGCCCCAGCTCTCTCCGCCCGTCCCCGCCCGCTTCCTAACGAGGCCCCGCCTCCTGGCCAGGCCCCGCCCCCAGCCCTGGCCCGGCCGGGAACCGAGGGCGCCTGGCGCCCCCCGCGCCCCCAGAGCCACGGCTCCCAGCTTGGCGCGAGGCTGGGCCTGGGCCCTCGCTCAGGGTGAGCAGAGCCCTGCGTATCCCTGCTCGGCCCGAGAAGGGGAGGGCGGGCGCCGTGACCAGCACACAGTAGGTACTCAGCCTGCCTCCTGGTGACCCCCAGGGGGAAAGGCGCTGTCCAGGCTCCACCCCTGCCCCCTGGGCCTGCCTCCTGTGTTTCCCAACAACCTGCTGGGCATTTCCAGCCACTTCCAAGAGGGACGTTGGCCCAGGGTCTGGCTCAACCCTGTGAGGCCCAGGAAGCAGTCTGGTTGGGGAGTGGGGCGAGGGGCAGGTGTACTTTGGGACACATACCACTGTTTAGGGGCAGGGGTTTCCCAGGAGGGGCCCCTCGGGGCCCGGTGGGCGCTGTGGGCGTGGAGATGGACTGCAGGTCCTCCGTGGGGAAGGTGGAACTTGTAGGTGCGTGGAGCCCCCCGCAGGGTGAGCAGTGGGGATGGACGCCAGGTCCCGGGGTCCCTGAAGCCGCGGGCAGGGACAGGGTGGGTTCTGCTGCAGGCCTGAGGTGCTGGGGACCAGTGGGCGGCCAAGGTCTGAGCAGCCGTGGTGTGCTGGGTGCAAGGGGCCAGCAGGACAGCAATGACAGGGACTGGACCAGATGTCCATACCAGGCGGGGGGTCCTGGAGCAGGCCTTGGCCGTGTGTGAAGGACTGGGTTTGGGCCATTTGGATTGAGATATGCGAGGGCCTCGGCAAGACAGAGCCAGGCTGAGGGGCTGCACAGGGTTGTAGCTGGACCAAGTGTGGGCCATGTGACTGTCCACGCATCCCCGGGCTGCCCGGTAAGAGGACCCAGGCGCAGAAAGGGGAAACACAGGTGCAACAGGACAAAGCCTCACTGGCCAGATACACTTGGAGAGGTTAGCTGAGGGTGGAGCGTAGAGGCCAGGAAAGCAGGTGGCCAGGCCCCGAGCCCCGGCACAAGGGAGAGGCCAGTGCCCAGCGGGGCCTCTAGAGGGGAAGAGACCGGCTGCACTGGGGGTGGAAGCCGTGGCAGGAGTGCCCCATTTGTGGGGCTCCTGACTAGCACTTAGAACCGCGAGGCCGGACATCCATGTCCCCTGTGTCTAGGTCCCTGGGGGCCCCAAGATGATGCGGGGAAATCCCCACCCTTTGGCTCATGGGAGGCACATGGAGGCAGACAGACACATGAGCAGATACCACCTGGACACGGTGAGTGTCCTGTTCCCAGGGGGTGACGGGGGAGAGGGACAGAGACGGGGAGGGGTGTGGAGCAAGTGACAACACGGCCACTCACAGGAGCACACCTGCGGGGCTGGCGGGGCCACTGCCCCTGCTTGCGCAGAGCGCCCCAGAGAATGCTGTCCCAGAAGTGCCAGTCCACCCTGCTGTGTGGGGTGCTGCTGTGGGTGAACAGGCTGCAGTCTCCACTCTCCAGCAATGGCTGAGCAAAAGGGACCTCAGGGTGGCTCTCGGCAGACCCCCAGAGCAGAGGGTTCCCGCGGGAGCTGGCAGGGTCTCAGCCCCTGGGGAGGGGGTGCAGGGCAGGCTCCAGGCTGCAGGTGGGTGGAGGTGAGGCAAGGACCCCTGGCTGACCAAGGAGAGGGGTGTGGCCTGCCCGGCCCACATCCACGGTACAGGCATGCAAGTGAGGCTGGAGCCGTACTCCTGGGGTGATGGCCAAGGCTGGGAACCCGTCCTCCTGCACTCCTGGCCGCCACTGGCCAGGCTGCCAGTCTGATGGCTGCGCCAAGGGCCAGAATGGAGGGAGCTGACACATGGGGATGGGACGTTGGAGGGAGGACAGGACCGTGCATGGGTCAAGGCTGGGGAGCAGGGTGAGCAGGGTGAGCTCTGCTGGCCACCCAGGGGTCATCTTCCTGCCAGCCTCAGGGCTCCGGGCAGCACCGGCGTGTGTGCTCTGACCACGCCCAGGGTCACATGGCCCAGGCTGGCCTCTGCGCTGACCGCCACCCACCAGCATCACAGCGCCCCGTTCCCAGCCTTCAGGGTGCAGGCTCAGTGTCAGCCCCTCCAGTGCTGTTGTCCACCTGGGACCCCTCTTCTCGGGCCCTGCCTTGCCTGCCGTCCTGCTCCTGCCCTTGCCAGTGGCGTCCATTGTCACAGGGGGGATGTGGTCACTGTGCAGGCCAGGTCGGGCCTCACCCCATGCTCCCTCTCGGAGCTCCTCTCCCCGTTCCCACACTGCCTTCCACCCTGGCCTCCTGGCGGCTCCAGCACCCTGGCTGTCCCCTCCTCCTAGACCACCTTCCCCTAGATTTCTGCGTGGGCTCCCTGGCCGGGTCCCCGTCATTTTGCTGGGCAAGTTCTTTCCTCACTTCTCTGCACACCCTCTCCACCTTCTCTTCCCCCTGCCCCTCTAACCCCCTCCTTGATTCTGTTTGATACAGTCAGGAGGGCACGGCCATGCTGGCATCCCCTGGAACGCCGTAGAAGCTCGGTGAACGGTGGATGCATAAACAAAGGCTGCGAGGGGCAGATCCATCCGACTGCGTCCTCGTGTGCAAAGGACCCTGGAAGCGAGGCCCCTGCCCTGCCCTGGCACCTGTCCTCGGCCCCTTGGTGCCAAGCACCTCCGCACCAGGGGCCCTGCCTCGACAGGTCTGTCCTGGGCAGAGCAGAGGCCACCGCCTGCCCCTTGCCTACTCAGCTGGCGACAGGAGGGACAAGTTCCTGCCTTGCTCCAACTCCCACCCCTGGACAAAGCTGTTTGGAGTCGTCCCGGGCAGTCCCCTGGCCACAGGGCCCAGTGTCAGAGGCAGGGGAGGCTCATGTCCAGTCAGCCAGAAGGAGTCCGGGAGGGAGGCTGGCCCCCAGTGCAGGCACCAGGCTCCAAGGGCAGCCTGCGGGGCTGGGACCCCCTCCCAGGCACCCGAGGCCCCCAGGGCTCTCACATGGGCCTCACTATGGGTGGGTGGGGGGCTTTCTCCTTGTTGAGAACGAAAGGGAGAGGGCAGAGGAGGAGTCAAGGCCAGAGAGGGCTCACTGCGGGGAAGCTAGGGTACCTGGGGGTCCAGGGGCCTGGTCAGGTCTGGACCAGGCTCCACGCCAGGGTGCTCTGACTGCTCACGCCCTGGAGAGCCAGCTAGGGATCATCCCCCTGCAGGAGGCCTTCCTAGACGCCTACCGCCCGGAGCACACGCCCACCTGCATCCCTCACCCCATCCCCACCGCCACACCCCAGGCTGCTCTAGGATGGGGCTCAGGCAGCTCTGGGCTTGGCCCAGCCTGGGAGCTCCGGGAGGGCGGGGCTTGTGTCCAGCTTGCCTGCGACCCCTAGTGCCCAAGACAGGCATGGCTTCTCGGTCGTCCGGAGACAGGGTGCGGTCTGAGAGTGCTGAGGACGGAGCCGAGCCGATGACCTGGACCAGAGGAAGAAAAACTGAGCCAGCACTCCTGCCCTGCCCCTGCCCGACTGGCCATCGTCCCCCCAGGCCAGGGCTGGCTCCTCCCTCTGGGAGGTCTGGGTGATCAGTTTCTGCAGTCAGAAGCAGTGTGAGGTAGACTGCACTAGGAAGTTCTATTTAAAAACACGGGCCTGTGGGTGGAAGACTCGGGCCCACGCACTCGCTCACTTTTCTATTTTTACCCAAACAGCCCTGCTCTCAGCCCGGAACCCTGTTTGGACTTGAAAGCAGCCCGTTCTATTCTGGGTCCCGTTTCCGGGGCTTGTTGTGGGGGAGGCTGGGGTTTGGGGTGTTTGTACACAGAGAACCTTTCCTGCCCGCCTCCCCCTCCACCCTCTCCTGTCCCCTGCCCTGTCCCCTGCCCTGTCCCCTGCCACCCCCGTGACCTCCAAGACAGCATGGGGTCTGGAAGGGGAAGCCCACGTGGGGCGTGGGACCAGGGAGGGTGGCCAGCCTTTCCCAGCAGGGGTGGACGCTGCGACATGAGGGTGTGATGCGCCCTGTGTGACCACAGAGCCCTACAGGACCAGGTGGGCGGGCAAGCTGGGAGTCTCCCCAGAGAGGGGCTGCAAGTGACACCTGAGGTCTGGCTGGAGCCTGGGCTCCCCCAGGCCCCTGGCAGGACCAGGCTGCTTTGGCAGGGCTGAATGAGGGAGTCGGCCCAGCACAGGCCGAGCCACCCCCTGCACCACCACCAGGTCTGTGAGTTCCAGGTGGGGCCCAAGCCCTAGGGGATTCTTTCGCTTTCCACGTCTATCCTTGAGAGTGGACCTGCCCCTGATTCCCACCCTAAACGTGCTGGCCAGCCCCGAGGTGACCTCCGTCCAAATGTGCCACCTTCTGGCCCATCCGACGGACTCGAGATGAACCCGAGATGCCTGGCTGCGCCCCCTGCCCACCAAGGCTGCCTCCGGGCCTCCCTGCCTCACCTGCTGTCCTGGGTGACACTCACATTGCTGCTCCTGGAACCACGATGGCACCTCTCGTCCACAGCAGAAGCCACGGAGCTCGGACACCGGGGCCACGGACTGCATCCTAGCGACCTCTGCGTATTTCTTGTTTCCCGAGTCTGCCAAATCCCAAATCTCCCCATGTCCCCCGGGGGCACCGGAGCTCCGTCGGCTCCTCTAACCTCGCCCTCTGCAGGGTCTCCGGCCTCCGACCCCGCCATGTCCGCCCCCTCAGTCTGCTCCCTCGTTCTGGGGGGACCCCCATCTTTCAAGGCTTCGTCATTCTGCATATGGCTCCTCTAGCATCACTCCGGTCGTTGGCAGGAACTGTGGGGTGCTGCTTCCTGGGGTGCAGAGCTGAGGGTCAAGGGCCTGGAAAGGCAAGGAGGAAGCTTCTCCGTGAAGAAGGTGAGCGCGTCCCAAGGAGCGTGGCAGCCGGGCAGAACTGAGGCTGGCCAGGGACGCTGGCGGTGCCTGTGCACCTGCGGAGCCCACATGGCCACTGCCAGGGTCAGAGGCTTCAGCGGTGTGGGTCCCGGCGTGGGAAAGTGTTGCGACTTCTTTGGCTTCCCCGGATCGTCAAGGGGCACCTTTGCTAAGCTCAGCAAGGCGCCGCTGAGGGTGCAGCTCACTGGCCGGGCCCGAGCCTGCAGTCGTAAGTGAGCCAATCTGCAAGTGCGGCTCTGGGAAAACCGGTAAGAGCTAACCCCCCGCCACACACCTGCCCGTCTCTTGGTGAGTACGGTGACATCCGTGAGGAGGATGGGAAGTGTGCAAAACACTCCGAGGGAGTAAAGCACTGCCGGGATCTAACTGCTCTCCACGGGGCAGGCTGGGGGGGGAGACACCATCCTGTAGTGTGGAGACACTGGGCCCAGGGAAGAGCAGATCGACAGGCCGGATTAGGCATCAGCTGTGGAGTTGTTAATGTTCATTTATTTATTTATTTGAGAGGTAGAGTTACGGACTGAGAGGGGTCTTCCATCCGCTGGTTCACTCTCCAAATGGCCCCTATGGCCGGAGCTGAGCCGATCGGAAGCCAGGAGCCAGGAGCTTCTTCCAGGTCTCCCACGGGGGTGCAGGGGCCCAAGGACGTGGACCATCTTCCACTGCTTTCCCAGGCCACAGCAGAGAGCTGGGTTTGAAGATGAGCAGCCAGGGCAGGAACTGGTGCCCAAATGGGATGCTGGCACTACAGGCAGAGGCTTAGCCTACTACGCCCCAGCGCCGGCCACTAGCGTGGTGGCACACGGTGACTGCTCTCAAGGAGAAATGTGCGTGGTGCTGATGACTTTGTTATCCTGCCCCACCGTCCCTTCACTACCGTGGCAAATCTTGGTGTGTATTGGGGCCAGTGTTGTGGTGTAGATGCTTAAGTCACCACATGCAATGCCAGCATCCCATATAAGCACTGGTTTGAGCCCCGGCTGCTCCACTTCCAATCCAGCTCCCTGCTAATGTGCCTGGGAAAGCAGCAGGAGATGGGCCAAGTGCTTGGGCCCCTGCATCCACGTGGGAGACCAGATGCAGTTCCAGGCTCTTGGCTGTGGCCTGGCCAGCCCCAGCTGTTGTGGCCATTTGGGGAGTGAGCCAGCGGGTGGAAAATCTCTGTCTCTCTCTCTATATGTAACTCCGCCTTTCAAATAAACTATAATAAAAAAGAATCTTAAAAAAGAAAAAAAGTCCTGGTATGTAACAGAACTAAACCAAGCCAGCAGCTGTTACATGCAAAAACAGGGTCCACTTTGTATTTTGTAAAAAAAAATTCCATGATTTGTCAGTTTTTTCTTTGTGAAATAGAAATCTTATTTTTCACCTTTGAGTTGTGCTGAGTCAAAATGGGCTTGTTCCAAGAGAACTGATCTAGGGATTTGTGCATAATTTGTAGGTAAGATAATGAAAACTCACTGGAAACACTGGCTTGGCCCAGTACAGGTTGGGCTTGGAAAACGTTTAGCTTTGGAATATGGGGTGCTTCCGGGTTGCTGCTGGGCGCTCTGGGCCTTCCGGCCCTGTGGCCTGGACGGCACTGTCCTCTCCCTGAGCGGACGCTTGGCGTCTTTGCTTGCTCTCCAGGGTCCTCAGACCCCTCTCTGGGGCCTCCAGCGCACATCCGTTTCTGTTCACCAGGAAGCTGCGTGGGGGTTCACGCCAGGAAGCTGGTGCAGTTCTGTGGAGGTTCTGGGTTGCGCTGCTGACCTCCCTGCCCGCTCTCCCTGTCAGGCAGAGGCTGCGCCCCTGGGCCGCTGCTCAGGTACTTGCCTTCCAGCTCAGGGCTCTGCCCTCGGTAGCGGCCCTCAGTCTGGGCGGGCACTGGCCTGGTGGTTAGGTCACCTGCCTCCTGCTGACCCAGCGCCTTGGCTGGCACCAGGCGTCTGGGGAGTGCACTGGTGGGCAGGAGTTCTGTCTTTCTGTCCGTCTGTCTCTCTGCCTCCCAAGGAGATTTAAAAAATTTTTTCTTCTGGCTGGCGCCATGGCTCAATAGGCTAATCCTCCGCCTAGCGGCGCCGGCACACCAGGTTCTAGTCCGGGTCGGGGCACCGGATTCTGTCCCGGTTGCTCCTCTTCCAGTGCAGCTCTCTGCTGTGGCCCAGGAGTGCAGTGGAGGATGGCCCAAGTGCTTGGGCCCTGCACCCCATGGGAGACCAGGAGAAGCACCTGGCTCCTGCCTTTGGATCAGCACAGTGCGCCAGCCGCGGTGGCCATTGGAGGGTGAACCAACGGCAAAAGGAAGACTTTTTCTCTCTCTCTCTCACTGTCCACTCTGCCTGTCAAAAAAATTTTTTTTTCTTCTTTCTTATCTTCCAATTCAACTGTTTTTCAATATCCATGGTATTTTTAGTTTCCAAAAGCTCTTTAAAATCCCTAAATTTTATTCTTTTTTTAAAAAAGGATTTATTTATTTATTTAAAAGGCAGGGTTACAGAGAGGGAGAGAGGGAAAGAGAGAGAGAGAGAGAGAGGTCTTCCATCTGTTGGTTCACTCCCTAAATGGCCGCAACAGCGGAGCAGAGTCTGTCCAGGTCTCCCACATGGGTGCAGGGGCCCAAGGACTTGGGCATCTTCCACTGCTTTCCCAGGCCATAGCAGAGAGCTGGATAGGAAGTGGAGCAGCCGGGACTCGAACTGGCGCCCATATGGATTCCCTGTGCTTCAGGTGGCGGCTTTACTCGCTATGCCACAGTGCCGGCCCCACCAACTGATTTTTTTTTTTTTTTTGGACAGGCAGAGTTTGACAGTGAGAGAGAGAGAGAGACAGAGAGAAAGGTCTTCCTTCCATTGGTTCACCCCCCAAATGGCTGCTACGGCCGGTGCGCTGCACTGATCCGAAGCCAGGAGCCAGGTGCTTCCTCCTGGTCTCCCATGGGGTGCAGGGCCCAAGCACTTGGGCCATCCTCCACTGCCTTCCCGGGCCACCACAGAGAGCTGGACTGGAAGAGGGGCAACCGAGACAATATCCGGCGCCCCGACCGGGACTAGAACCCGGGGTGCCGGCCCCACAGGCGGAGGATTAGCCTAGTGAGCCGCAGTGCTGGCCTCCACCAACTGATCTTGATAACATTTTTTCCAAACCAGCACCCATATGGGATGCCAGCACCACACTGACAGTGCTCAATTCTTCAGGAATACACAATTTTCTCTTTGCTTCTGGAAAATACTTGTATTCACTTATTTTTCACTTCACTTGATAATCAGAGACAGAGATCTTCCACCTGCTGGTTCACTCTCCGAATACCTGTAACAGTCGGCACTGGGCAGGTCAGGGGCTGGAGTCTGGAGCTCTGGGTCTCCCACACGGGCTGCAGGGTCCCAGGCACGTGAGCCCTCACCTGCTGCCTCCCAGGTGTGCATTAGCAGGAAGCTGCAACTGGAAGCTGAGCCAGGCTTGAACCAGGCACTCTGAAGTGGGTGTCACAAGCACGGTCTTTTTTTATCGACCATTTTAGTCATTTTAAATGTACTGTTTAAAGATCTATCTCTTTATTTGAAAAGCAGAGTCACAGAGAGAGGGGACAATGGGGAGAGTGGGAGCAAGGTTTTCCATGCACCAGTTAACTCCCCAGATGGCCCCAACAACTACAGCTGGGCCAAGCCCTAGTCAGGAGCCTGGAGCTCCATCCGGATCTCCCACATGAGTGGCAGGCCCCAGCGCTTGGGCCACCCTCCACTGCCTTCCCAGGTGCATCAGCAGAGAGCTGGATTGGAAGCAGAGCGGCTGAGGCGTGAAGTGCTACTCCCATGTGGGACGCCGGCATCGCAGGCGGTGACCCAGCCCACTGTGCCACAGCGTGGCCGCCACACTCCATTCCGGCTCCTTGATGAACAGATCTGCACAGCAGCCCGGAAGGCCGGATCTCCCCTGAGTTCCTTGCATGGACGCAGACATGGCTGCAGGGTCAAGCCTGGTCCGTGTTCTGAGGCCTGCGGCCTCCCTGCATCCTCAGGCGTCCATCCTGGCCTGCCAGTGAGCTCTGCCGTACTCCTGCGTGCACACGCCAGCGGAACAGTCGCCCTGCCTACAAGTCAGACTCAGGCGTGGTGGCCGCCTGCCCTTAGGGAGAGAGCACTCAGGAAGGCCGGTGTGGGTTCTGTGGCAGCAGAGAGGGGACCTGCCACTGGGAGGATGGGGCGATCGCCATGGAGACGAGTTAGCACCGAGCTCATCCAGGGAACGCACCCTGGCCAGGCCCCCTCCTGCAGAGCCAGAGCTGTGGGCTCCCCATCGTGTCTTACGGGGAGAGAGGGGGGGAGGTTTGCTCACCTCCCTGGGGCTGGGGAAGTCACTGGGTGGGGCTGCACTCGCCACCCAGAGGCCTGGGGCTCAGAGCGCTTGCAGGGGCGTGCTGGGGACAGATGGGTGTCTCTACCTCTGAGACAAACAAGGTTGTTGCGTGATGGTACAAGGCGCTCTGGGCTGCTGGCCGATGCCACAGCCCAGGAACAGCCAGGCGGAGGCGTTGGGGGTGCCAGGGTTCAGTGGCACCCAGGTGTGGAGATGTGGGCACCGGCAGAGAGCTGGACCCGAACAGAGCTTTGCAGAGCTGCACAACTCAGAACCACCCAGTTGGCATCTTCCAGAAAAGGCAGCCATATCGCCAGCCGTCTGGCTCCCTTAATTACCTTGGGCTTGTTACATATCATTAGCATTGCAGCACCAACATCACATGACAGCTCGGGAAAGACCCTCTGAGGACACTCCCACCTCAGTCCCGGGACTCTGTGCCCCACCATGAACACACTGCACCCTTGGGGCTGGCGCTGTGGCACAGTAGGCTAATCCTCCACCTGCAGTGCCAGCATCCCATAGGGGTGCCAGTTCAAGTCCCGGCTGCTCCTCTTCTGATCGGCTCTCTGCTATAGCCTGGGAAAGCAGTGGAAGAGGGCCCAGATGTTTGGGCCCCTGCACCCACGTGGGAGACCTGGAAGAAGCTCGTGGCTCCTGGCTTTGGATCGGCACAGCTCTGGCCATTGGGGCAAATGTGAGAGGTGCATCTGCGGATAGAAGACCTCTCTCTCTGTCTCTCTCTCTCACTGTCTATAACTCTACCTCTCAAATAAATAAATAAAATCTTAAAAATAAAATAAACTGCACCCTTGTTTCAAGACAGACGAAGGAGAAGCCTCCGCCGACCTCCTTCCTGGAGCACGCTCCCCTTGTCTTGGGAGTGCACTCTGCTTGTTTGCTCAGTTGAAAGGGAACCCTGATCCACTCAACGGGAGAGGGTGCTGTTGGCACCTACTGGCAGCCTGCTGAGGGCGGGCCGCATCGCCCCCTGGTGGACACTCGTGGAGAGGCCCCTTCCCCCTTCTGCTAGGCTGTGTGTCCAGGAGTGACCGCAGGTCCTGGGGAAGAATGAGTGTGTGTCCACCTGTGAACCTGGCCCTGTGAGGATCACAAAGTCCAGACAGGAGGGGAGGGAGGCCACAGAAAGGGGCAGGCCCTCAGAGGACCTGCGGAAAAGGCTCGGGGAGGAGCCTCGGAGCAAGGCAGATGGACACTGCCCCATCAGTGTAGGAAGTGGCCTCTCCACCTGCCTCCCACCCCGCCTCCCACCTCGTCACCTGCTGGAAACCCCAGTCCCTCACTGGCCCCTGAAGGCAGCCCAACCTCTGGCCGTCTGCCGCCCTCCTGGTCAGACCCCTCCTCTCTCTCCAGCCCAGCCTGTGGCCACACTCAGAGGGTCAGCCCTTGTGCAAATCCTCCTGTTGCTGACTTTAACAGCCGCGGGTCTTCCCTGATTAGTGTGAATGGCCATCCTGTTTGTGCGGAAACGTCAGTGTTTCCGGTTTTGTGGGAGCAGAGTGATATTTTAGTTGTTATCTTCTGATGTTGGGAGCAAGCTGTCCCAGAGAGGCCAAGACAACAGCCCCGTGTCTCTCGTGACCTGGTTGCTGGGGCCACGCCTCAGCACGTCTGTAGTTCGACGTCTTGGAGAGGAAGGTCGGCCTCGTCCGGTGCGTCGCAGGGACTCCACGGAGAGTCTAGGGGCCAGAAGGCAGGCAGCCTTGCCGGAGGCCGGCCACCCCAGAAGCCAAATTCTGATCCCCAAAACCCGTCCGCCCCAGCGGTGCTGGAGGGCTGGACCACGCGGTGCCCAGTCCACGGCTGAGGCACCGGGCTCAGGGAGGCTGGCTTGAGTGACCTGCCCCAGGCCCCCATTTAGCGCCTGCCCTGAGGACGGCCCTGCCCCTAGCAGCTCTGAGCCCAGCTCCATTTAACTCCCCCACACCTGCCCCAGCCAATCAGAGTGCACCATGCGGACCTGCGTTTGCTGGGTGAGTCCCACAGCACCCAGCAGCTGGAGAGGGTGCTGACTCAGCTGCCCGCAGCAGCGGGGCGGGGGGGGGGGGGGGGGGCTGGCTGCCTTTACCGACCCTGGGATTCCGCTCCCGGAGAAGACAGCACGCGGCCTAGGGCGGACGGACGGGGCGGGGCAGATCCTGACCGCGAGCCTCGGAAGGCCCCCGTGTGCGTCTGGCATCAGCAGGGGCGGCGGCCTTGTGTCCAGGAAGCGGGGGACCCTGCCGCCCCCGCACCAAGGCTGTCACACCCACCAAGGGGCCCGGTCCCACCAGCCAGCGCCGCGCCTGCGCCCCGGACGGGTGTGGCAGCCCCCGCTCAGTGTCCGCGGGTGACCCAAGGCGGGCACGTGGTCGGCGCCGGGAGCGCAGCCCTTGGAGCGTCCTCGCCCTTCCCTGGAGCTCCCAGGGCGGCTGACGCAGACCCACACCCGGGGGTGGTCTCCGGCGCGCCCTCCGCTTCCCATCCGCAGCTCAGCAGACGCTGCCGAACTCGGCTCTAGGTGGCTCCGCAGGGCCGGTGGTCCACACCGCAGTGCCGGGTGGTCCACACCGCAGGGCCGAGCCCTCAACAGGGGCAGGGATCGCTGGGCGCGAGGGCTCCCGGCGGCGGGCGGAGCCGGGCGTCGGTGGGGCGGGCTCTGGGCCGGGGGCGGAGCCTAGTGTCGGAGGGGCGGGCTCTGGGCTGGGGGCGGAGCCGGGCGTCGATGGGGCGGGCTCTGGGCCGGGGGCGGAGCCGGGTGTCGGTGGGGCGGGCTCTGGGCTGGGGGCGGAGCCGGGTGTCGGTGGGGCGGGCTCTGGGCCGGGGGCGGAACCTGGTGTCGGAGGGGCGGGCACTAGTTTGTGGGCGGAGCCGGGTATCGGACAGGCGGGCTCGAGGCCAGGGGCGGAACCAGCTGCCGGCGTGGGCGGTCTTTCCTCTGTAGGCGGAGCCGGCTGCCGGCGGGGGCGGGCTGGGGGAGGAGCCAGGTACCGGCGGGGGCGGGCTCTCGTCGGTGCACGGAGCCAGGTACCGGCGGGGGCGGGCCGTCGGCTGGGGGAGGAGCCAGGTACCGGCGGGGGCGGGCCGTGGGCTGGGGGAGGAGCCAGGCACCGGCGGGGGCGGGCCGTCGGCTGGGGGAGGAGCCAGGTACCGGCGGGGGCGGGCCGTCGGCTGGGGGAGGAACCAGGTACCGGTGGGGGCGGGCCTGGCTGGGGGAGGAGCCAGGCACCGGCGGGGGCGGGCCTGGCTGGGGGAGGAGCCAGGCACCGGCGGGGGCGGGCCTGGCTGGGGGAGGAGCCAGGTACCGGCGGGGGCGGGCCGTCGGCTGGGGGAGGAGCCAGGTACCGGCGGGGGCGGGCTCTCGTCGGTGGACGGAGCTAGGTACCGGCGGGGGCGGGCCGTCGGCTGGGGGAGGAGCCAGTACCGGCGGGGGCGGGCCGTGGGCTGGGGGAGGAGCCAGGCACCGGCGGGGGCGGGCCGTGGGCTGGGGGAGGAGCCAGGCACCGGCGGGGGCGGGCCGTGGGCTGGGGGAGGAGCCAGGCACCGGCGGGGGCGGGCCGTGGGCTGGGGGAGGAGCCAGGCACCGGCGGGGGCGGGCCGTCGGCTGGGGGAGGAGCCAGGCACCGGCGGGGGCGGGCCGTCGGCTGGGGGAGGAGCCAGGCACCGGCGGGGGCGGGCCGTCGGCTGGGGGAGGAGCCAGGCACCGGCGGGGACGGGCCGTCGGCTGGGGGAGGAGCCAGGCACCGGCGGGGGCGGGCCGTCGGCTGGGGGAGGAGCCAGCACCGGCGGGGGCGGGCCTGGCCGGGTCGGGCTTGGCCCGGCCGGGGAAATTCCCGGAAGGCCGAAGTCCCGCCGGGCCGGGCGCGGAAGTTGCAGGCGGCCGTGCGCCCACCCGGCAGGCCCGCAACCATGTCGTCCGGGGACGAGGGTTCGCGAGGCCGGGAGAGGGACGAGGGCGCCGCGGCCACGCTCTGCGGCCTGTACCACGAGGCCGGCCAGCAGCTGCGGCTGCTTCAGGCCCAGCTGGCCGCCCGCGAGGCCCTCGTCGCACGCCTCCGCGCCCGCCTGGCCGCGCTCGAGGGAGATGCGGCGCCGTCGCTCGTGGACGCGCTGCTGGAGCAGCTGGCGCGCTCCCGGGAGCAGCTCCAGCGGCAGCAGAGCGGCGCCGCCGAGGCCCGACTGCGCCAGGTGCGGGGCGGCGGCGGGGCGCGTGCGTGCTGCGGGGAGGGGGCCGGAGGGGGCCGGGCTGGGCGGGGCCCTGGGCTGTGAGGGGGCGGGAGGGGGCCGGCTGGGGGTAGCCCTGGGCTGGGAGGGGGCGGGAGGGGGCCGGCTGGGGGGGGCCCGGGCGGGGAGGGGGCCGGCTGGGGGGGCCCTGGGCTGGGAGGGGGCGCCGGGCTGTGAGGGGGCCGGCTGGGGGGGCCCGTGGGCTGTGAGGGGGGTTGGGGGGCGCCGGGCTGTGGGGGGCCCGTGGGCTGTGAGGGGGTTGGGGGGCACCGGGCTGGGGGGTGCCGTGGGCTGTGAGGGGGTTGGGGGGCGCCGGGCTGAGGGGGGCCTGTGGGCTGTGAGGGGGTTGGGGGGCGCCGGGCTGAGGGGGGCCTGTGGGCTGTGAGGGGGCCGGGCTGGGGGAGGGCCCGTGGGCTGTGAGGGGGTTGGGGGGCGCCGGGCTGGGGGGGGCCTGTGGGTTGCAGGTGAGGACCCTGGGCTGCAAGGGGAGTGGGGCCCCTGGGGCGGTGAGGCGTCCCCCGTGGGTGGGGCGGGGGTCCCTCTGAGGCGTATTTGGGGCTTCCTGGCCTCGAGGGTGGGGTGTCCCGGGCTGGAGCTGTGACGCAGGCGTCACCCCAGCTTTCTGCTCCCCAGCCTGAGTGTTTAGGAGAGACGGCGGGGCCAGAGCCAAAACCAGGTGACAGCACTCGCCGTGCCGGCTGCTCGCACCCCAAACGCTTGGCCCGCGGCGTTTATCCATCCCGGGTGGCTGGGCCTGGGCGGGACTAGGGTGCAGACGGCAGCTTTGGTGCCCAGCCGTGGCCCCACAGCCGGACCTGAGAGAGAACAAGGAACGTGCCCTGTTCTCCTGATTATAAGATAATTTTGAACACTTGAGAAAAATGGGCTCATGGCCCCCGGAGCCCCGCAACGCAGGGGTGGCCGGCGTGGACCTGGGCGTGCGCCCTCCTGTCCCGCTGCCCAGGGGCACGCCAGCCTGGTCCAGTCCGCGCCTTCTGCAGGGTTCTACTCAGTGCTGGTTGGACTGTGTCTGCAGTGCCGTCAGCCGCAGATGCCTCACCCTGGTCTCTCCCTCTTCCTGGAAAGTGGACCGTAACTCCCCGAGCCCACCTGGTTGGCACAGCGACGCCAGGAGCCAGGGCTCTGAGGGGAGCCTGTTGGCAGGGCAGGCCGGGCAGGGGAGCCCCACGCAGCCAGGGCCCGGTCACTCTCGGAGCCTGGCGGCCTTGGTCCTCGGCTCCCTTAGTCCCCAGTGCCTTGTGAACCCGCAGCCACCAACCAGAAGCTCATCACAGCTGCGTGGTGGCCCCAGACCGCGGTCCAAGAGTCACTGCTCCTCCACCTCCATTTCGGGCTTTGTTTTAAACATTTATTTTGAAAGAGAGAGCGACAGGAAGATACAGAGAGATCCTCCGTCTGCCGGTTCACTCCCCAGATGGCCTCCGTGGCCGGGCTGGAGCCAGGAGCTGGGAATTCTTCCGCAGTCTCCCCCGTGGGTGGCAGTGGCCCAGGCTCTTGGGCCGTCCTGCTTCCCCAGGTGGCTGGAGGGAGCTGGACGGGATGTGTGGCCGCAGGCACGGGCTCCAGCCCCTGTGGGGTCAGTCTGCGGAGCTGTCCTGTGCCAGCACACGTGTGGCTGACTCCAGCACCCGTCTGGGGTGAATCGCGGGCGCCAGGCGAGAACGGGGATGTTCATTACTCAGAGGCCTGGGCTGGCTGAGGCGGCGGTGGGCTGCCCGTAACAAGCTGGCCCCTGGCCTGGTGGGGGCTGAGGGCTGCCGTGAGGCGATGACCTTCGGAAGTGCGGAGGAACTGCCCAGTGCATCTGTGGGCGGGCCGTGGCCAGCGCGTGGCAGGGCCGAGAGCTGTGGTGGCACTCAGAGACCTCACTGTACCTGTCACTTTGCAGGCCGCCCCGTGTGCGACTTTCTGGAGGACTGGAGCTGACTCACTGTGTGGCCGACTCCTGCTCAGCCCCTCCTGTTACCACCCCGGGTCTGGCCTCACGGGCCCTGCCTGGTGCTGGCACCCCGGCCCCCTTTCTCTCCCGGCCTTCCTTCCCTGTCCTGCCACGCTCCTTGAGCACAGGAAGTGTGTGTCCTTTGTGACAGGCGTGTTCGTGTGTGTCCTGTTTGTCTTCTCCCATACAGTTATCCAGGGAGAGGAAGAATATTTTTGGTCAGGATTTATTTATTTGAGGGCCGGCATTGTGGCGTAGCAGGTAAAGCCACTGCCGGCAGTGCCGGCATCCCATATGGGTGCTGATGCGAGACCCGGCTGCTCCACTTCCCATCCAGCTCTCTGCTGTGGCCTGGGAAAGCAGTGGAAGATGGCCCAAGTCCTTGGCCCCTGCACCCATGTGGGAGACCCAGAAGAAGCTCCTGGCTCCTGGCTTCAGCCTGGCCCAGCTGCAGCCACTGTGGCCATTTCGAGAGTGAACCAGTGGATAGAAGACCTCTCTCTCTCTCTCTCTCTGCCTCTCTGTGACTCTGACTTTCAAGTAAATAAATAAATATTTAAAAAATAATAAAATAAAATAATTTACTTATTTGAAAGGGATACAGAGCAAAAGGCAGAGAGGGAGAAGGATCTTCTTCCACTGTTCCTTCCCCGAATGGCCACAGCACGCAGGGCGGGGCCAGGCTGAAGCCGGGAGGGTGACTCCATCCGGGTCTCCCACGTGGGTGCAGGGGCCCAAGCACTTTTGCCATCCTCGGCTTTCCCAGGTGCGTTAGCAGGGAGCTGGACCAGAGGTGGAGCAGCGGGGACTTGAGCCGGTGCCCACGTGAGGTGCTGGCCTTGCCCGTGGGGGCTCGAGCTGCTGTGCCCAGCGCCGGGCTCTAGAGGGGAAGACCCTGACTGCCAGTGCTGTGGTCGGGTTCAGCCGCCCGGCCTGCCCTGGGCTTCCCGTGTGCTGCTTCTCTCGCGATGCCTTTGGCTCCTGGCGGGGGAACAGCCGGGAGCTGCTGCAGCCTGGGGCTGGGCGTCCTCGAGAGGCCGCGTGGCGAGGACAACGGGGCTGGACTGTGTCTGCGTGACTCACGTCCACCCGGGACCTGCGAGCGCTGCCCTTGGTTGTAAATGAGCATGTGACGTGAGACCAGACCGTTGACCCTGTGAGCCGCAGCGTGCCCGGCTGTAGACGGGGGTGTGTGTGTGACAGATGCTGTCTCAGGGTGTGGGGCTTCCGCGGTTGGTGCACAGCGAGGGCGCAGACACCGTGAGCCGTCCCTGCCGCTGCAGCCGCTGCGGCTATCAGAGCTTGGCCGTGCGGCCCGTTTGTGGTGCCGTGGGAGACGGACCGTCGCTGTCACTCACAGGACTCCTGGCTATGAGCACGTCGAGTTGGGATTTCTGCTTTCTGTATCAATGGGCCTGAGTAAACTTGTCTCAGACAGAGGCAGGCACAGCGACGTTTCCCTGTCGTGCTGCAGGGAGTCACGGCTTTTGATTTGGATGACGCTAAAACGTAATAGAAGCGTGCTCCCGGGACAGTCTCTCTCTGTGTCGGCTCTGCTTGCGCGCCTGAGCCCCTGTCGAGGATAACAGTCCAGCTCGCCAGAGTGACAGCAGCGGCCGCCGCGCTGGCGCCTCAGCCTTCCACCAGCCACAGGAGCCGCCAGGCCTGTGGTAGGCGCTGGAGGCTGGGCTGTGGCTGTGGGTAGGCTGCAGTGGGCCGTGGCCTTGGCTGGCCAGGGGTCTGTGAGGCACCGGCACTGTGGCATAGCAGGTGAAGCTGCCGCCTGCAGTGCCGGCATCCCACGTGGGCTCCGGTTCTAGTCCCGGCTGCTCCACTTGGAATCCAGCTCTCTGCTAATGCACCTGGGAAAGCAGTGGAAGATGGCCCGGGTACTTGGGGGACCCAGATGAATCTCCTGGCTCCTGGCTTCGGCCTGGTGCGGCCCTGGCCATTGCAGCTATTTGGGAAAGGGGCCAGCGATGGAATGAATGGAGGAGTGATCCCTCTCTCTCTCTCTCTCTGCCTCTCCCTCTCTCAACTCTCACTTTCAAGTAAAACAAGTAAAGCTTTATATTAAAAAAAAAAAAAGCTGTTGGGGAGGTTCCTGCTACACTTCCACGGAGTACCTGTGCCAAGGCCCCCCGTTACCTTATGCTACCTTAAAAATGGTTAAGCTTTGGGGTGGCCGTTTCACCTATGGTTAGGATGCGTGTGGTCCCACGTTAGATACCTGGTTCTGGCTCCTGGCTGATTTTCTGCTGATTCAGCCCCTGGGAGGCAGCGGTGACTGTGCAGCCGGAGGGGCCTGCCCCCATGTGGGGGGTCTGCACGGCTTCCTGTCACACCCAGCCCTCGTTGTTGGGGGCATTTGAGGTGCAAGCCAGCTGGTAGGAGCACACTCCCTTGCCTCGGTCTCACTGCCTGGCAAATTAACACTTTTATACAGGTTAATTTTCAAAGAAAACAGTTCAGGGCTGAGACACAGGCTGTGCCAGGTTTTGGGTTCCACGCAGGTGAGCGCTGACGCTGGGCTCGGGGTTCTCTCTCTGTTCGTAGTGTTCTCCGTCAGGGAGGGCACAGTTGGTTCTCGTCTGGGTGTCTTCACCGCGGGTCCCTCGTGCGCGTGGCAGCGCCGGGCCTGTGGTGCTCTCGGCCCCTTTGGGAGGAACGAAGGCCACCAGGGCCCTCTGGCCTCCCAGCCCCGCAGGACCAGCCTGCCAGCAGGTGCCGGCGCCCACCCGGCTTTCAGAGCGGCCTGGTCTCCGCCAGGGGTGCGTGTCTGGGTCATGAGGCAGAGTCATGAGGTAATGATCTCTCTCTCTCTTGCTTTAAAGATCCTATCTACTTATTTATTTATTTGAGAGGTAGAGTTATAGACAGAGAGAGGTAAAGGCAGAGAGCGAGGTCTTCCATCCGCTGGTTCACTCCCCAAAGGGCCGCAGTGGCTGGAGCTGGGCTGATCTGAGGCCAGGAGCCAGGAGCTTCTTCCGGGTCTCCCACACGGGTGCAGGGGCCCAAGGACTTGGGCCATCTTCTGCTTTCCCAGGCCACAGCAGAGAGCTGGGTGGGAAGAGGAGCAGCCGGGACTCGAGCCGACGCCCGTTTGTGATGGTGGAGGCTTAGCCCGCTGGCCCCAGTGATGATAAGAGCCGGTCTCACCTGGCCGGAGGGGCCGCCCTGTGCTTGCTGCCCTTTGCAAACTGGTGGAATGGGGGACGCGGGTGTGGGACGCCTTCGGGCAAAGTCCAGTTCACAGCCTCGGCTCTCACTTGGTCACATCTGGTGTCACCAGTCCCAGTTCTGCGCCATCATCATAACTGGAGATTTTCTGTTTGGCTGTAGAGCAAAGTAAGAAAGTGGGAGGGAGAGGACTCCTGGAAGTGCCCTGAGCCGGAGAACTCCAGAATATTCTCCGTGGCGTCTGATTAGCTCATGCTGAGCAGATGCTCAGGGGCCGTGGGGTTTGGGTGGAAGGGCGCTGGGGGCGGGGGGACCGGGCCTGGACCCTGGCCTTGGGTCTCACCGGCCATCGGCCTCCCAGACAGCCCCAGTGCTGTGACTTCTGGGTGTTCTGCACAGCGTCGCCGCCGGGCTGTGCCCCCAGCTCTGGGGTTTATCACACTCAGGCTGTGCTTTGAAGAACAAGGCACTGTTCTCTGAGCTGTGTCACAGGGTCCGTTTGTGCAGAGACACGCGTGTGTCATGGACGCTGTGCGATGCTGGGCGGCGGGTGCCCAGACACAGCCGCTGTCTCTGGGGACTGAGGAGGAGAAGGGGATAGAGTTTTTCACTCTGTTTGCTGCTGTTTGGGTGTTGGGACAGCGGGCGTGTTGTCTGACTTAGAAACGCGTTAGGGGCAGGTGCTGTGGCGCAGCCAGTGAGGCGGCAGAGACGCCTGCATCTCGTGTCAGTGTTCCTGGTCCCAGTCACAGCTACTCCGTGCGCCCTCGTGTGCCTGGGAGCCAGCAGGTCGTGGCCCACGTGCCTGGGTTCCTGCCACCCCTGCAGGGGCCCAGCGTGGAGGTCCGGTCTCCTGGCCTCAGCTTGGCCCAGCCCCACCTGTCGCAAACGTGGAAGATCTTCCCCTTTCTCTCTGCCTCTCCCTTTCTCCCTGCCATCTTACCTTTCAAATAAATATCAATCAATCAAACAAAAAGCAATTGAGAGAATCATGATCCAGGCTTGCCTTAGTTTTTTTTTATTTTTTAGAAATAATTTTTTTAAAGATTTATTTATTTATTTATTTGAGAGGTAGAGTTACAGACAGACAGGGAGAGAGAGAGAGAGAGGTCTTCTATCCGCTGGTTCACTCCCCGAATGTCCGAAATGGTGGGAGCTAAGCCAATCTGAAACCAGGAGCCAGAGCTTCTTCCGGGTCTCCCACACGAGTGCAGAGGCCCTAGGACTTGGCCCGTCTTGCGCTGCCCTCCCAGGCCACAGCAGAGAGCGGGATGGGAAGTGGCGCAGCCGGGACTTGAACTGGCGCCAGGGTTGCCTTAGTAACATGGCCAGTCTCTTGTTCCATTGTGCTGAAAAGGCCCCGGTCCCTGGCGTGGGCGGTGAAAGAGCGCCCACGGCTGGAGCTGTCCCTCTGGGGAAGGCTCCGTCCACTCGTGACGCGTGAAGTGCTTCTTCATCTGTAGCATGGGCCTGCTTCACCCCTCCATGCACTGTTCACATTGGGGTGCTTTGAAAACAGGAAAGCATGGGGCCGGCGCCGTGGCATAGTGGGTAAAGCAGGCACCTGCAAGGCCGGCATCCCATATGGGCGCTGGTTTGAGTCCCGGCTGCTCCACTTCGGATCCAGCTCTCTGCTATGGCCTGGGAGAGCAGAAGATGGCCCAGGTCCTAGGGTCTCTGTACTCGTGTGAGAGACCTGGGAGAAGCTCCTGGCTCCTGGCTTCAGATTGGCACAGCTCTGGCCATTGTAGCCATGTGGGGAGTGAACCAGTAGATGAAAGACCTGTCTCTCTCTCTCTTTCTCTCTGCCTCTCTCTAACTCTGCTTTTCAAATAAAAAATCAATCTTTTTTTTAAAAGGAACAGGAAAGCACGCATTGAAGTCTGGGTATTAGAGAATTTTCAGTTTAGAGATTAAACTTTTTTCATTTTTATTTATTTACTTATTATTTCATTTTTATTTAAAAGGTATATAGACAGATAAAAAGAAACAGATCTTCCACCTGCTGGTTGCCTCTCCACTTGGGGCTCCTCGTGGGTGGCAGGGGCTCGAGGACCTGGGCCGTCCGCCACCTTGACCCAGGCGCACTAGCAGGGAGCTGGCCAGCAGCAGAGTAGGGGCACTTGAACCCATGCTCTGATCCGGCAGCTGCACCCCTCGCCACTGTTTGTGTGTTTAAGAGGCAGGAAGAACTTCCGAGGTAGCTGGAAACAGGATCTGGGTCTCCCCTGTGGGGGCCTGGGACCCCGTTACTTGAGCCGCCAGCACTGCCTCCCAGGGTCTGCGTTAGCAGCAGCTGAAATCAGGAGCCAGGAACCGAAGCCAGGTAGCCCGCCTGGGATGGAGGTGTGTTCACCGCTGCGCCTAACATCCGCCCTCGGCTGTGCTTTTAATCTCCCGCGTAGGAGGTCGAGCGGCTGACCGAGCAACTGGAGGAAAAGCAGAGGGAGATAGAGCGGCTGAGCCGGCCGGCGCACGAGCAGGAGGTCGTCCTGCTGCGGAGAAGCGTGGCCGAGAAGGAGCGCGCCCAGGCGGCCAGGGACGTGCTGTGCCGCTCCCTGGCCGACGAGGCCCAGCGGCTGCGGAGGACCCTGGCTGCCACTGCCCACATGTGCCAGCACCTGGCCAAGCGTCTGGCTGCACAGCAGCGTGCCCAGGGGGACGTGGGGCATGTGCAGGAGCAGAGTCCTGGCGAGGTAGGTCCCAGAGCAGATGGGGACCGGGGACGGTGGGAGATGCCCCCATCGCGTCCCCTCAGCAGTAGCCTGTGTGGGAGGCACCCAGGACCACGGATGTCCACAGTAAGCAAAGTCAGCTGCTGGGGAGAGCTCACGATGGTGGGACGGGCAGCATGCACTAGGGGAGCCGGGTGGTCCTCATGGCCCCACAGCTGTAGCTGACCCTGCTCCCAGCATGGTCTAGGGCAGCCAGGTGGTCCTCCTCATGGCCCCCCAGCCTGAGGCTGACCCTGCTCCCAGCATGCACTAGGGGAGCCGGCTGCCCCCCCAGCCTGAGGCTGACCCTGCTCCCAGCATGCACTAGGGGAGCCAGCTGCCCCCCCAGCCTGAGGCTGACCCTGCTCCCAGCATGCAGTAGGAAGCAGGGTAGCCCCCAGCCTGAGGCTGACCCTGCTCCCAGCATGCACTAGGGGAGCCGGGTGGCCCCCAGCCTGAGGCTGACCCTGCTCCCAGCATGCACTAGGGGAGCCGGCTGCCCCCCCAGCCTGAGGCTGACCCTGCTCCCAGCATGCAGTAGGAAGCAGGGTAGCCCCCAGCCTGAGGCTGACCCTGCTCCCAGCATGCAATAGGGGAGCCGGGTGGCCCCCAGCCTGAGGCTGACCCCGCTCCCAGCATGCAATAGGGGAGCCGGGTGGCCCCCAGCCTGAGGCTGACCCTGCTCCCAGCATGCACTAGGGGAGCCGGGTGCCCCCCCCAGCCTGAGGCTGACCCTGCTTCCAGCATGCAGTAGGAAGCAGGGTAGCCCCCAGCCTGAGGCTGACCCTGCTCCCAGCATGCACTAGGGGAGCCGGGTGGCCCCCAGCCTGAGGCTGACCCTGCTCCCAGCATGCAGTAGGGGAGCCGGCTGCCCCCCCAGCCTGAGGCTGACCCTGCTCCCAGCATGCAGTAGGAAGCAGGGTAGCCCCCAGCCTGAGGCTGACCCTGCTCCCAGCATGCACTAGGGGAGTCGGGTGGCCCCCAGCCTGAGGCTGACCCCGCTCTCAGCATGCAATAGGGGAGCCGGGTGGCCCCCAGCCTGAGGCTGACCCTGCTCCCAGCATGCACTAGGGGAGCCGGGTGGCCCCCAGCCTGAGGCTGACCCTGCTCCCAGCATGCACTAGGGGAGCCGGGTGGCCCCCAGCCTGAGGCTGACCCTGCTCCCAGCATGCACTAGGGGAGCCGGGTGGCCCCCAGCCTGAGGCTGACCCTGCTCCCAGCATGCACTAGGGGAGCCGGGTGGCCCCCAGCCTGAGGCTGACCCTGCTCCCAGCATGCAGTAGGAAGCAGGGTAGCCCCCAGCCTGAGGCTGACCCTGCTCCCAGCATGCACTAGGGGAGCCGGCTGCCCCCCCAGCCTGAGGCTGACCCTGCTCCCAGCATGCAATAGGGGAGCTGGCTGCCCCTCCATCCTGAGGCTGACCCTGCTCCCAGCATGCACTAGGGGAGCCGGGTGCCCCCCCAGCCTGAGGCTGACCCTGCTCCCAGCATGCACTAGGGGAGCCAGCTGCCCCCCCAGCCTGAGGCTGACCCTGCTCCCAGCATGCAGTAGGGGAGCCGGCTGCCCCCCCAGCCTGAGGCTGACCCTGCTCCCAGGTGCTGAGAGGGTACTCTGCTCACCCAGCAGTCGGGGGCCTGCTGAGCAGGGAGAGCCGAGACCCTGTGGCTAGGGCCTGGCCACGGCGTCTTCCTGCTGGCGGGTTGTGGGGACACGTGTGGGGCAGGCTGTTGGTGGGCCGGGCTGAGGCTGCGTGTCACCCCTGTGCCCAGCACAAGGCTCCTGGTCAGGCCCTTCGCGGGCAGTCGGGTGAGCGTGTACAAGGGCCGGGGCAGGCGGGCAGCTTCACTGACGAGCCCTTCAGGGAGAGACTTGGCCAAGGACCCCACCCCGTCTCCCGTGGAGAGCGAGCGGGGCTGTGTCTCAAGCCCAGAGGAGAGTGCAGGGAGAGGCGTGGTGCTCTCAGCTGAAGTCACCGTGTGGCTCCCTGAGCGGCCGCCCGTGCGGGTGGGGCCTCCGGCGGGCAGCCCCGTGCCCCTCACTTCTCGGCCTGCCGTGGCTGAGTCACCCGGGGCTTCCCGGCGCAGGCCGGCTCAGGACTTGCACTTCCTTCGTCACCGGAGGGGAATTCTCGGCGACAGCGTCCCTGACGGCCAGTCCCCGGCACGCGCGGTGCGCGGAGCTTCCGGGGGTCCAGACGGGTGTTTCCTGAGACTCGGTCTCCCAGCACGAGTTAGATGACCGCAGCGGACCTGAGTGGGAACAGGACAGCGTGGTGGGCTCCAGGAGGCGGCCGGGCCCATAGCTCTGGGGGACGCGGTGGTGATCATGGCCTCAACCCCGGGTCTGGCTCCGCCCCTTGCTGCGTGGGCCACGTGCCGTGACACGGTCTCCTCTGTGCTTTGTGCAGCCCACGTGTCCAGGCACGGACAGCTCCGTTCAGGCCGCCATGGAGAAGTTACGGGAGGAGAACCGACTGTTAAAACAGAAAGTGACTCATGTGAGTGTCTGCGTCTCCTGGAAGAACACGCACCCTGACCGAGTGCGACGAGGGTTCTTCCCCAGCCCGTGCCCAGTCGTTCCCCCACCGGCTGGCCACTGTGGCTTGGTGCACACGGCCCCAGCAGCCCAGCTTCCTGCCCGGGGGATGAGCAGGACGTGTCCTGAAAGGCAGAATTAGAGGGAGAGACAGAGAGAGAGAGAGAGAGCGAGAGCGAGAGCGAGAGCGAGCGCCTCCACTCACTGGTTCACGCCTCAGATGCCCACAGCAACTGAGGCTGAAGCCAGGGGCCTGGGACGCCCTCTGGGTCTCGCCCCTGGGTGCTGGGGCCCGGGCAAGCCGCCACGTCGCTCTGCTTTCCCAGGCCTGTGAGCAGGGGGCTGCTGGAAGTGGAGCAGCCGGGACGCGGACCGGTGCGCGTGGGGTGCTGTGTGGCAGTTGGGCGGGCTGTCCTGCCGCCCACGGTGCCCGTCTGATGGAAAGGAAGTCGAGGAGAGGCAGAGACTCTAAGGCAGGAAGGCGGCAGGGAGTCCACTTCTGTCCGAGAGCGAGGCTGCGGGTGCTGCTGCGGTGGGCTCAGCGTCCACTCCACGCGTGGGGAGAGGTCGGCGAGGTACTGCCGGCGCGCGGCGCCAGGTTCGGCCTTCGGGCTCCGCCGCCTTTGCCGTGAGCTTCCCGGCCGCGCCTCCCCAGGTGGAAGACCTCAACGCCAAGTGGCAGCGCTACGACGCCAGCAGGGACGAGTATGTGCGGGAGCTCCAGGCGCAGCTGCGGGAGCTGAAGGCCCCCCGGGAGCCGGAGCTGCTGAGGAAGGAGGTTTCCCGGCTCAACAGGCAGCTGGAAGAGGAAGTAGACGCGTGTGCGGACGCGAGGCAGCAGCTGGCCGCCGCCAGGACCGCCCAGGACGCTGCCCTGGAGCGGGTGCAGATACTGGAGCAGCAGGTCTGTCCCTGGGCTCTGGGCGGCACCCGCCGTCGTCTGCCTGCAGGTGGCGGCCAGCTCTCAGCACCGGCTGGGTGGTGTCGTGGGGGCGGGGGGGGGGGGAGCCCGGGGAAGCCAGCTCTCAGCACCGGCTGGGCGGTGGTTGTGGGGGCAGTGGGGGGAGCCCGGGGAGGCCAGCTCTCAGCACCGGCTGGGCGGTGTCGTGGGGGCGGGGGGAGCCCGGGGAGGGTCTTCCTTCTCACTGGAGCAGAACGAAGGTCCCGTGTCTCCCCAGATTCTCGCCTACAAGGATGACTTCAGGTCAGAAAGGGCCGACCGGGAGCGGGCTCAGAGCAGGATCCAGGAGCTGGAGGAGCGGCTGGCTTCCCTGCTGTGCCAGGGGTCTCGCCAGGGGTCTCGGAGACAGGTAGGGATGGGCGGCGTTCTTTTCCGCGTCATGGACTGAGCCCTTCCGTACCTTCAAGGCCCCGACCTGGCGGCCCCTTCCCGCCTTCCTGCGCTGTGCCACGTTTAGCTGTGAAGAGGTTGGCAGAGTGGCTGTTCTGGGCCTGCGCCGCCTCCCTGTGTGTCCCTGCCGTGTGACCAGAGAGCAGGATCCCTCCTGGCAGTGCCAGCCGTGCCCCGTCCTTGCTGCGAGACAGGGACCCAGTTACCTCGTCACATGGGGCTGGCACGGGCCTTGACAAGAGCCCTGTAGGGTCCTCAGCTCAGCCTGTGCCCGGCGTTGGTTTAGTGCAGTCCCCACCGTGAGAGGTGCCTGGAGAGGGGCCGGCGTAAGTCAGGACTGGCGAGGTCTCTGGCGGTGTGACCTGTGGTGCCGACCTGCCCGTCCACACTGCAGAAACCCCAGGGGAGGTTCGTTCCTTTGGCCACTTAGCGAGTTTCTGGTACAGCCCCGGCCTGGAGTAAACTTCCTGTGCTCACGTGGACTGGACCGCCTCTGGGAGGCGGCGCACCCGGGGCCGGAGCGCGGACGCGGAGCCCTCCCAGCTGGGTGTGTGGGGCCTCCAGCTCTGGTCTGTCCCGAGCAGCCCCTGGGCCTCATGGGTAGCTTCCGCTTCCCATCCCCCGTGCATGGGCGTAGGAGAGTCACGGTGGACACCCTTGGGCTGAGTCTTCGTCAGGGGCCATTTCTTCTGTGCATGACGGGGGGAGGGGTCGCGGCAGGGCCTGTGTTCCCCCCTGAGTCCACAGGTGACAGGGAGGTGCCAGAGGCTTTGCCGGCCCAGCCCTGGCGGCTTCCTTGGCATCGCTGGATGGAGCCTGGGTATGCGGGTGGCCCCTCACACCCCAGTTCCTGCTTCCCCGAGGCCCTGGGGCTGCCGGCCAGGACAGCTCCCCCAGCACGCACCCTGGGCAGGAACAGGAGGTTTTCCTGGGACTTGGTTTTGCCTGTGGGTTTCCGGCCTCGAGGGATTTGAGGGAGCGTGTGACGGGCTGAGGAGCCACCAAGGCTGTGGTCCTGAGGGCGGGCTCAGGCAGCCTCTCAGGGGCGGGGCCCCCAGGAGCCACCAGAACCAGCCGCAGGCCGCAGGCCTGGGTTCCTGAGGTGGCCCCACGGGCAGAATCCCTGGTGGCGGCGTTGGGAGCACTCGCTGTTGGTCAGTGGCAGTGCGCAGGCGTGGGCGACAGGCGTGGGCGACAGGCGTGGGTGACAGGCGTGGGTGACAGGCGTGGGCGACAGGCGTGGGCGACAGGCTCAGCGACAGGCGTGGGCGACAGGCTCAGCGACAGGCTCAGCGACAGGCGTGGGTGACAGGCTCGGCGACAGGTGTGGGTGACAGGCTCGGGCGACAGACGTGGGCGACAGGTGTGGGTGACAGGCTCAGCGACAGGCGTGGGCGACAGGCTCAGCGACAGGCTCAGCGACAGGCGTGGGCGACAGGCTCAGCGACAGGCTCAGCGACAGGCGTGGGTGACAGGCTCGGCGACAGGCGTGGGTGACAGGCTCAGCGACAGACGTGGGCGACAAGCTCGGGCGACAGGTGTGGGTGACAGGCGTGGGTGACAGGCTCAGCGACAGGCGTGGGTGACAGGCTCAGCGACAGGCGTGGGCGACAGGCTCGGGCGACAGGCCGTCCTGCCACTGAGGCAAAGCCAGTTTCAGACGGGAGGGGGCACACTGAAGCCGCTGGCCACAGGGCTCCACGACAGGTGTTTGGAGCAAGGTGGTGCTGCGTGGCCGACAAGGCTGAGCCAGGGGCTCCCCCTGCTGCCACTGGAGGCCCCCAAGCCCCAGGGCGTGGTGCTGAGGGCTGGGGCGTAGTCCGTGTGGTCCCACCCAGAGCTCCGCCACCCCCGACCCGTGGTGGCGGCTGGGGCATGTCGCCAAGGCTGCCTGCCAGTTGGGTTTCTTGGGGCTCATGGGTCCAGTCGGGCCTGCTTTCCACTGTAAGTGCAGGGAGCACGGGAGGGCACGCGCGTGGTCTGCGTGGTCACTCACGGCGCTCTCTGTGTCTTCATCTGTCGGCGGGCCCTGCGGCACAGCAGGAAGCCCCGTGTCACCACACCCCTGCCTTCCGCAGGACCGGGAGCCGGGCCCCTGCCTAGAGACTGACGCGCCGGAGCTCGCGGCGCGCACTGGCTGGCGGCCTGGGCCTGGGCCCCAGCAGCTGGAGCCCCGTGCAGAGGGCAGAGGCCCCCGCGCAGCCCAGGGAGCCCAGGGGGCCCTGCAGTGCCCTCACTGCCTGCGGTGCTTCGGCGACGAGCAGGGCGAAGAGCTCCTCGGGCACGTGGCCGAGTGCTGCCAGTGACCGTCCCCCGCGCCTGGCAGCGCCCGGCTCGGCCAGGTGTCCCGGGCCCGGGCCCTCACGACGACCATCCGCCTGGGTTCCCCTTTCGGTGCGGAACAGAAGGGGTCAGCGGCCTGGGTGGAGACGGACGGCGCGCTGGCGGGGCTGGCGGGGCTGGCGGTGGCCACGGGGTCAGGAGCATCTGGCCTGGGGAGGTCCCAGCCCCATCCTTCAGACGGAGTCGGGCTGAAGCCACAGCAGGACATCTAGGGAGCCCCGCTCGCAGCGCCTGCCCTGGGGAATGGGGAATGGGGAACAGGGCCCCGCGTGCCAGCCCCGCCCCGGCTTGTGAGAAAGGGCAGTGGCCAGCGGGCGCCCCGCTCGCAGCGCCTGCCCTGCGGAATGCGGCTGGGAGGCCGTGGGAGGCAGCGCCGCAGTCGCCGTCCCTCGGGCCTCGCTGCCACGGCAGAGCCATTCGCAGGGCAGCCGCGTTTCTCGCGCGCCACATTCATTCTCTATTCATTTATTTTTGTAATAAACACACTTGCTGCTGTACTGCCCTGAGAATTTGTGGCGGCGGGGGCTCCGGCTCAGGGACAGAGCAGTGTCCTCCCTAGGTGTGGGGCTGAGACCTCCTGTGGGCAGAAGCATTCCCGCTCCGCACCGCCTGCCACAGGCCCGGGCGAGGGGTGGCGGGAGGTCCGGGGCTGAGGGCGGAGGCTGCCGTAGGATTTGCGAGTAGGGCTTTACAGGAGCAGCCTCAGAGCCCAGGTGGGTGCCTGGGGGTGGGGCCCTCGCTGCAGACCCCTCTAGACTCCTCCTCCGCTCCGTGTCCATCGGGCTCACATGAGGGCTGGCGCCCACGATGCACCTGCAGGCAACCAGGCCCCGACCCAGGGCTCCGCCATCAGCCTGCCAAGGTCCTAGCCCAGGACGTGAAGCGAGTTGGAGAAGGCAGGAGCTTGCCGAGAACACGTGGGTGTTCCGCCTGCGTGCTGTGCGGTGCGTGTGTGGGTGCTGTGCCACGTGTGGGCGTGTGGCTGCTGTGCCACGTGTGGGCGTGTATGGGTGCTGTGCCACGTGTGTGTGTGGGGGTGCTGTGCCACGTGTGTGTGTGTGTGGGTGCTGTGCCACGTGTGTGCGTGTGGGTGCTGTGCCACGTGTGTGTGTGTGTGGGTACTGTGCCACATGTGTGCATGTGTGGGTGCTGTGCCACGTGCGGGTGTTTGTGGCTGCTGTGCCACGTGTGTGTGTGGGTGCTGTGCCACGTGTGTGTGTGTGTGTGGCTGCGGTGCCACGTGCGGGTGTTTGTGGCTGAAGTGCCACGTGTGTGTGTGGGTGCTGTGCCACATGTGGGTGTGTGTTCACTTGGTCCTTGTGGCAGTTCTGGGGGCAGGGACAGGAGGCCTGGAGGGGCGGAGGCGCCCGCCCAAGGTCACGCAGAGCTGAGAGCGGGCGCTCGCCAGCTGTGGGCCACTTCAGTCTTCACCGCGTCTGTTGTCTGTCCTCCGTGGCTGGGCGCCCCTTCCACCTGGCCGGGTCCTCGTGCTGTGGCCCCCGCATCACTGTGCTCCCCTGTGTACACGACCCTCTCTGGGGACGTGGCGAGGCCAGGTGAGAGCGTGGCAGCGGGGGCCACGGTGACCCGAGCTGTGCGCTCAGGTGGGACCCGGGGAGGCCGTGGGGAGGCAGCGGGGGCCACGGTGACCCTGAGCTGTGCGCTCAGGTGGGACCCGGGGAGGCCGTGGGGAGGCAGCGGGGGCCACGCATCAGGAATAAAGTTGGCGTCCCAGGTCCTGTCTCCTCTGTCACTCTACCTTAATTTTCTGAAGATTTATTTTTTATTGATTTTAAAGAGAAGAGGAGAGATGGGTAGGGGGAGAGGTCTTCCATCCGCTGGTTCTCTCCCCAGATGGCGCAACAGCTGGGCTTGGGCCAGGCTGAAGCCGGGAGCCAGGAGCTTCTTCCGGGTCTCCCACGTGGGTGCAGGGCCCAAGGGCTTGGGCCATCTTCCACTGCTTTCCCAGGCCACGGCAGAGAGCTGGATCAGAAGTGGAGCAGCCGGGACTCAAACTGGCGCCCATATGGGATGCTGGCACTGCTGGCAGTGGCTGCACCTGCTACGCCACAGCACCGGCCCTGAGAAGGGATTTTTTTTTAAAGAATTACACAGAAGGTACCTCGATCACAAAGATGTGTCGAAAGGACAGGGGCCGTGGCGGCCCCCAGCTGCTCTGCTCCTGACCCGGCGCCCGGCTCGTGCCCTGGGCGGCAGCCGGCGATGGCGCGAGTGCTTGGACCCCGCGCTCGGCACGGCACAGACCTCATCCTGGCCTCCGGGGTCCAGCCCGGCACCTGGGGAGTGGACCAGCAGGTAGAAGATGTCTTTCTCTGTCTCTCTCTGCCTTTAAAACACACACACACATTGTGGCCATGGCCTCTAGGAAATGGCGGCAGACCCGTCCTGCCAATCGGGGGTCCTAGGAGGGGAGGGGGCTTGGGTGCGTGGAGAGCCCCGAGTGGGGACGGAGGTGGAGACGGGCGTCCACAGGAGCGGGAGGGCGGCGTGGACGATTCGCGCTCAGAGCCTCCCGGAGCCTGGTCCCGGCTCCTCTCCTGCGGGAGGATGCGTCTGGCTCTCAGCCAGCGAGCTTGGCAGGGCAGCACAGCCGGCTGCCGCGGAACCCCGTCTGGGCGGGGCGTCCACGGTGAAGCTGCGGACACCGTGGAGAAATCCATCTCCTGAGTGGGGCTTGTTTCTCCGAGGGGCTTCTCCGTTACGTGGGCGCAAAGCTGTGCCACCTTCATCTTTCCACACAGCGTTGTTGAGGGGGCCGGCGTGGGTTAGCGGTAAAGCCGCCACCTGCACCAAGCCGGCTCCCGTGTGGACGCTGGTTCAAGTCCCGGCTGCTCCGCCTCTGATCCAGCTCCTTGCTGATGCATCTGGGGGAGCAACAGAAGATGGCCCGAGTCCTCGGGCTCCTGCATCCCAGCCGGAGCTGGCACCGCAGGAGCAGGCTTGACCTGCGACACCACAGCACTGGCCCCTCAAAGGTGATCATCTTCTTTAAAAATGGGAAAGGTGGGGCCGGCACAGCAGGGTTAAGGCCCTGGCCTGCAGTGCCGGCATCCCATATGGGCGCTGGTTCGAGACCTGGCTGCTCCACTTCCGATCCAGCTCTCTGCTATGGCCTGGGAAGGCAGCAGAGAATGGCTGAATTCCATGGGCCCTGCACCCGCATGGGAGACCTGGAAGAAGCTCCTGGTTCCTGGCTTCAGATCGGCACAGCTCAGCCACTGCGGCCAATTGGGGAGTGAACCAGCAGATGGAAGACCTCTCTCTCTGTCTCTGTCTCTAACTCTGACCTTCAAATAAATAAATAAATCTTTTATTAAAAAAAAAATAGGAACGGCATTACAGGGCTTGGTACCGTTTGTGGTTTTAGGTTCCCACTGGGGGTTTTTGAGCGGATTCCTGTGGGGAAGGGAAAATGAGTGAGTTCAGTGGTTGGGGAGGCCCCCTTGCTGGGACGAGAGAGAGAGAGAGAGACAGAGAGGAGAGAGAGAGAGAGAGAGGGGAGAGGAGAGAGAGAGAGAGAGAGGGGAGAGGAGAGAGGGGAGAGTGAAAGGAGAGAGAGACGAGAGAGAGATGAGAGAGGGAGACAGGAGAGAGAGGGAGAGAGAGAGGAGAGGGAGAGGAGAGAGGGGAGGGAGGAGAGACAGAGATTGAAACCCTCGGTCTGCCCCAGCAGCCCGGGCTGGACGCTACCTGGGTCCCCCTGTGGGTGGAGGCACCCAGGCACTGAGTCATCGCTGTGCCTCCCGGTGCGGCCCGGTATGGTGGTGAAGTGGGACCCTTGCCGGGTTGATCCAGGTTCCGGGGTAGGAAATGCATTCAAAGCAGGATTTGTCTAGGAGGTGGCGGGGAGCCCAGGCAACCCCCAGGAGGGCGCCCCCTTTATCAGGTAGGGGAGCATGGCAGTGGGGGCGGGGTCTGTTCAGGGGCAGCTCTGGCTTTGGCCTGGCCCAGCCCCGGCACTCCTGCGGGGAGCGACCCAGCGGGTGGGAGTCCCTTTCTCTCTGTCTTCACCCCCCTCCTTGTAACTGCCTTTTTTAAAGGTGCTCACGTCCCCCAGGGGGACCTGGGTTTGTCTCCTGCCAATGCGGTCGCTGGGAGGCGATGGTCGCGGCTCAGGGATCCCCGTGCCCACACGGGGGGCCGGGCTTGTCCCGGCTCCCGGCCAGCCCAGCCCTCGCAGGCCCCGGGCGGGGAGACCCAGCAGACGGGCGCACGAGAAGCTGACCATGCACAGCCACGGTCCACACCCGACAAACACCGACCTCATACGCTGATAAAAACCGTAAGATGAGCGGTGTTCTGGGCGTGTGAAGACGGCGGGGTTGTGGCCAGCGCCACGGCCGCACAGGGAGCCGATGCCGGCGTGGTCCTTGGGGCGGGAGCAGTCGGGGCCCATCCACAGGAGTGGAGTCTGGGTGCGGGCGGGGGCCAGAGCCGTGAAGCTGTCTCCACAGACCCCCACGCCAGAGGACGCGCCAGGACCAGCAAGCACACTGCAAAAATGACGTCAATCAAGAGGCGGACACCTAGTGGAGCTCTCTAAATGCCCAGGGGGCCGGAGCCGGGGCCCAGAACGCAATCTGTGCCTCCCATGTGGGCAGCAGGGGGCCGGGGCCGGGGCCGGGGGTCGGAAGTGGTGAGAGATGTGGGCGTCCTGGCCGGCAGGCGAGCTGGACCAAGTGCCTGCCCCTGAAGTTTTTTTTTTTTTTTTTTTTTTAAAGATTTATTTATTTGGAAGGCAGAGTGACAGAGGAAGAGACAGAGTATCTTAGCCCTGCTGGCCCAGTGTGAGGCCAGGAGCCGCACCAGGGCCCCGGGAGGCGGCAGGAGCACATGCACGCTGCAGGGAGCAGTGGTGCCCTGGGCAGCTGCTCAGCCCGCCGTGCTCAGGGCCACCCCGAGATGAATTCCGGTCAGATCAGAGGTGCCTGCACTTCTCTGGCAGTCCCGGCATCCTGTGCGGCGACCTGCCAATGCGGTCTCCCAGCCACAGAGGGAGGGCGCGCCCGTCTGCGGGCTCGAGCCAGGGACTCCATCGGGTCTCCCACGGAGGGCGGCAGGGACTCAAGGCCCCCCCCCCCCCCGCTGGCACAGGACCGGGGGGCCTGGACTAGAGCTGGCACCCATGCGGGAGTGGGCGGTCCAAGCAGCGTCCGGACCTGCCGTGTGCCCGGCGGTTTGGTTCTTTTCTGGTACTGCAAGTTCGCATTCTCGGTGGCGTGAGGATGTGCATACAGATGAATAAAAAGTTCCCGACTGCTGGTGAGGGGCCGTCTCCAGTGTGACTGCCGCCGCCGGCCTCCCCGGGGCAGCACCTGGAAACCGAGGGGGTCCCAGGGCGTCCCCGTGTGTGGGTGAACGGCCAGAGCCAGGCCCTGCAGCTCCAGGTCCCTGGGAGCCCGCGCCAGCGAGGTCCTGTGCCACCTGGCCTGGCTCCATCCGGTTTCTGTCCCCGAGGACATGGGCTCTGGAGCCCAGAGCCAGAGAAACACGAGGCTATGTCTTCCAGAGCGAGCGGCGCCATGGTGGGGGGAGCAGAGGCCAGTGTCCGGCCCCCAGGGCGCCAGGGTAGGGGAGCAAAGGCCCAGTGTCCAGCCCCCAGGGCTCCCTGGCACAGCGCAGCTGGGACACTGGCGTGACTGTGGCCCCGTGGGCCAGGACGGGAGGGGCCTGCAGCGGGGGCCCTGCCCCTCTAGAGGGCAATGCGCCTGCGTGGTCCCGGCCCAGCCCGTGTCTCCCTTTGCCGTTTCTTCTTCCCATCTGGAAAAAAAAAACGAACAGGGACACTCCTGGTCCCCCGTCTCGGGCGGCTGACCCATCTGCCGTCCCCGGCTTGGCCTCCTCCTTGTTCTCCGCACCCTGTGACTGCGGCGGCCCTGCCCCATGAGCCGTCCAGCAGCCCCCACGCCCACCCTGCACGGAAGCAGGTTCACCGAGAGGCGGGACAGCGGGAGCTACAGAGTTCTAGGAGGTAAGTGGGAACCGGGCTGTGGCCAGGAAGCAGCCCTGAGCGTCTACAACCCCCCAGACCTCCCTGTAAAGGCTGTTCACTTCGTTCCTATTTCCAATCTAGTATTTGTAATTCACTATTTTATAAATCACAGCTCCCTCCAGCCCCACACCCCGCGTGGCTGGGCACCCCCGACAAGGCCCCGGCGGCCCTACCCTGCGGGGCCTCTGCAGATCCTAACGCAACGTCCCCTCATCCCCAAGGCACTCCCCAGGCACCCTGCCAGGCACCGTGGGCCCTGCCCCACCCCCCCTCGCGGCCTCGTGGCCACCGCCTCCCAGGCCCCGCCCGCTGCAGCCACCCCTCGCCACCAGCAGAAAGCAACCAGACGAGGTCTCCTGCTGTACTAATGTGTTCCATCTTTCAAAAAGAAAGACATGATTTTAATATCACTTAACAATATGTTAAAAAGTAGCCAGGCAGGCCTCCGTGTTAATAGTCGTACACTCTAAACAGACTGATGGTGAGTACTGGGCGGGTCTCGTTCACCTCCTCATTCTGCAGGGGTCTCACACAGGCTGGCTACGGGTCGGGGGTCAGACACGAACAGCGCGACGTGTACACTCAGGAACAGCAGACTGGAGGGCCCGCCTGGGGCAGGGGCACACGAGGGCTGAGTGACGGCCGACACCCCGGCGGGGACAGGGGACGGGACAGGGCGAGATGCAGAGGCGACGGAGCCACGTGATGATGCAAACTCGAATCCTGGCGGGACGTGGCGGGAACTACTGTTCCAATCCGACAGCACAGGGCTACGATCAGAGAAGTCGCACGCACAGACTACACGCACACGAGCTAGCGACGCGGGCCGAGCGGCGGGCTCCCGGTCTGGGGGTGTCTCAGGGTGGCGTGGCCTGGCCCGCCCACTCTCTGGGCGGTTCTTGTTCAGTGGGCGGCAAAGGTGGCTTTTTTCAAGCTGAAGTTGGACCAGTTGATGGACAGCCTTTGCCGGGTCTGTCTGGCGGAATCCAAGCAGAACCTGCGAAGACAAGAGAGCCGAAGTCACCCAAGGAGACAGCCAGACTGGGCCGGCGCCACCTCCCGTCCCTGCCAGCAGCTTCCGAGGGGCTCGGGGAGGAGGCCCTGGGGTCAAAGGCAGGAGGGGTCCGCCAGGCACCCCACGTTCTCTGACCAAGCCCCCAGGGGAAACCTCTGATTGGCCCATGGCCTGTTCCAGAGTGAGTGCCGAGGGCCACCTTGTTCCTCCGAATGCGGCTGTGGGTGGCTGCGCCGGGCAGGAGGTGTGGCTGACCACAGCAGCCCCTTAGGCCAAGCCCTGGCAGGGCGGTGTAGCCTGGTGGACCCTGCGGTACCGTCCCTGGGCCTCTGACAGGAGGGCCACAGCTGGGGACGTGGGGTCACGAGGTGGAAGCAATCAGACCTCAGCCTTCACGGCTAAGGGCTGGCTGCCCCAGGACTCTGCAGCCGGGAGGGTCAGAGGTTAAGGTCGGGGTCGGCAGTTTTCCTGACTCATCCATGGTCACGGGAAGGCAGTGCGCATGGCACTGGGGCACGGCTGTGTTCCAATGAAACCTCACTGACAGTGAAATGCAGTTTGTGTACGTTTTGTGTCATAAAATGTTCTTTCCCCTCCAACTATTCACTTATTTTTATTTTGGGGGGTGTGTGGGGGGCAGAGAGCACACACCGCCATCTGCTGGTTTATTCCCTGTAACCCTCCCAACGGCTGTGGCTGGGCCGAGCCGAGGCCAGGCAGGCAGCTCAGGTCGTGGGTGGGGGAACCCGACCAGGCGCGCCGTCACCGCTGCCCCAGGGTGGGTGTGTCAGCGAGCCGGGGCCGAGTATCCCAAGCAGGTCCCCGACACGGGGTGCAGGCATCAGACCCTCCCAGCTCCGGAGCTGCCGTAAGCCAGCCTGAACTGGGTCTGGCCTGCGTGACCTGTGACCTCTGACCTGTGATGGACGTGCGATCCTGAGATTTCAGTCTATCTCGGCTCATCACGAGGGTCATCGCTGGTGGGAATTCATTGTGGCGAGATGGGGTCCCACACTGGCTGCCCGCCGACCATCTTGGAAGTCCCACGGGCCCCTGCAGCCAGCTGCGGCCTCCGGGCTGGGCACTCGCTAATGCGGCTTTGGGAAAGACCACACTGTGCCTGCCCTCTGCTTCCCTGGCAACACTGGCCGTTTTTTTGCATTAAATGAAGAAAAGAACATTTTCTTTCAAAACCCTACTATGCATAACTTATTTTTAAACTCGCTCATAGCCAGAACAGTCGGTTTTCTGCATGTGAAAGGCACAGTTACAGACGGGGAGGGGTCTTCCATCCACTGGGCCACTCCCCAGATGGCTGCCACGCCCAGGGCCGGGCCAGGCTGACGCCAGGAGCTCCAGCGGGGTCTCCCACGCGGGCAGCAGGGGACAAACGCTCGGGCCATCTTCCGCTGCTTTCCCAGGTGCATTAGCAGGGAGGGGGAGGAGTGGAGCAGCCGGGACTCGAACCGGTGCCCATGAGGATGCTGGCGTCTCAGGCGGCGGCCTGCCTGCCACGCCACAGTGTTGGAGTTCTCCTTCTCACTGTTCCAGGGCAGCAGGAATTTGAGCGGAACCTGGACATGCGTCGGTGCCGGTCACTAAGTAGGTGAGACTGTCCATTCACAGAGCCAGCAGCACCGCCCAGGGCCGCGGCACGAGGCCTCAGTCCTAAGGAGAGCACCGCGCCTCCCTCCACCTGGCCACCGGGGTGGGGGGGGAGACTGAGCCCGGGGCCGAGACGCCCTCAGCCCACACTGGAGCGCCCGGCTCCGGCTGCCAACTCCAGCGGGCTCCTGCCGCCCGCGTGGGAGACCTGGATGGAGAGCCGGGTTCCCAGCAGCAGGCTTCTCTCTCCAGCCCAGCCCCACCCCTGTGGGCATTTGGGGGAGTGCACCAGCAGACGGGAGGTGCGTGTCTTAACAAAACCCACCAAGGGGGCCGGCACTGTGGCACAGTGTGACACCACAGCCTGCAGTGCTGCAGCCCATGTGGGTGCTGGTTTCAGTCCCAGCTGTCCACTTCCTGTCCAGCTCTGTGTGGCCTGGGAAAGCAGCAGACGCCCAGGTGCTTGGGCCCTGCACCCACGTGGGAGACCCGGAAGAAGGTCCTGGCTCCTGGCTTCGGATCCGCTCAGCTCTAGCTGCTGTGGCCATTTGGGGAGCGAACCAGTGGATGGAAGATCTGTCTGTCTACCCATCTCTCTAACTCTTTCAAATAATTAAATAAATATTTAGAAACCAAACCAAACACCCTGTCAAGTCCAGAGTCGATTATGCTATAAACATTCTGGAAGCTTGCACTCCTGCTTCTGTCTCCTCCTAACGCTGGCAAGCACCTCTCTCCTGTCTCCTTCGTTCTCTTGTGGTCTATCAACTGCACGCCTGCTCACAACCGCAGCAGGGCTCCCCTGGCTGTTCCGGAAGGCCCCGGCCCAGGGTGCCCCCTCTGGCCTCACACACAGAGACTGCGAACATGCAGGACTAGAGTGCAGAGGCCTGGTTGCCCCCCACCCATCACAGCCAGCTCTGGGCAGCTGGTTGTCCTCTCCTGTCCTCCACAGCTCAGATGCACCCCGCAGGAGCCGGGCAGGGCGGCCTGCGAGCTCAAGGAACCACCACCCTCTAGGTATTTTTCCTCACTAAGTTTGTGAGACACTGCCCCGGCGCACTGCTCACTTCCGTGGCTGTGCGAAGCCACACAGTGCCCGGCCCCGCCCCCGGCACGTGTGCAGGGGTGGCCCTGTCAGGTTACGTGGGATGAGCGATCCCGCCTGCAGACCCGCCGGGCTCTCCCCCAAGTGGTGCAGACGGTGCGGACGGCCGCTGGAGGCACACTCGGAGCAGGCGGCGGCTGCCTCACTGGGATTTTGTCCACCGGCCTCTCCTTTCCGTGCCTACCTTTGCTGCTTGAGTTCTATGTTACGTGTACAAATTCAAGATTCTAAAGAAGTGCGACTTATCAATCTTCTTTTATGGCTGTTTCAAGACCTCTTTTCCTACTCTGAGGTTGGAAGGGTATCATTCATCTTTACTTTCTTCCACATTAAAAGTCTGCTTTCAGGGCCGGCGCTGAGATGGAACAGGTTAAGCTGCTACCTGCAGTGCTGGCATCCCATATGGGCACCGTTTTTTTTTTTTTTTTTTTTTTAAAAGATTTGTTTATTAGGGCCAGCGCTGTGGCACAATGGGTTAAGGCCCTGGCCTGAAGCGCCAGCATCTCGTAAGGGTGCCGGTTCTAGTCCCAGCTGCTTCTCTTCCAATCAAGCTCTCTGCTGTGGCCTGGGAAGATGGCCCAAGTCCACCCACCTCCGTGGGAGACCCAGAGGAGGCTCCTGGCTCTGGATCCGCGCAGTTCCGGCCGTTGTGGCCATCTGGGGAGTGAACCAGGGGATGGAAGACCTCTCTCTCTCGCTACCTCTCTGTAACTCTTTCAAATAAATAAAATAAATCTTTTAAAAGAATTTATTTATTTGAAAGGCAGTTACAGCGAGGCAGAGCAGAGAGAGAGGTCTTCCATCTCCTGGTTCACTCCCCAGATGGCCACAACGGCCAGAGCTGTGCTGACCTGAAGTCAGGAGCTTCTTCCGGGTCTCCCACGTGGTGCAGGAGCCCAAGGACTTGGGCCATTTTCAGCAGCTTTCCCAGGCCACAGCAGAGCACTGGGTCAGAGGTGGAGCAGCCGATCCAGCTCTCTGCTTGGCCCGGGAAAGCAGCAGAGGATGGCCCAAGTCCTTGGGCCCTGCACCACGTGGGAGACCCGGAAGAAGCTCCTGGCTCCTAACCTTAGCCTGTGGCCATTTGAACCAGCAGATGGAAGACCTCTCTCTCTCTTTCCCTCCTGGTCTCATGTTCTCTCTCTGGGAAGACTTTTGAAATAAATACATTTTTTTTTTTTTGACAGGCAGAGTGGACAGTGAGAGAGAGACAGAGAGAAAGGTCTTCCTTTGCCGTTGGTTCACCCTCCAATGGCCGCCGCTGCAGCCGGCGCACCGCGCTGATCCGATGGCAGGAGCCAGGAGCCAGGTGCTTTTCCTGGTCTCCCATGGGGTGCAGGGCCCAAGCACCTGGGCCATCCTCCACTGCACTCCCTGGCCATAGCAGAGAGCTGGCCTGGAAGAGGGGCAACCGGGACAGAATCCGGCGCCCCAACCGGGACTAGAACCCGGTGTGCCGGCGCCGCAAGGTGGAGGATTAGCCTATTGAGCCACGGCGCCGGCCTGAAATAAATACATTTTTATTAACAAAGTTTGCTTTCAACATCTAAAATTTTTTTAAAATATTTATTTATTTATTTGAAAGGCAGAGTTAGAGAGAGAGGACAGACTGAGAGATCTCCCATCAGCTGGTTCAGTCCCCAAACAGCCACAATGCCTGGGCTATGCCAGGCCGAAGCCAGGAGCTTCTTCCGGGTCTCCCACGTGGGTGCAGGGGCCCGCTTGGGCCCCTTCTGTTGCTTTTCCCAAGCATATTAGCAGGGAGCTGGGTCAGGAAGTGGAGGAGCTGGGACTCAAACCAGTGCCCTACGGGGTGCCCGCACTGCGGGGGCAGCCTCACCTGCTGTGGCACAGCGCCGGCCAACATCTAAAGTCTCCACGGGAAGACGACGGAGCACAGCGGGAGGCGGGCATCTGACGGAGCACAGCGGGAGGCGGGCATCTGACCGAGCCCTGCCCGCTGTGCGCACACTCTGCATCCACCTCACCCAGCTCAACTCGGTGCTGGCCTGCCACTCCGGCGTCACATTGACTGAGACCTGCTCAGTCCTCAGCAGGGGCTAAGACGACAGCCCCTTGTTCTTCCAGGAGGGTCTCAGATGCCCCCCTTCTGGTGCAAGAAGGTGATCACACCAACGTACATCAAGAATCGCTGTCCGCAGAGGCACGCTCCCCCTAGTCGAGCCCTGGGACACTGCGCTGCCCGGCTCCCGCGCCCCTCACACGCGAGGCCTTCTCCAGTCCTAGCGTGCTGGCTTCTGCGGAGCGCCTCCCGTGTCCACAGTGCGAGCGCCGCTCTCGCCCGACCACACACGCCAGTTCTCACACGCCCGCCGCAGGGAGGCCTACGTGCAGCAGCTCGCAGGGCTGGGGACGAGCCCACCCGTCCGGGACCCGTCAGACTCAGGGCACGAGCACGAGGCCTCCCGCGCTTCCCGCCTGGGCCTGGCCTGGGCACACGGTTCCTCTGCTGTCCTCACGGGTGAACTCCCCATCGGTGAGCCTCACGGCTCACGGGCTGTCCCTCGGACTTGGGTGCTGTCCACCTCTGTGCACGCAGACGTGCCGCGTGGCTGGCGCGACCAGGCGCTTTCCTTTTGCTTGCTCGGAAGCTGATATAATTGGCTGTTTGGTAACACGACCTCCTTTTGGTTGACATTCATTTCTGAGCTGCCGCACGGCCAGCCAGCCAGCTGCCCCCACCCCCGCCAGGCTTTAGGAGCCCCGTGTGGACAGCTCCCAGCTGCTCCTGCGGACAATGCTGGGAAGTGCAACCGCTCCACGGAGTGACCGACGGCGGGCTTGGGCTTCAGCTCTCGCGCCCGGCTCCCACGGAAGCCCCCTCGTCTGTGCGACCTCTGTCAGACGTCCCCGTGGGCTGCAGACGGTGTGCTGTGTCTGAGCCCCGCTTTCTAACCGCCGGCAGAGAAACACGAGTAAGTTGCTATACAGTTTTCTACTTGCTGTGCAAACGACTGGATCGTGTACAATCGGAGTGGACGTCCCCTTCCCACTGCTGTGCGGGCAGTCCGGGGGCGCCTGGTCCTGCTCAGCCCCACCTTCCCACGCCGCGGCGTGGCTGCGCCTCCTCCTCTGGGGAGGCCGCCTGGCGCCCACGCGCCGCTCCTTGCCGACCGCAGCAGCCGCTCCGACTTCCTGCATCTGTCACAACGATCCAACGCTCTTCTTGACTACATCAACGGAGGAAGTCACCCAAGTGGGTTTTCCAACATCACACACCCTTCGCGTCGCTGGCCACTTTGCTGGGGGACGCAGCTTTGTGAAACACACTCGTGGGTTTAGCACAAGAATATTTCAAGACTTTTGTATCTCATACCCACGAGTGAGGAAAACTTGTAATTTTTCTTTTTTCTGTGTTTTGGGTCAGACTTTGCATCAAAACTGCACTTGTCTCACGAGATCAAGCAGGAGTCTCCGCTTCCAGTTCCAGCCGTCCGTGACTGGTGACCCGCTCAGAGCTGGAGGACGTCGCTCTCCTGTCCAGCAGTCGCGGTAGTGGCCAGGCTTTCTATCTGCCCCATGGCTTAATTCTGTGTCTTATTTCAGGTTTGAAAGTCTTACTTTAACCTCTATGACATCTGTAGTTATTTCTTACTTTGCTCACATATTTACAAAATTAGATTGTATTGTAGGATTTTACACATGGGGGGGCCGGTGCCGTGGCGCAGCGGGTAAAGCCTGAAGCGCCGGCATCCCACACGGGCGCTGGTTGGAGTCCCGGCTGTTCCTCTTCCAATCCAGCTCTCTGCTGTAGCCTGGGAAAGCAGTGGAAGATGGCCCAAGTCCTTGGGCCCCTGCACCTGCGTGGGAGACCCGGAAGAAGCTCCTAGCTCCTGGCTTTGGATCGGCCCAGTGGATGGAAGACCTCTCTGTCTGTCTCTGCAGAGAGAACTTTGCACACACACAACACACACACACACACACACACACACACACAGAATACAGTCTAACGCACGCAGCCATCACTCCACTCTGACAGTTACCAAAAGCAGGATCGTCCTGTTTCTACCTAACGGCGTGTCCTGGCTGGTTTACGGCTCACCTAAAAGCTAATTTTGGCACTTCAGGCTTTGTTACCAAGAGCTCCCAAAAGCAGACGGTTTTTCATATGTGACGTTTAAATTCCGTGTAGTTTGTAGTTCTATTTTTAAATGTCCACTTCTTTTTTTTAGTTAATTACTTGAGAGGCAGAAACTGGTTTCTTCCTTAAACTGTAAGTTATTTAACTCACATGTTTAGATTCCCAAATGTTTAGGGATAAAAAAGTACTTACTGTAAATCCTTAATTAAAATACCATTCTAACTACTTTGTCTGGCATCAGTGCAAGTTTTATCTGAGGTATCTGCTAGTCTCCTTTATTTATTTATTTATTTATTTATTTATTTTTTATTTTTTGACAGGCAGAGTGGACAGTGAGAGAGAGAGACAGAGAGAAAGGTTTTCCTTTTTGCTGTTGGTTCACCCTCCAATGGCTGCCGTGGCTGGCACACCGTGCTGATCCGAAGGCAGGAGCCAAGTACTTCTCCTGGTCTCCCATGGGGTGCAGGGCCCAAGCACTTGGGCCATCCTCCACTGCACTCCCTGGCCACAGCAGAGAGCTGGCCTGGAAGAGGGGCAATCGGGACAGAATCCGGCGCCCCGACCGGGACTAGAACCCGGTGTGCCAGCGCCGCAGGTGGAGGATTAGCCTAGTGAGCCACGGCGCTGGCCTGCTAGTCTCCTTTATTTCCAGGTTCTTGGAAGCAGAATATACATATGACCATATGGAGGGTGAGCAGGTACTCACCTACTGTCCATCACGGCAACTGATCTAAGTGTGCGTGGGCTTATGATTTTAAATTTCTATTTATCCTACTTTTTTCTACACGTTTTTCTCTTTCTAGATGTTCCACTATTTTCCCCATATCTTGAGTATAAAAATCAGGTCAAATGGGGCCGGTGCTGTGGTGCAGTGGGTAAGGCTGCCGCCTGCAGTGCCGGCATCCCATATGGGCGCTGCTTCAGGTCCCAGCTGCTCCACTTGCGATCCAGCTCTCTGCTGTGGCCTGGGAAAGCAGTGGAAGATGCCCAAGCGCTTCGGCCCCTGCACCCACATGGGAGACCTGGAAGAAGCTCCTGGCTCCTGGCTTTGGATCAGCACAGCTCCAGCCGTTGTGCCCAATAGGGGAGTGAACCAGAGGATGGAAGACTTCTCTCTCAGCCTCCTCTGTGTGTAACTCCTTCAAATAAATAAACAAATAAATAATTTTTTAAAAAAATCAGGTCAATTTTGATGTTTATTACAATGTGGGAGTCCGACAAGCCTTTCTTGGGAAAAGCCCTCCAAAGTTCTGTCTATAGCCAACAAGTGCCCCTCCTCCATCCCTGTCCTGAACCCAGCCTCAAGGCACACTCACTCCTCCCGGGTCACAGCTTCCCCTGAACTGCCCCCACCCAGGCCTAGTCTGTTCCTTTAGGGTTGGAGGAGGTGCCTTTGTGGATCAAACATGCCCTAAGGAGCAGAGACTGGGTGTGGGAGGGTCCCTCTGGAGATGTGCTTCTGGTGTGCCAACTCTGTTCCACAGCCTGGTAAAGCTGTCTTCACGCAAGGGGCAGTGGGCGCGGTGCTCCTTAGGATGCCCCAGTCTACACTAGGTGTGAGTCCTGGGGACTCTGCTCCGGGCTCAACGTCCTGCCAGTGCATCCTGGTGCCAGGGCTCTGGCTCCTGCCACCCACGTGGGAGACCTGGGTGGAGTTTCAGGGTCCCAGCTTCAGCCTGGCCCAGCTCTGCTGTGGGCATCTGGGAAGTGAACCAGTGGGTTCAAGCTCTCTCTATTTCTCTGCCTTTCAAGTAGATTAAAAATAAACATTAAAGAAAAAATAATGTGTACCTCTAGGTTCTTTTAGATTCTACACAAACATACATTGAGAGAATAATGAAAATTTCGTTTATCCTTCTTGGTTCTTTTCACGCCTCTACAAACAGAAGCTGTAATAACGGACAGCCTTTCAATGGTCCACCTAAATGCGACATTGACTCAGGCGCTGACCATGCACCTCCGCCTTTCATCACGCTCCAGATGAGCCCCTCCCGTCCTGCTTTACTGAGCTTTATTACGACTGGATAAGCACCTTTAGCAAGTGCTTTTCTCCGCCTGCTGAAAACCTAAGCGAGACACACATCGTCCAGGAACATCTGGGTTCCGCAGCGGCTCAGAGGAGAGTCAGTGACCCTGCTCTGCACCTGCTTCTTCTGTGTGATGCGTGAAACCAGGAGGTTAAAGTGCTTCTAAGGAAAACTAGGAACTGGGAAATCTATCTGGGTTGGGGCCAGTGATGTGGAGCGGCGGGTTGGGCTGCTGCTGCAATGCTGGCGCATCGTGCGGGAGAGGCCGCTCTGCTTCCAATCCAGCTCCCTGCTAATGCACCTGCGAGAGCAGCACAGGGTGGCCCAAGTGCCTGCCATCCACGCTGAGGCCGGGATGGAGTTCTGGCTCCTGGCTCATCCAGGCTACTGCGGGGTTCCGGGGCGTAAATCAGCGGATGGAAGCACTTGCGCTCCCTCGCGTGCGCTGTCTCTCACACACACATGCGCGCGCGCACACACACCCTGCTTCTTCTCTGATCACTCTACCTCTCAAATAAATAAATCTTACATTTTTTTGTTGCCAGAATTCATGTAATAGAACATTATTATTATAGTACCAAAAAAGTCTGCCTACTAGGAAAACTGGGCAAATCTCTAACATGTGGCTTCTGTCCTTGGAAGTACACCAAACCCGCCTATTCAAACAGCCCACATCAGGGTCCTCTGGAAGGAATGACTCCCCCCACGTGGATTCTAAGCCCCTGCTGGTGCTGCCGGCCCCCGGATCCTTCTAGAACGCTACTCGGCAGCCAGCTGCCTTCCTCCAGGACAACTGCAAGAGCACTGGGCCTCCACGCCGCCCCCATTACCTTTTGAAATACTCCACTTCCCTCTCCGTCTCGTCCATGTCCACACTGTCCAGGTCGATGTCTTTAGGCAGAAACACATCATCTGCAAAATCAAAGAAAAGAGGCAGGTCAAATGATAAACTCAGAGCACAAGAAATCATTCCAACAGCTTCGTGACTTGCTAACAAAGGTTTCTAAAATGAGGGCGGATCTCTCGGGTGCCACTCAGATCCACGCTGGAAATCGTGTGACTCACATGTCCGCTGTGCAAGGCGACCGCAGCACCAGGCCCCCTTAGGTGGTCCCCTTGTTGGAACCCAGATTCCCCCCGGGAGTGGTCGTGGTGCCCTTTAGAAGAGCAGGCCCAGGGCGGGGACAGTGCTGTCCCTGGACGTGCCCTCGGCAGCACGAGGAGCCAGACACCAGGCCTGCAGGAAGGCGGCTCTCCCAGGCATCGCCTCTCACAGCACAACCAGAGCCTGAGCCAACTTTTCAGGCTGCATTTCAGGTGGCAGTTAAACAGCCTCTTGACAACAGGCGGGAGAGCAGGGACAACCTGATCCGTTCGTTCTCGGCAAGTCTCAGGACGTCCGTCTCTCTCCGGCGCTCTGCCTCCGGGGGTGCATCAGGAGCACCATCCCCGGGCTCCGTGCGAGTGTCCAGGAGGCCCCATCAGCACACACCTGCCTGGGACGAGGGCAGAGACCACCACACTTCCACTCCCAGGTGCTGGACAGGGCGCTGTCTTAGACCCTCCCCATCGCTGGGTCCCTCCCACGGCGGGGCAGACGGCATCAGCGCTGAAACGGCTCCCGGGGACTTGCGTGGCTGCAGCTCCGCAAGTGCCCAGAGCTGCCACGCCTCCATCTTCCTCCCTGCACAGGAACACCCGTGGGTGCCTCTCCCCCGAAGCCTCCACCTCCACCTGGAATTCCTCCCCAAGCTCCCATCTATCAAGCCACACCCTCCTGGCATCACTGTCAGGCCTCTCACTGTTTCCTCCTGTGCACCAGGGCCGCCGAGGTAGGGCCCAGAAACGGTGCTCCTGCCTGCCTTCCTCCCACACGCCCTGTCGCGTGCTGGCACTCTTCCTCAACAGCAGGCGGCGCACTCTTCCCCACCTGTCTGCTTGGGTGCTGACCTGGACTACACTCCCACTGCCTGCTGCCCAGCTCCCCAGCTCCCCAGCTCTAGCTTTTTTAAACATTTTACTTTTTAAAGATTGTTTTATTTATTTGAAAGGCAGAGTGACACACACACACACACACACACACACACACACACACACACACAGAAGGAGAGACAGAGATGGCTGCAATGGCCGGGGCTGGACCAGGCCAAAGTCAGAGCCCAGAGCGTCCTTGGGGTCACCCATGTACTTGGGCCATCCTCTGCTGCCTTCCCAGGCACGCTGGCAGGGAGCTAATCTGAAGCTGAGCAGCTGGGATTTGAACTGGCTCCCATACCAGATGCTGGCGCCGCAGTGCTGCCCCTCGGGTCTAGGCCTAACGGGGCTCCCCGTGGCGCCTGCTTCCACTCACAGGTGCGCTCCGCAGAGCAGCGTGCTCCGGCCCAGCTCCCGCAGCGGCTGCGGCCCTCCCGGAAGCTCTCCCTGCCCTCTCCTCCGTGTGCCCCTTCTGGCCACTGTGCCCTGAGGCGGGGCCGTGACAGGGCAGGCACGAGAAGGGCCTGTACCAGGCTCCAAGAACACAAAGGTGTTCCCCATTACCCGCCCAGGCACCAGGCGTTTGCAGGCAGACTCTGGACTGTGCCACTCCACAGCACGTCAGACGCCACAAGCCGTCCTCCTGCCCCCGCTCTGTGACGGCCTCGGCCAGCTCAGCTGCACCCACAGGCACAGAGCTCATCTGAGGTCAGGGTCGCCATGGGGAGCCCAGGCTGGGTGCGTCCTGTCATCTTGTGGGGGAAGAGCAACAAAACCTGGGAACCTCGGACGAGGTTCAAAGGAAACGCAGCCAGGGGAGGGGGGTCCCCAGGAAGTGCCAGCCAAGGGCAGAGTGGGGTGTCCCCAGGAAGTGCCAGCAGCCTGTGCAGACAGGGGCTGCTGCAGGGCAGACCTCTGTATCTCAACTTTTAAGGCTCGAGCAGCAGAAAGCAAGGTGGTGGCGCCCCGGCCCCGGATCGAGAGAGCCGCGAGCAAGGACACCGGTCTGCAGCAGCCCCGCAGGCCAGCCGCGGCCAGTTCCCACCCCGTTCCCACGAGGGGCAGCTCCGGCTGCGGCAGGTGCTCGCACAGCACAGCGGTTCCCGATACCCTCCTTCTGATCAGAACTCATCGCCAAACGGAACCCAGTTCCAGCCACATGCGGGCGTCAGGAGACGATGCTGGACAGCCCGGGACGCCCTGAGGCAACACCTCCAGTTGTGTGACAAAGCAGGGGCAGGAGGGGTGGGATCAGACTGCTGCTGAGGCCGCCCAGAGTGGGGGGGCCCAGGCCGTGTGGGGGGGGAATCCCAGGCCGTGAGAGTGGGGGTGGGAGGACCCCAGGCTGTGAGGAGTGGGCGGGAGACCCCAGGCCATGAGGAGTGGGGGGGATCCCAGGCCGTAAGGAGTGGGGGTGGGAAGACCCCAGGCTATGAGGAGTGGGGGGGACCCCAGGCTGTGAGAGTGGGGGTGCGAGGACCCCAGGCTGTGAGAGTGGGGGTGGGAGGACCCCAGGCTGTGAGGAGTGGGCGGGAGACCCCAGGCCATGAGGAGTGGGGGGGATCCCAGGCCGTAAGGAGTGGGGGTGGGAGGACCCCAGGCTATGAGGAGTGGGGGGGACCCCAGGCTGTGAGGAGTGGGGGTGGGAGGACCCCAGGCTATGAGGAGTGGGGGGGACCCCAGGCTGTGAGGAGTGGGGGTGGGAGGACCCCAGGCTATGAGGAGTGGGGGGTACCCCAGGCCGTGAGGAGTAGGCAGGAGACCCCAGGCCGTGAGGAGTGGGGGTGGGAGGACCCCAGGCTGTGAGGAGTGGGGGTGGGAGGACCCCAGGCCGTGAGGAGTGGGGGTGGGAGGACCCCAGGCCGTGAGGAGTGGGGGTGGGAGGACCCCAGGCTGTGAGGAGTGGGGGTGGGAGCACCCAAGGCTGGAGGGAGGCCCCTGGGGCATTACAAGGCAAAGATCAACTAGGATGAAAACAATTTTTCCCATATAATAGTTTTTTTCCCCCTAAATACAGGAGCAAAGAAAGCAGGTCACATGCCACAGCAGAGAGCTGGCCTGGAAGAGGAGCAGCCGGGACTAGAACTGGCGCCCACATGGGCTGCCGGCGCCGCAGGTGCAGGTTGAACCTACTGCACCATGCGCTGGCCCCAGGACCCCAGTTTTGTTTGTTTTGTCTTTTTTTTTTTTTAAACACAGACACATCACTAACTTAAAACAGAACAAATACATAATACAGGAAAACGACAAGGGGATGGTAATCGCTGAAGAGAGTCACAGACACCATGAGCTCCGGGTGCCGTGCCGGCGTTCCACGTGGGGGTGTCAGTTCAGTCCTGGCCACTCCACTCGGAATCTGGCTCCCTGCTGAGGTGCCTGGGAAGCCAGTGGAGGATGACAAGGACTGGGCCCTGCGCCCACTGAAAGACCAGGATGGAGTTCAGATCCTGGTCACTGCGGCCATCTGGGTAGTAGACCAGTGAAGGGAAGCTTTTTTTCTCTTTGTCACTCCACCTTGCAAATAAATAAATCTTAAAAAAAAAAAAATTATGAGACTACTTTGTAGACATCCACAAACAGAAATATCCCCAGTTCCCACAGAGGGAAGACTGTGATCAACAGGGCACCTCAGAAGAAGGCACCAGGCCCACGGTCGTCCAGGGCTTCTCTCACACCGTGAACACAGGCAGTCCAAGTGCAGTGTGCCCTGGTCCAGGGCTTCTCTCACACCGTGAACACAGGCAGTCCAAGTGCAGTGTGCCCTGGTCCAGGGCTTCTCTCACACCGTGAACACAGGCAGTCCAAGTGCAGTGTGCCCTGGTCCAGGGGCTTCTCTCACACCATTAACACAGACAGTCCAAGTGCAGTGTGCCCTGGTCCAGGGCTTCTCTCACACCGTGAACACAGACAGTCCAAGTGCAGTGTGCCCTGGTCCAGGGGCTTCTCTCACACTGATAACACAGACAGTCCAAGTGCAGTGTGCCCTGGTCCAGAAAATTCAAAGTGTGAAAAAAAAAAAATCTAAAACCCTTTCCAATGTTTTTCTGAATCATGTGTAACACTGACACCCAAAGCTAATACAGACAGTTCCCGAAAAAGGAGAACTATACTCATCTCTCTACGAGCACTGATACAAAAATCTTAACAGGAAATGAGGTCCACACTGGAAGGCTACAATACATCATAGGCATCATTCCAGGAACGAAGCATGGTTCAATGTTGGGAAATGTGTATACACCGTAGATCACCTCAATAGAGGCTGGAAAAACTGTTGGTAAAGTTCATTCCTGATAAACATTCAAGAAGTAGGAATCACTGGATATTTTCTTAAAATAAAATATACAAGACTTCAGCTTTAAAGTCCACATCTAATTTAATGTGGTGACATCAGAGACATTTCTGTCAGGATCAGGAAGGGTGTAGCCAAACGAGAGAAGACAATTAGAGGGGCCAGCCCTGCGGCAGCCCACAGTGAAGCACTGCTCCGGGTCGCGGCTGCTCTGCTTCTGATACAGCTCCCTGCTAATGTGCCTGAAGCAGCGGAAGATGGCGCCCACGGGGGAGACCTGGGTGGCGTCCCCGGCTCCTGGCTTCAGCCTGGCCCAACCCCGCTGTTGTGGCCATTTGGACAGTGGACCAGTGGATCGCTTTCTCTGTCTCTCCCTCTTTCTCTGTCACGTTGCCTTTTAAATAAATAAAATAAATCTTAAAGAAAAAGAAAGCAATTAGAGATGTAAGAACTGGAAAAATAGAAGTAAAACTTTCTCTATTTGCAGATATGCCAGAATACTTGGAAAACTCTGGAGAACCAACAATAAGATTCAAACATAAAACAATTCATTAAAAGATAAAAACTTACACAGAAACCAATAGTTTGCATATACACAAATAACTAGCTAGTGCACCACTATCCAACAGAAATACAATACAAGCTACATAGTTTAAAACTTTCTAGTAGTCACAATAGGTGAAATTAATTTCTACATGTAATCACTACCAAAATTAGATAATTCATTCTTTTCATATTAGGCCTTCAAAATCCAATACATATTGTATACTTACAAACGCCTCCTAACTTGAAATAAGTACATTTTTGGTGCTTAATGGTGACATGAGACCAGCACTGGCCGGTGCAGTGGATGATAATGGTAAAGGAGCTCGCCGACATTGAAGATGCAGTAGGAGACGAGGAGCCACGAAAGGGATTTCTGCAAAGTCTCAAAAGCAGGCTCGAAGGAAAAGCACCGCTTGGTCTTGGCAAGGACGACCAGCGTGCCAGTCAGCTCTCCCTGAGCTGCACACAATGCAGACCCAACGAGGCACCACTGAGCTGCCACTTCTTTTAAAGGAAGCAAGACATCCTGGCACCAACGTCTACATGGAAAGAAGATACGCGGGGCCGGCGCTGTGCCGCAGCGGGTTAACGCCTTGGCCTGAAGAGCTGGCATCCTATATGGGTGCCAGTTCTAGCCCCGGCTGCTCCTCTTCCAATCCAGCTCTCTGCTATGGACTGGGAAAGCAGTAGAGGATGGCCCAGGTCCTTGGGCCCTGCACCCACGTGGGAGACCTGGAAGAAGCTCCTGACTCCTGCCTTTGGATCAGCACAGCTCTGGCCGTTGTGGCCATCTGGGGAGTGAACCAGGAGATGGAAGACCTCTCTCTCTCTCTGTCTCTACCTCTCTCTATAACTCTATCTTTCAAATAAATAAAATAAATCTTTTTTTTTTTTTTTTTTAAAAAAGAAGATATGCAAGGACAGCCAGGAAAACACTGAGAGAGAAGCCGTGAGGACTCGCAGGCACAGAGAGACCCCTGGAGCAGCCTCAAGTACACAGGCTGATGTTAGGTCCTGAATCCCTGCGGCGAGCTGACTCCCTAATAACTGGCGCTGGTACGACTGGTTATCCGTCTGGAGAAAGATAAGGTGGGTCCGTACCTCACACCACACGGAAGAGTAAGTCTCCAATGTACCAGGGTTCCAGACAAAAGTGCAACCACACAGACGCTGGAGGTGCTGTTCATGCCCCAGCAGGACAAGACCCAAGTGACCGCACCAGAGCAAAACAGAAGGCAAAGAACACGCCTGCAGCCTCTCGCGCAGCTAACAGGCCGAGTCATCCAACACATGCAGATGTCCACAGGGGGCCGGCGCTGGGGCACAGCGCGTGAAGCCGCCGTCTGCAGTGCCAGCATCCCATGTGGGCACTGGTTTGTGTCCTGGCTGCTCTACTTCTGATCCAGCTCTCTGCTGTGGCCTGGGAAAGCAGTGGAAGATGGCCCAAGTCCTTGGGCCCCTGCACCCGTGTGGGAGACCCAGAGGAAGCTCCTGGCTCCTGGTTTCACATCAGCGCAGCTCTGGCCATTGCAACCATCTGGGGAGTGAACCAGTGGATGGAAGACCTCTCTCTCTCTGCCTCTCTGTTAAATCTGCCTTTCAAATAAACAAAATCTTTAAAAAATATTTATCAGCTAAAGATATGTACAGAAGCAAAGTTTTACCAAATGGATATACAAGGAAACAGACCAAAATCCGATAAAAAAAGTTAAAGATAGGAACAGAAAATTCAGCCCTACAAAATGTATGGAGGGGCTGGTGTTGTGGCACAGTGGTATGGTAAAGCGCTGCCTGTGACGCCGGCATCCCGTAAGGGCCTGAGTACTGGCTACTCTAAATCCAATCCAGCTCCCCGCTCAGGGCCTGGGAAATGCAGCAGACAATGGTCCAAGTCCTTGGGCCCTGCACCCACATGGGAGACCCGGATGGAGCTCCTGGCCCAGCCCTGGCCATTGTGGCCATCCCCCTGGGGAGTGAGCCAGCAGATGGAAGAACTCTGTCCCTCTCTCTTTGTAGCTCTTTCAAATAAATAAATCTTTAAAAAATATATATGAATGAAAACTACATTGAGAGGTGATCTCAGCTGAGACTGGCCAGTCAGAAACCTGCAGACACCCTGTGGGCCAGGCTGTGGGCAAACAGGCTCTCAGTGTGGCTGGAAGGTCTGCAGGACACAGCGGCACACCCAGTAAAACTGCACATGCATGGTCTGTCTGAGACTTATGTATGCATTTAAAAGGCAAAATTAGAGAGAGGGAGAGAGGGAGGGAGGGAGGGAGGGAGAAAGAGAGAGAGAGAGGGGAGAAAGAGAGAGAGATTGATCTTCCCACCACTGGTCCATTCCCCAGATGGCCACAGTAACCAGGGCTGCTTGAGGCCGAAGCCAGGAGAGGAGCTAGGAACACTACCCTAGGGCCCACCTGGGTGCAGCGGCCCAAGCACTCGGACCATCTTTTCCGTCTTCCCAGGTGCATTAGCAGGGAGCTGGACAGGAAGTGGAGCAGTCAGGACTAGAACTGGAGCTCATAGGGGATGCCAGAGCTGCAAGCAACAGCTCAAACCTCTAGGTGACAACGCAGGCCCCTGCACTGCTTCCGAAAAATTACTCTGCAATGCATCCTCATGCAACATGAAAACAGGAGCGGCCAGCAGTGCCCATGCAGCAGGAGTAAGCACGGGTGTCAGAAACGATCTAAGACACACAGGCGAGTGCTCAGTGAGTCATCACAGATTTTTTTACTTTTTTTTTTTTTTTTTTTTTGACAGGCAGAGTGGACAGAGAGAGAGACAGAGAGAAAGGTCTTCCTTTGCCGTTGGTTCACCCTCCAATGGCCGCTGCGGCTGGCGCGCTGCGGCCGGCGCACCGCGGCCGTTGCACCGCGCTGATCCGATGGCAGGAGCCAGGTGTTTCTCCTGGTCTCCCATGGGGTGCAGGGCCCAAGCACTTGGGCCATCCTCCACTGCACTCCCAGGCCACAGCAGAGAGCTGGCCTGGAAGAGGGGCAACCGGGACAGAATCCGGCGCCCCGACCGGGACTAGAACCCGGTGTGCCGGCGCCACTAGGTGGAGGATTAGCCTAGTGAGCCGCGGCGCCGGCCTACAGATTTTACTTTGAAAGGAGTCCCAGGCAGCTATAGAGAGGAGGAAGACCTCTCTGAACTGATGTAGAGTGACTCCCAGAACACACTGAAGTGCCAAAAATAGGCACACGACACCAGTGTGCAGTGTGGATGCTGGGACCCAGGTTCCTCTGCCCGAGAAGGGGCGGCGGGGATCACGTGGACCAGAGAACCTGGGAGCCCCTGGTCTGAACACACCAAGTAGAGATGTGCAGGTCACGTGCCCGTGCACACATGCATGCCCGCCCCTCCTTGCTCTGCCACTGACAGCTCCAAGCAGCGCACCACGCAGCACTCTCACCTGGGAAGAACCAGATGGGCCCAGGGCGCCTGACAAGCACACAGTGCTGAGCCCGGACTCAGGGAAAGGCCATCCCGAGAGGGCGCCAACCGAGGCCTCTGGGACACCTGGGCATCACTATAAATCCTCAACCGCAGGATAGTGGGGCCCAGGCAGCCACCCTGACACAACGCCTGGGCCACAGAGCGCTCTTCCTGCACTAGAACTCAAATTCAGGCGGAGTAATAACGGAAAAATCACCATGCGGCAAACAACGCAGTAATAATCACTTCAGGCAGAAATCATTAATGGGGGCCAGCGCTGTGGCATAGTGGGTAAAGGCACCGTCTGCGGCGCCAGCATCCCATATGGGTGCTGGTTTGAGCCCCAGTTGCTCCATTTCCAATCCAGCTCCCTGCTAATGGCTTGGGAAAGCAGCGGAAGACAGCCGAGTGCTTGGGTCCCTGCACACATGTGGGAGACCCAGAAGAGGCTCCCGGCTCCTAGTTTTGGATTGGCCAAGCTCCAGCTGTTGTGGCCACTTGGTGAGTGAACCAGTGGGTGGAAGATATCTGTCTTTCTTTCTATAATTCTGTTTTTAAAATAAACGAATCTTAAAAAAAAAATCATGGGGCCAGGATTGTGGCATAGCCAAGTTCAAGCCGCAGCCTACAGAGCTGGCATGCCACATGGGTGCCGGTTTGTTTCCCCCGGTAATGTGCTTGAGAGAACAGTGGAAGATGGTCCAAGTCCTTGGGCCCCTGCGCCCATGAGGCAGTCCCAGAGGAGGCTTCTGGCGCAGCTCTAGCCATTGTGGCCATTTGGGGAGTGAACCAGCGGATGGAAGACCTCTCTGTTTCTCCCTCTGTCTGTACCTCTGCCTTCCAAATAAATACATCTTTTTCAAAAATCACTACTGTATTTGAATGGGTGAAATTTCGACACACAGGGCACTGGGGTAGGTTCTGCTTGGCAATGCCCACATCCAGTACTGGGGGCGCCAATTCAAGTCCCACTGCTCAGCACTTCTGATCCAGCTTCTTGCAAGGTGCCTAAGTCCTTGGGCTCCTGGCAGACCAGGACGGAGTTCCTGGTTCCTGGCTTCAGGCCCTGGTGAACCCACGGACTGAAGATCTGTCTTTCCATGTTACTCTGCCTTTCAAATAAAGGAAACATTAAAAACAAACAAAACAAAACAGGATATTCACTCCCTCATAAGACACTCAAAATGAGCAAAGAGGAAATGTTAACCTGACCAGAGAAACGGAGTAACCACCACCTCCACCACGCCCAGCACTCACGTGCCCTGGGATGTGGGGAGTATGCCATGGTTGGCCTTTGAATCCACAGATATAGACCAGTGATTACCAATCAATCTCGGACAGAAAATATTAGGAAAAAAACTGTGTGTACTGAGCATGTACAGACTTGTTTTCATGCTTAGATTCCCCAAACAGCACAGGACAACAAATCTCTGCACAGAATTTGCATTGTACTGGGGCTCATCAACCATCTAGAGCGGAGGAGGAGTTACAGGAGGATGTGCCGGGGGGTCTCTGCAGACACAACGCCATTTCATACATGTGCTTCAGCCCTCGGGGGTCATCCTGGAAGCCATGCCCCAAGGACACCGGGAGACCACCTGCTGGAGGGCAGGACAGACCCGGCACGTCCATGGCACTGATGCCCACCATACAGACGCAGCCACTAAGGCAACTAGAGGGCACCCTGCAGAAGAGATGGACTGGACTTCCCAACAAGACCCAGGGCATGTGAAACACAAAACCAGGGGAGCGCACCTCAGCGAAGAGAAACGACGGAGCCAGGATGTGAGGAGCCACAGCAGAGCTACAGGACAACTAAGGAGCCAGGAGTGAGGTCTACAGTGAGACAACCGGTTCGTACTGGTCTGAGCGTCCGGACTGCGTGCCGAGGTTACGGAAGGCAGTCTCGCTTTGAGGGAACACGCGGAAACATTTCAGAGAAGAGGCCTGGCATCTAAAGCTGAGAGGGAGAGGGAGAGCGTGTGCGCACGCCAGAGCCACAGAACACGTGCGACGCTGAGGCAGGGGCCTTGTTGTGTGTCGCTTTTTGGTGAGTCCAGTGACATCTCAAAACCACACGAGCACGGCACTGGCTACTTGTCCTGCAGGGTCAGGAAGGGACTGCAAAGAGGGCACAGGAGCCACCGAGGGAGAGCGGAGCGCCTCCCTCCTCCCCCTGCCCGTCAGCACCGCGCGCCAACGCCCCTCGCTCGGTATTTACCGATCGAGCTGCCGGCTCTGTCTCCTTTCTTCTTCTTGCTCTTCCTGCTCTTGCCTCTGGGCTGCGGAGAGTCCGCCAGCAGCTGCCTGCCGCTCTGCTGATGCTCACCCGGCGAGCTGGGCTCGGCGAGCACGGGGTTTGACCTTTCGTCCTTGACGTGGTTCAGCTGCTTCTTGTTATTGTTATTACTGTTGACTTTCCTCTCCTCCCTCTTCTGCTCCGCAAGGGAAGTGAGCTCCGTCACTCTAGCCTTGGACTCCACCTGGGCCCGGGGTCTGGGCTGTCCCTCCACGGCTCTGGGGGACTCCATGGGCCTCCTGGCTGGCTCACTGCCGGCCTTACTGGACTGTTTTAGTTTCTGTTTGCCATTTCCCTCCTTATGGTGATGCATTATGTCAAAGAGGAAAGAGAGTGGCTCGTGCTGCTTGCCATTGGCCTCCTTGGGGAGAAGTTTGGAGTCCCTGGTGTCGATGGGGTCTGCAGGGTCCCCGTCAGCTCCTGGGCCCGGCCTGGACTCCGTGTGGCTCACATGTCTGGAAGGGGAGCGGGATGAGGTTTCTGGTTCTTCAGTTTGCTCTAGTGAGCCGTTGTGGATGCTTTCAGAGTTGGGGACAGACTCTGTGGCTGCCTGGAAGTTTCTAGCAAGCATGTCCAACTTGGGGCAGTCTTTACTTGGCCTGTCTTTCTTCTTCTTTTTTACAGCTCTTAGCTTCTGGAGCTCCTGAAGCCGCTGAAACTCCTCCTTGAAATGCTCCTCCTCCTCCTCCTCTTCCTCCTCCTCCTCCTCCTCCTGCCGCCTCTGCTCCCCTTGCAGGTGCAGGTGCTCCCGGGCCCTGGCCTCGGCTTCCAAGCGTGCTTTCTCTTCCAGCTGCCGGCATGAGAAGAACAGGTGACACAAGACAACAGTGAGTCTTTTTCCAATGGAGACACACAAAGATACGATAACCAAAACCTACTCACGTGTGGGGACGCACACTCTGAAAGGGGCCCATGTCAGCAAGCACTGACGTCACGGCTACTCCACGTCATTGCTAGGGTTCACGCATCTGCCAAGGCACGGGCTTACGTGACTTGGGGGTGGGCCAACAGCTAACACATTTCTAGAAGCCTTGGCCTTGCACTGCACACATGAAACAAGGTCAAAGCAGCTGCTCCGCCTGTGTCCCGGGAGCCGGCTGCCCCCTCGTGTGTGGACAAGGAATCACGCTGGCTGGTTGTGCGACTGGCCCTACAGACTGAAGGCCGGCTGCTGGAGCTCTGGTGAGCACACTCACCTGCCGCAACAGAACTACCGGGACACTTGTATGAAACAACGTCACAGTCCTCTGCCCATTCAGCGCACAGACCAAAGCCCCAGTACATCCTCATAGTGTAAAAGAGCAAATGACTTCACAAGTATTTAATGCTGCATGGCAGGTGAGGTAGGAGTCGTTTCTGCCATCCACCTTGGCAGGAACTTGGTTTGCATCCTGAGGGAAGGCTGCACTTCAACAGTGACACATGTTACAGGGGTGGGAAAAGAACCTGTTCTGTTTAGAAAACAAACGAAGTCATACAGCAAATGAAGATAATCTTTACAGCCAAAGCACGACCTCTAGCACAGGACAGCCAGGAGTAGCTGCGGCCCAGAAGAGTCCAAGGCAAACCCACAGACAGCTGCCGGGACAGGCTTGGCCCCAGGAACGCACACGCATCACATATTATGTATCTGTGAGGCACAGACACACAGAGCGCGCCCACCTACTGGTTCATTCCCCCAAATGCCCACCATGCCCAGGGCGCGAGAGGGAGGTGTGGGAGAGGGGAAGTGAGGAGCCAAGAACTCAATCCAGGTCTTCCATGTCGGTGGTGGGCACCCAATTCCTTGAGCCATGGCCTGCTACCTCCAAGGGTCTGCACTAGCAGGCAGCTGGAGTCAGGAACTGGAACTGAATTCAGGAAGTCCAGAGTGGGATGTGGACACCTTAACCACAGCTGAAACAGCGCTCCCTATTTTTCAGTATTTTTTAAAAAGATTTATTTATTTGAAAGGCAGACTTGGCGAGAGGGAGGGAGAGGGAGGGAGAGGGAGGGAGAGGGAGGGAGGGAAGGAGAGAGGGAGGGAGGGAGAGGGAGAGGGAGGGGGAGTGAGAGTGGAAGGGAGGGAAGGAGAGGGAGGAGGAGAGAGGAAGAGGGAGGGGAGGGAGGGGGAGAAAGGGAGAGGGAGGGGAGGGGAGGGAGGGAGTGAGGGAGGGATGGGGGAAGGAAAGTTTCATTTGTTGGCTCCATCCTCAAATGGCCATAATGGTCAAAACTGAACCAAACCAAAACCAGGAGCCAGGAGCTTCCTCCAGGTCTCCCACGTGGGTGCAGGGGCCCTAGGATCTGGGCCATTTTCTGCTGCTTTCCCAGATGCATCAACAGGGAGCTGGACTGGATGTGGTGCAGCTAGAACTCAAACCAGTGCTTGTATGAGATACTGGTGTTACAGACAATGGCTTAACCCGCCACACCAAAATGCTGACCACCCGTCCCATTTTTCAGTAGTTTTAAGAGATAAATTAGGGGGTCGCCATCTGTGGTACTGGCATCCCATATGGATGCTGGTTCTAGTCCCAGCTGCTCCTCTTCCAATCCAGCTGTCTGCTGTGGTCTGGGAAAGCAGTGGAAGAGGGCCCCGGTGTTGGGCCTGCCCCCACACGGGAGACCTGGAAGACGCTCCTGGCTTTGATCTGCACAGCTCCGGCCTCCACTGGATGGCGGATCTCTTTCTCTCTACGCCTCTAACTTTCCTTCTCTGTAATTCTTTCAAATAAATAAACAGATCTTTTTTAAAAAAGGACAAACTTTAAAAATTTGTGAAAATTTAATAATACATTTTAAAAATCTATTTTGGCATATAAAGTAACAGCTGTTTAAAAGCCTTGCTCCATATGGGAAAAGGGGCAGCAGCCTGGAGGGGCCCTTTGAGAGGGCCCAGTGTCTGCCGTGGGATGTGGGTGGACCAACTCTGCCGCCTCACACACAGAGCTGCACGCCCCCTCACACCACGTCCTGGGAACTCACACACGGTGGACACAGCCGTCCTACTCCGCAGCTGAACACGCCTTCATTTCACTCAGAGCGCCTCACACGGCTCTGAGGGCTGCCCTGGAAAACGGGAGGTAGAGAGCACCGAGAGGAGTGAGGGGCACTGAGCACAACCCACGGCACGCGGTTTCCGTGGCTCAGGTGGGCCAACAATGAGCCTGCGTCACCACTGATTTACCCACAAGATCTGAGGGCAGGAGTCTAGGACAGCAGCCCTGGAAAGCAGTGGAAGCAGCCCTGGAGGCCTCCACACTGGCACGCGGCCGAGCGGAGAGCGTATCTCCAGCTGTGCAGGGCTCAGGGACCCACATCACCTGGGCACAGATCAGGCCAACCTCAGACTCCCAACTGGGGCAGGCGGTCAGTGCAGCTCCACTCTAGAACAATCGCGACTACTGTAGGATGACATACGGCCCAAGCTCTGGCCCCATGTGGCACTGACTGTCCTCCTCACATCTTTGCCTGACCACACTGAAAACAGATACCTTGCCTCTCCCCGAACGACTGTCCTGTCAGAACCCTCATAATATTCACAAGCTCCCCTCTGCACGTAGCCCTATCTGCCTGTTTGGGTCTAGCTCTTAGAGGCTGACATTTTAGGGAGCCAAAACCAGGAGAATGCTGGGAATTGCTGCAGCACAGGTGCTGTTCACAAAGTCCAACAGAAATTGTTTTGGTGAACTGGCAAACCAGAGCTCATCTGTTTCCACCATGCGAGGTAAAGAACACAGTTCTCATGTACAAGCAGACACGCCTCTGAGCTCATCACCGGCAGGTCCCGGGCAAGCGCGTTCACGGCACCCCCGCCGGGGCGAGGCTCCTCAGACCCAAGCCCAGAAGACATCACTGGGCCCAGGGCCATGCCGCAGGTGCACATCATGGCGACTTCTTCACCACGGGCACCCACCCCAACGGCACACTGTCCACACCCAAGGGCTCCTTCTCCCTCTCCCACAGATGGAGTGGGGGCCTTGCTGCTGCCTGCGCGGTGGCCAAGCACAAGTGCACGAGGCTTGCGTGAGATCCGCTGAGAAACCCGCAGAGAGCCCCGCAGGCTGCTCAGGGGACGTGGACACGCAGTGAGCTTCACGCCCAGCTTCCGGCTGCAGGAGCTCGGGCCAAAGGGGCTCCCGCAGCACCCAGGCACCAGCGCCTCCCGTGAGACCCAGCACTTGCCTTCCTCTGCTTGTGCCGGGCCCGCTTGGCTGCCCGGGTGCTGCTCACGGGCTTGGTTTCGGAGCTGTTGATGAACTGCAGCAGGTCCTCGACGCGGCGGTGGTCCACGACGCTCTCCCTTTCTGAGACCTGGTCCATCTTCTTAGGCTGCTCTTCCTTCCTCTTGGTCAGTCGCAGACGAAGCTTTTCCCTCATTTCTGCATAATTCCTACTGGTGGGTGCAGCTGGCGGCTAGGACAAGCAAGAACACAACCAATGAAGCTCCGGCTTCTAACAACTTTTCATGTAACAAATTTCAGACAAAAATACTTGCGTTGTACAAACTCACTGAGAAACATAAGGAAATGAGATAAACAAATGGTAGAAAAATCAATATTCAAGTATCCCCCAAATTGAATTTTGGCACTTAGCTCTTTTTTTTTTTTTTTTTTTTTTTTTTTTTTTTTTTTATTTATAGGCAGAGTGGACAGTGAGAGAGACAGAGAGAGAAAGGTCTTCCTTTTTGCCGTTGGTTCACCCTCCAATGGCCGCCGCTGCAGCCGGCGCACCGCACTGATCCGATGGCAGGAGCCAGGATCCAGGTGCTTTTCCTGGTCTCCCATGGGGTGCAGGGCCCAAGCACCTGGGCCATCCTCCACTGCACTCCCTGGCCATAGCAGAGAGCTGGCCTGGAAGAGGGGCAACCGGGACAGAATCCGGCGCCCCGACCGGGACTAGAACCCGGTGTGCCGGCGCCGCAAGGTGGAGGATTAGCCTATTGAGCCACGGCGCCGGCTACTTAGCTCATATTTTATATACCAACAAAAAAATCAAGTAAAATATGTATACAAATGGATTGTTTTAAACGGAAAAGAGACGACTCCACTGCTGCCTACTCCACTTTTTATTTAACACAGGGTGATTATCTTCTTAGGTCAATAAGCCAGTGTACAGCATCTTCCCACTTGCCGGTTTCCTTTTAGTGCTGGAAAGGAGAAAAAGTTGTGCCTTCAACTCAATTTCTGACACGGGTATCTCAGGAATGCCGACAGTGCACACAGACTCTAGGCCTGCTGCTCCTCCACCCGCTCCAGGGCCACGCGTGCCACTTGCTCGTACTGATCGAGTCACTGCTGTGGACACACGCAAGCACAACACGCACTGGCATCCCTCAAGCCCACACGGGACGGACCAGAGTGCTCCACGTCACAGCACGGGCGTGCCACAGCCAGCTGCTTCCTGCTGCTGTGTGTCAGCCGGCTCTCTTCACTGCCACATAAAAAATCACTCACATTAAAAAGCGCTGCAGTTAAACCCTTATAGCCAGACTGCCCCGATGCTTCAGGGTCAGCGCGAGCGCGGCACACAGGTGTCTCAGGGCACTCCCCCGCGACTGCCAGGACGCAGAGCTGAGGCACTTACCCCGCCGTGCCCGAAGAACTCACAGTAGCAGCAGTCACAGTACTTGCCCTCCTTCTGGTTGGTGGAGGTGGAGGTGCTGGAGCTGTGCTCGGAGCAGCTGTCCTCATCCGCACTCTCGTCCCCATCGTCCTGCTGCGGGTCGTACACGCCGTTCTCACAGCGGTGCCCTTCGCAGTCGGGGTCACTGCAAAACCACACGCGTTCTGTTTAACGTTTATTTAGTCGAGAGGTAGAGTTGCAGCAAGAGGCAGAGACAGAGACAGAGGGAGGTCTTCTATCCACTGGTTCACTCGCCAAATGGCCACAAGGGCTGGGCTGAGCCGATCTGAGGCCAGGAGCTTCTTTCAGGTCTCCGACGTGGGTGCAGGGCCCAAGCACTTGGGCCATCGTCCACTGCTCTCCCAGGCAGGGAGCTAGATTGGAAGCAGAGCAGTTGGGACTTGAACTAGCACCCACATGGGATGCTGGTGCCGCGGCGGAGGCCTAACCCACTGCTCCACGGTGCCAGTGCCGGCCCCGGCACACGATGGGCTCTTAAAGCAGGCACTGGCTCCATCTGCTCGTCGTACTCACTGTGCTGCCCACTTCACTTTTTATTTACTTATTTTTTTTTTTTTTTTTTTTTTGACAGATAGTTACAGAGAGTGAGAGGGAGAGACAGAAAGGTCTTCCTTCCGTTGGTTCACTCCCCAAATGGCTGCCACAGCCGGCACTATGCCGATCCAAGGCCAGGAGCCAGGTGCTTCTCCTGGTCTCCCATGGGGTGCAGGGCCCAAGCACCTGGGCCATCCTCCACTGCCCTCCCGGGCCACAGCAGAGAGCTGGCCTGGAAGAGGGGCAGCCGGGTGCCCATAAAGGATGCCAGCACCACAGGTGGAGGATTAACCAAGTGAGCCACGGCACTGGCCCCACCCACTTCACTTAAAAAACAAGATCCATCTATTTGAAAGGCAGAGTGACGGAGAAGGCAGAGAGAGAGAGAGAGACAGAGACAGAGATCTTCCATCCACTGATTCACTCCTCAAATGGCTGCAACAGCGTAGGTGCAGGGTTCCAAGGACACAGGCCGTCCTCTGCTGCTTTCTCAGGCGCGTTAGCAGGGAGCTGGATCAGAAGTGAAGCAGTCGGGACCCAAACTGGTGCCCACATGGGATGCCGGCACTGTAGGCACTGGCTTTACCTGCTGTGCCACAGCGCAGGCCTCCCGGTATACATTTTAGCCACCTTCCTTCTGATTCTACTCAATGTGTAACGTCCCAGCTAAGAAACAAACCAGGTCGGACAGGCATTCGGCACAGGAGTCAGGAAGCCACCCGAGGTGCCTGCATCCCACACCGGAGTGCCTCAGAGCTGCGGTGTCTTTCTGAGCCCGCTTCCTGCTAACGCACACGCCGGAGGCAGCAGGCCACGGCTCACCTCTTGCGGTCACTGCCATCCAGGAGGGAGATCTGCACCGAGTTCCAGGCTCCTGGGCTTGTCTGGCCCAACCCCGGGAGTTGTGGGCAGTGGGGTGCCAACATTATGGAACATCTCTCTCTCTCTCTACTGACCTATTTCTGTCTCTCTGCATTTCAAATAAAATGGGGGACATGGAGCCACAGTCCCCGGGGCCCACAACCGCTGCTTTCCCTCTGTGGAAGCAGAGGCTGAGACCAGAACACCTTCACTGGCCTTCTCCCGTGCCTGGGGCCAGGTGAAGAGGTCTCTAGCTGTGTAGGTGGCTGGATGGTACGGACCTCCTCTTCCAAACTGTCCCACCCCCTCCCCACCAAGTCCCTGGGTTTCTGAGGCTCACCTGCAGACACTCGGAGGGGCACTAATGGAGCCGTCTGTGGTGGGGGGCGGGGGTGCCACAGGGGCAGGACAGAAGCTCTTCCGTGTGTCTGCAAACCCGGGAGCCGTGGTCGCAGTTTTGGGGAAGGAGGGGGCCGCGAGGTTGGCAAGGTGAGGTGCGGAGGAGGGCGCGAGGGCAGCAGGGGACAGGGCCGGGAGTGGCGCCACGCCTGTGGGGCTGCTCCTGGGGGCAGCTGGTGCTGGGTGTCTGTGGTCCTCTTTGTTGATGCCGTGGAAGACGTCACCTGCATTCAGAGGGTCAAGAGTCACTGCCAGCGGCTGAAGACAGGACAGACACTCACGTTTTCCTTAGTTACATTTTCCAGCAGGTTTTTGGTAAGAAAATATGCAAACCTACAGAAAGACCTGACGGAATCCTACAGAGAACACGATCCTTCACCTTGATCCATCAGGGTCTCAGGCTCTGTCACTGGATCCCTCACACACCCGTGACGCTGCTGTTGCCGTCAGTGTGCTGCACTGACCCCACACACGCGGGCAGGACCCTACCGCAGACCACTGACGGCACCCGACCCCGCCTCAGCTTCTCCCCCAGCCCGGCCTCTGGTAAACCCTTTTCTTTTCTCGAGACTCACGTCTCCTAAAAGGCCACGGATCTGCATTTACCTTGTCTCATCAGACTCAGGTGGAAGGTTCCGGGCACGAACCCTGCAGGGCGACGCTCGCTCTTTCCCGCTGTGTGGCAGGGGGCGCGCCCAGGGGGCCTCTGCTCTGTGAGTGTGGGGGCTACCTGCCAGCCTCCTCCAGCCCTCTGTAACTCTGTCTCCTGCGGTACTGCGAACGCTACACTCCCCACGCGCGCTTCCCCGGCAGAGCCTGCGCTGCCGGCTGCCCGCGCGCCTTCCCCCTCTCTCCTCCTCGGCCCTCCAGCAGCGGCGGCTCCGTGCAGGTGCCCACCCCCGTCAGCTCTTCAGTGAGCCCTCCTGAAGGCCAGCTCTCGGCCTCCCTGACGTTTGCCCCTGGTCTCTGAGTGCTTCCTTGCTTTTGCGCCCCCTTCTCAGCACTGGAAAACAGGGGAAGCTCAGTGACAGTGGGGGCTGGGCCCCTCCCTGGGTGACAGGAAGCCCTGCCAGCTCGCACTTGCTTTCTAGAGCCCAGTCCTGCCCCACGGTCAGCAAGCAGTGACCTCTTCCTGTCACAGAGCAACAGGGAGAGAGCAGAACCGAGACCCGGCTCAGCGAGGCCGAGGGGCTTCAGCGGGGCGGCTCGGCTGCTAGCCGGAGCCCCAGAGGCCCCAGACGCCCGTGCGCTCGGCTGGGCCCTCGGGAACGGCAGTGGCAGGGACAGCGGGCAGGGGAAGCAGCTGCTGCCCAGGGTCCGGGCTGCCGGCCTTACCTATGGAAGGAGGTCTCCTGGACGACACCTTGAACTGGCTGTTGCTGGACTGCACTGTCGTGGCTGTGCACGACACGGAGGACGTGGCTGACGAGGTGGCCATGACAACTTTGTTTGCTTCCATAAAAGCATCTTGGAAATTGTACAAACATTTCTTTTTTGCAGCATTTTTTCTCTCTTTACTATCCAAAACTGTAGGTGCTTCACTGCTAGATGGAGGTGGAAGGGCTTCAGCTCTTGTCTCTGAGAGTGCTGGCCCTAATACGTCACTCCCTTCGGAGAAGAACACGAAAATTAAGGCTTCTCAAAGAAAGAACACACAGCCACACACTGAGGACACGCTGCTCACTCAACACTTGGCACGGGGACTGCTGCTGGCGTGAGGGCCCCACTGAGCCGGTTCTGGACAACGTCTGAGCCGGTTCTGGACAGCGTCTGAGCCGGTTCTGGACAATGTCTGAGCCGGTTCTGGACAACGTCTGAGCCGGTTCTGGACAATGTCTGAGCCGGTTCTGGACAACGTCTGAGCCGGTTCTGGACAATGTCTGAGCCGGTTCTGGACAACGTCTGAGCCAAGAGAAAGACGTTATTGAGCACCTACTATGTGCCACTTCCTGTGCCGGGTGCTTTCCAAAGCCACGTGATGTCTGAAGACTGCTGTCTGAGGTTGGTACTGCTACTTCCATCCTAAAGATGAAGGCACTGAGGCTCAGAGAGGCTAAGCAACTTGCCTAAGGTCACACAGCTAGAAACCCTTCCCAAGCAAAGACCAGATGTCACGTCTAGCTCGCTGTTCTGAGCACACTGTGGGGGCTGGGGCGAGGCTGCCAGGAGCTCCAGCCACACGAAGACAGAGATAGGCGTTGGTACCAGCCCCTCCTCAGGTGCCCCGACCCTGTGGCTAAAGTAACAGCTGAGCCTCGGCAGCTGGGGAGGAAGGAGCTTGTTAGGGGAGGACCCCATGTAGGGTCAGTACAGAAATCAGAGGAAAGGGATGTAAGACACAGCATTCAAGTAGACTTGGCACTGTCTCCTGTCCCCTTTGCACTGGGCTGAGGTCTGGCTGTCCCTGCTGGCCAAGAACGGAAGGCTGACCCTGACCCTTAGAGACCAGACCTTAGCAGCGTTTCCGCAGGGCCCGTGCAGGTCGGCACCCGACAGGCTCTGAGCCAGAGCCCTGCTCGGCCCACCAGTGCAGATGTGAAGGACGGCACGGGCCACGGGCCTGGGCATCCCACTGGAGACTGAGGGAGGGGCGGCAGCTGGCATGGCTTAGCAGGGAGTCTGTGGGAGACTACAACAAGGATGTCAATCCACTCAGCTGGGAGTATCTTAAAACTTTAAGAAAAGTTTTAACAAATTCCTTACCAGAAATTGTATCTGGCAAGAAAGTGCCAGGATTCCAGTTCTTATCATTCATCACTTCTGATCCCCAAAGACTTATAAATTTAGAACTATTCCACTCTGGAGTAGTCCCAAAACAGCTTGGATAAATGTGGTCTTGAAGAGATGCACTGAATACCTGAGGCTTATTTGTGTGATTCTGAACAGGTGCTGGCGGTAAAGCCTACAAAAAAAAATTGTCTAATCACATACCAGAGTCAATATTCTGTTAGCTAAGTAGCAACGTGCACGCGACGAGTCATAGCAGTGCCCTGCGGGAGGTGCTCGCTGTGCGCGGCTGGCTGGCCCTGGGCACACCTCACACAGCACGCGTGGCTTTGCAAGGCGGTGAGTGGTAGGTCAGATCGCCACCAGAGGGAGACTGCAAGCCGCTGCGGCCTCCAGGGACCCATCGGAACACCCTGCCAACACCCCTGCCTACTCGTGTTTGCAGCTGGTTCGTAGCCATCAGAGCTCCTAGGCTCACTCTCCTCTGACACTGCGGTGGCTGTCACTGACACGTCAACTTTGGAACTGCTGACGAAAAGGACAGAGCCCTCTCACTGCTCCCTTGCTGGGCAAAGCGCAGGCTAAGTCTCAGGACCCGGAGGGATTGACTGGGCTCTGAAGAAGGTTGGAGTCGCCTCACGAGCAAGTCCTGTCTGGGCCCTTGTGACGGGCAAATCCCGGGGAGGTGACTTAGGGTCCAGCCAGCTGGTCAGCCAGCACCCACAGGCTTACTGAGTACCTTGTCATCTGGTCGCTCCCTGAACACAGCTGGGCGGCTCTGAGCCCTCACTTCCCTTAGCACCAGGCCCTGTCCGTGACCACCAGGGAACTTCTGAGCGCCCCAAGCCTTGTCCTCACGGCAGAAGAGGGATCCTCTGTGGACGGCCACTCCCTGCTCAGAGCAGCAGGGCCGTCCACTGCTCTGGAAGTGAGAACTCTCGGGACTCGGCCCACCCCCCACGCAACCTCCCCGCCCACCAAGCCCCTGGAAACACAGGCCTTCCCCTTGGTCTCCGAACTCCCAGGACCTCCTCTTCACCCTGAATTCCGCTATGTCCACGTCTAGAACGTCCTAATCTGTTCATCATGTCACTCACTCACACTCGCCCTGCAGGTCCCAGCCCTAATTACCACTTCCTGAGAAGGCGTGCTCTCTCCCCGACACCCAGGACCGCGGCGAGCCTCCCCAGACACACACTGAAGCCCGATCTTTCTTCTTGGCTCCTAACGCAGTTGCACATCAAGACCTCCTTGGGGCCTACTGCTTCACTGTCTGCTTCCCTCCCAGTCAGACGTCTTCTTTCTGAGGAGCTGGGGCGTCTGGGTCCTGGCCCTCTGCCCAGCCCTCGTCACTGTTGTTCTGCTGCCATGGGACACGTCTTGCCCTGCAGAAGTCACAGCTCCGTGCTGGGAGAATGCCTGGTGATCTGGCCTTTGAGATGACAAATGAGCCATGGATCCTGTACACCCGAGGGGAGGGTTTAGGAGGATTCCCAAGAGCAGGGGATGGGTGGGCAGAATCCCGAGGGCCCTGTTGGTGCACAAGGAGGGCGGGGAGGGGACAGAGCACAGGGATGGCTCATGCACGTGGCTCTGGGACCAGAGAGGATAGTGGCCAAATCAGAAACAGCTGTGTATGACTTCTGCCCTGAGGGGGCCTGGGAGCCTTGGAGAGTTCAAGGAGAGTGGAATGACTGGGACGACAGAAGATCAGTCCATGGCAACACGGAGACAAAGCAGAGAGGGAGGAAGGCGACACTGGAGCAGTTAGTCAGGGGATGGGGAGTGATGGTGAAGATGGCTGTCGAGACAACAGCTGTGACTGAACGGCTCGTTCTGGGGCCGCCACTCCTGGCTCCAGCACACGGGAGTGCAGTCAGGTGACGGAGCTGGGTCCGTCTCTGCCTCCCTTCTACTAGCTGTGTGACCTCAGGCAAATCACTTTTTGTGCTTTTAGTCTTCTCATCTGTCCTGGGAAACACCTACCTCCAGGGCTGCACACTGGGCCTCACGTGGTCACCACCACTCTAAAGCTACAGCGTGGGTCCTCAGACTCCATCCACCCAACCAACAAGCTGACCAAACCCATGCTCCGGGGCCTCAAGCAGACAGAAAGTGGCCAGTGACTCCACCTGGGCAGTGTACACTGACCCCCAAGGGGCCAGGGAGGCAAAGTGGAGGGACTCAAAGTGAGAAGGGGGTTTACACTAGCAATTCTGGTGGGGGGACCACAGAGAGCAAAGGAAGCCAAGAAAACCACGTTTCTACAGATGCCAGGCTGCGAAAGGTGGAGGAAAGCAGACCGCTCTGACGAGAGAACTGGTAACAAACAGCAATAAAATCTAAGGCTTCGAGCCTCAGGGCCCTTCTGCTAAGGAACAGAAGGACCTGGAAGGTTTCTCGGCCTCAGAAGCGGCTGCATCTTGCTGGCCCTGAACAGCAGTAGCACCTCCAGTGCCCTGCAGCTGCCTGCGTACCTCTCAGGACCTCCTCAGACACACCTGGGAAAGCCTGGCTGTGAGCAGGTGCCTGTTCCGCCACCCCTGCGTGTCCACGGAGTCTGTGCTCACTCCGCCAGCCCTGTTTCGGAAGCCTCCCCTCCTCTGTGAAGTCAGCCCCAGATTCCATGTCTGCTGGTACTTCCCTAAGCCCTGCAGCTACCAGGTTTGTCACAGCACTGGGGTGTTTTAGTCTCTGAAAACGTGGATGGGCATGGACTGACTGGCTTTCCTAGAAGGTAGCACAGGGCCTGGCACATACTGGGTGTTCAATAAATTGTGTGCTAAGCAGAGTTTAGCTTGGACAGGAACAGGGAATTCAGTGCTGGAAACAGATGATGACTCTACACAGTCTACTTACACACTTCTCCAGAAGCCCACCTGCTCAGAACAGAGGCCCGATGCAGAGACAAAGGCAAAAGGGGGAGCAGTAACAAAAACAAGTACCGGATTTTTCCATGTTTTTGCACAAGATGCCTACTGACCCCAACACTTAAGGGTTTTCTCCAGAAAAAAAAAAAAAAAAAAAAAAAAGTCAGTGTCTGACAACTAGATCATTTTGTGGCCAAGGCCATGTGAAGTACACCAGTGATGTAACCATAAAGTAAGTGTCCCAAAGTGTGAATACTACTATCAAATTACAATGGATTTCCACACAAAACTTCAATTCATAGAAATTTTGATCGTCTTCCACTTTGAGACAAAGAAGCAATTCATAGGGGAGTAACTGATTTTAAAGGAAGTCTCTGACACGAGTGCAGGCACGGGACCGGCATTTGGGTGCCGGAGCCAGACACCTGCTAATGCAGGCCCTGAGGCGAAGCAGTGACTTTCTCAAGTGGTTGGGTTTTTATAGCCTATGTGGGAGACCTGGATTGAGTTCCTGGCGCCCAGCCCAGCCCAGCCCAGCCCAGCCCCAGCTGCTGTGGGCACCTGGGGACTGCACCAGTGGCTGGAAGCCCTGTGTGTCTGTCTCTGCAAACATAAGCAATGCCTTCCCTAAGCATGCATTCCTGTTTACCCAGGAGCAGGGATGCAGCCTGTCCGCTAACCACCCCAAACCCTAGGAACATGGGGGCAAACAATGACAAACCAAGAGCGTAAAAAACTAGAGCATTAAGCCCACACTTGAGATCCCAACACTAACACTCAAACCCAAGGGAATTCCAGTTGTAAGAACACTGAAGGTGAGGGACTCAGGGTTGCTGTTGTGGGGCAGTGGGTTAAGCAACCACCAGCAGCGCCAGCATCCCATATGGGTGCCGGTTCTAGTCGCGGCTGTTTCATCCCAGTCCACCACCCTGCTAGTGTGCCTGGGAAGCAGCAAAGGGCGGCCCAAGTGCTTGGGCCCCTGCACCCACGTGGGAGACACGGCTGGAATTTCTGGCTCCTGGCTACGTCCTGGCTGAGTTTGGGGAGTGAACCAGCAGATGGAAGCTCAATCTCAAACTTTCTAACTCTGCCTTTCAAATAAAATAAGTAAATCTTAACACAAAAGCAAAAACAAAAACAGCTGAGTACTTTGGTAATTTGTTGGCTAATTTGGTAATTTGGTAATTCGGCTTAATTGTGTTTTTCAATGTTCCTCCCAGGAGACAGTAAGGAGACAAAGGAACCATCTTTGTTTTGACCTCGACAGTTCTCAGACTAGAACTGAATACCATCCACAGAATAAAATACACATCGGTGATCATAATATGATCCTCTGAGTCATGACCTATTTACGCCCCAATCTTCCACTCACATTTCCCACCCAAATCCCAGCCTGAACCTACATTTGAGCCAAGTTTTAACGACATCACACACACACACACACACACGCAGTGGCTGTACTCAGGAAAGTCGAGATTCCCACCTGCAACCTTGAAGGCAGCAAGGAGCCGACTGCTCGGGGTGAGCTGTGGGAGCCATGGCCAGCTCCGCATCAACGCACCATGCCAGAACCCAGAGACTATGATTTTTTTGACAGGCAGAGTTAGACAGTGAGAGAGAGAGAGACAGAGAGAAAGGTCTTCCTTCGTTGGTTCACCCCTCAAATGGCTGTTACGGCCGGCGCGCTGCACCGATCCGAAGCCAGGAGCCAGGTGCTTCCTCCTGGTCTTCCATGCGGGTATAGGGCCCAAGCTCTTGGGCCAACCTCCACTGCACTCCCAGGCCACAGCAGAGAGCTGGCCTGGAAGAGGGGCAACCGGGACAGAATCTGGTGCCCCAACCGGGACTAGAACCTGGGGTGCCGGTGCCGCAAGGCGGAGGATTAGCCTAGTGAGCTGCGGTGCCGGCCAGAGACTATCTTCAATACTCCCCCATGCTCCCAGTGGGGAACCCGAGATATTCCTCTACTTCCTTTCTGGGCCCTCTCTTAGAAGCTTGGGATCCTGTCCAAATTCTGGCCCTGCAGGGAAGGGGCCTATCACCAGAAATAGCAGGGGGAAGCCCAATTTTTCTTAAGGACGTTCTTCCGGGGGCCAGTCCTGTGGCGTAGCAGCCATCTGGGGAGTGAACCATCGGATGGAAGCCTCTCTCTCTCTCTCTCTGCCTCTGCCTCTCTGTAACTCTACGTTTCAAATAAATAAATGAATCTTGAGAAAAAAAAAAAGAAAAAAAAAAAAAGGATGTTCTTCCTCTCTAGGCTGGACTCTGTCAGCTGTGAAGGGCTACTTAACTCTAGACCTAAAGAAATGACACCAAAAGCCTTGATGACAAAACGCTACACAGACTGCGAAGCGGTAAGGTGTGACAAGGGGCCTGCACTGTGGCTTGTGCACTGCAAGCAGCGACTCTAGGCATCCCCTCTGTGCACCGAGTCCTGTTCCCAGCTGCTCCACTTCTGATCCACCTCCCTGCTAACGGCCCATCACCCACACGGAAGACCCGGATGAAGCTCCTGGTTTCAGCCCAGCCTAGCTCTGGCTACTGTAGCCATTTGGAGAGTGAACCAGCAGATGGAAGATACCTCTCTCTGTATCTCTTGACTTTCAAATAAATAAATCTTAAAAAAAAGAAAAAAAAAAAGAAAAAAGGAAAAGGTATGCTAGAAGCAGCCGCTGTCTTAGGGCACATACACATCACATCACGATGGGAGGCAGCAAAACCAGAGTCTCAGGAGGGCCCGAGGGCTCCACGGGGGCCGGGAGCCACTGGACTTCTGCAGGTAGATGCAGCCCATTTTCTCTCAGCACCCACTATTTAGGTCCTTGGGGTTCTCACAGCGTAAAGTGAACAGAACATGACCTCATAATGTAAGAAAACAGTATGCTATAACTGATGTCAGTGGAAACAGACAACACAGATTTATGACCTGGAAGTTTCCTTCACACATAAAGTAACGATGGGAAATGCTTAAAGAGGGAAAAGATGACAGGGCTGGTGCTGTGGCGCAGCGGGTAAAGCCGCTGCCCGCAGTGCTGGCATCCCTATGGGCGCCAGTTTGAGTCCAGCTGCTCCACTTCCGAACCAGCTCTCTGCTGTGGCCTAGAAAAGTAGTAGAAGACAGCCCAAGTCCTTGGGTTCCTGCAGCCGCGTGGAGAGCCGGAGGAAGCTCCTGTCTCCTGGCTTCGGATCGGCCTAGCTCTAGCCATTGCAGACATTTGGAGAGTGAACCAGTGGATGGAAGACCTCTCTCTCTCTGCCTCTCAAATAAAATAAATGAATCTTTAAAAAGAACGAAGGAACGAAGGAAGGAGGGAGGGAGGGTGGGAGGGTGGGAGGGAGGGGGGAGGGAGGAAGGGAGGGAGGGGAGGGGAGGGGCGGGGAGGGGAGGGGAGGGGAGGGGTGGGGAGGAGAGGGGAGGGGAGGGGAGGGGAGGAGAGGGGAGGGGAGGGGAGGGGAGGGGAGGGGAGGGGAGGGGCGGGGAGGGGCGGGGAGGGGAGGGGCGGGGCAAGGGGTAAGGGGAAGGGAAGTGGGGGTGGGGGTGGGTTCGTGGAGTGGCAGTTAAGATGCTGCCCTGGGTGCCTGCATGTCATGCAGTGTCTGGGTCTGAGTCCCACTCTGTTCCCAGCTGCAGATTCCTGCCAAAGTACACCATGGAAAGCATAAAGTGATGGCTCAAGTATTTAGGTTTCTGCAACCCACGTGGGACAACCAGACAGAGCTTTCAACTTTTGGCTTCAGCCTGGCCCAGCCCAGTCTGTTGAAAGAACTTGGAGGGGCCGGCGCTGAGGCGTAGCAGGTAAAGCCGCTGTCTGTAGTACTGGCATCCCATATGGGTGCTGGTTCAAGTCCCGGCTGCCCCACTTCCGACCCAGCTCTCTGCTAGGGCCTGGGAAAGCAGTACAAGATGGCCCAAGTGCTTGGGCCCCTGCACCCGTATGGGAGACCCGGAGGAGGCTCCTGGCTCCTGGCTTTGGATTGGCATAGCTCTGGCCGTTATGGAAGACCTCTCTCCCTCTGCCTCTCCTCTCTCTGTGTAACTCTTTCAAATAAATAAATAAATCTTTTTAAAAAAATAAGAAAGAACTTGGAGAGTGAACCAGATAATGGATTAATATCCAGAATATAGAGAACTCCCAAAACACAGAAACAAAAAAATATGATTCAAAAATGGGCAAACGAATTCAGTAGATAATTCTCCAAAGGCATGCAAAAGGACTGGTCCATGAGAAGAGTCTCCACATCACTAATCATTAGAGAAATGCAAACGGGAACTGAACTGTGGCAACACCTCACACCCTTAGGATGGCTGCTAGCAGACACAGAGGTAAGAGGTGGCGAGGATGCAGAAAAGCTGGTGGGAACGCAGAATGGTGTGGCTCATGTGGAAAACAGTACGGTAGTTTCTCAAACAGTGCCCAAAATAGGACTGCTATGTATTACGATTCTTCTGGGTATACACCAGAAGAACAGGGGCACCCTGGCCACGGCAGTGTTCCTCGCAGCAGCCAGCACATGGACACAGTGCACATGCTCACTGACAGGAGAGGGGATAAAAAACAGCACCGAGTCACACAGTGGACGTCCCGCTGCCTGAAAGGAAGGAAAGTCCCCAATATCCGGGACCCGGATGATCCCCCAACGCATCACACAAAGTGAAAGACACCAGTCACGGAAAAAACGGTGCCTGTGCAACAGCCTGCAAGAGGCTCTTCAAGCAGCCCCAATCAAGACAGAAGGCAGAATGGTGGCTGCCAGAGGCCGGGAGGGGAACAGGGAGCCACTGCTTACAGGGTAGAAAGCTCCATTTTTACAAATGAAGAGTCAGCAATGGGTCACCATGGCACAGTTAACATGGTTCACGCTATGCAGTGTGTTATTTTAGTGCAATAAAGCGGTCTCAAAGCTGGGGATGGAGAAAAGCACAACGCTGACCCCAGCACAGAAGTAGACGGAGCTGCATTAGTATCAGACTTTGCCAGAGCCAAAGAACAGCTCCGTTCTCCAAGTCTCACATGCTTGAGAAACAACAGTGCACAGGACTCACGCGAGAGACGCATCTACCTCTCAGACGCAGGCCGCAGGCAGCACCAATCAGCTGGGCGTAAGACACCTACAGACCCCCATCAGTGCACAGGACTCACGCGAGAGACGCATCTACCTCTCAGACGCAGGCCGCAGGCAGCACCAATCAGCCGGGCGTAAGACACCTAGAGACCCGCATCAGTGCACAGGACTCACGCAGCGAGAGACGCATCTACCTCTCAGACGCAGGCCGCAGGCAGCACCAATCAACCGGGCGTAAGATGCCTACAGACCCCCATCAGGACAGCGGGGTGCAGAGAGGCACTTCACAAGTTTGTGGGGAACAGAATCAAGTTCATTTTGGTGCCCAAAACTGTTAAATGCCTGCCTAGTTTTTTTGTGACCCACAATCATTTTCCATAAACTCTTTGAAGACCTCTCACATATTCTTCTCAAGCTCCAGTGGAACATTCAAGACAGACCACATTCTGGGAAACAGAAGCACAACTTAATAAATTCAACAGAACAGAAATCCTACGATATCTGCCTCTTGGACCAGGATGCACTGAAGTAGAAGTCACTGACAAAGATAGTTGCAAAATCCCAAACAACTTCATTTTCCCTCTAGTACTTTGTAACTGTCTTTTCCCTTGTTAACTATTCTGAAGTTTTAAATGACTTAAATCTCAGTTTATAAAGTAAATCTATCACTAGTATGAAGAAATTTAAAAAAGAAATCAGTGTTTGAGTTTCTCAGGAAAGTAAATTTTCCATAGTACTCATCCTCAACATTTTAAGTACTAAATGTTTAAACACACTGACCAAAACATGAAAGAAAAGGATTATGCCCGCAATGACATAAATCAAACCCCTAAGAGACCAGACAATGCAGAAATGGAAGCTGACCAAAGGCGGGTCCAGAAGAGCCCTGGTGTACAAGGCTGCCCTCCACACTCTGCCCACCTCGTGCCTCCCAACTACACTCAAAACATCGCACTCAACAATCCTCCTGGCACCTCTAAGAAATCAACTCTGACAGAACTAAAGACACGTTTGTGCCATTTTAATCTAACTCACGTGTTCTCTGGAAAATGCTTCCAGCCACTCCTGTGGGGTTGTTAACGCATTATGCACTTAGGCACAGGGTATCACAGCATTCAGTGATGTCAAACTAACTCAACACAAAGCAAGTTTGCAAGATGTGGCAACGCAAGCTTGTCTAGAGAGACAAGCACGTTCAAAGGAAACAGACTGCCGACTGCATCTTTTTTATTCTCCCAAATAAAAATGACCTTCAACTAAGGAATTTCAAACCAATCAGAAGGCTTGAGATCAACAGCAGAGTGGCTGAAATCATGCTGAATGTAAGTTCCTAAGTTTCCACTTGACCTCTGGATTTGCCTTTCACATCCGACCAAGGAAGTCAAGCAATAGATGTCACAGGAACGGATAACAACACAAATAAGTCTCCTCTCCCACCACCCTGTTACAGACCACCCACAACTTCTTGAGTGTCCCAGTAAGCTTTGGGAAGAATTAACTTCACTACCTTGCTTGAATGTTTTTAGGAACTAATTACTGAATAGACTGTACCAGCAAAAACACATGTAACAGAACACCCTATCACCTTTCCTCGGGACTAGGAACCAGAGCAGCGTCCGGGGAAAACCAGGGAGTGAAGAGCTAGGCCCCGAGGATGTGACACATCCACCCAGAGGCAGACCAGCTGCTCATGGATGAATGTCCCACCTGAGCAACATTCAACTCAGAGAGAGAAAGCATGAGCTTGGGTGGCTGTCAAGTACCTACTGTTTAAAGACTTATCTGAACGGCAGAGTGACAGAAAGAACATGCGCGTGTAGACACACACACACACACACACACACACACACACACACACAGTCCTGGCTGCTCTGCTTCTGATCCAGCTCTCTGCTAATGCACCTGGGAAGGCAGCAGAAGACGGCCCTGGTGCCTGGGGCCCTACTACCTACAGGGGTAGGAGGCCCAGATGGAGTTCTTGGCTCCTAGCTTCAGCCTAGCCCAGATCTGGCTATTCTGGCCATTCGGGGAGTCGGTCAATGGATGGGAGACATCTCTCTCTTTCCCGCTCTCTCTTTTGCTCTGCCTTTCAATTACATAATAAGCCTTTATTAATACCTAAGGAGGCAACACTATCTAAAATACAAAGAACAAAAGCAACGTAAAAACTTCACTGGAAAATCTAAGATACTAAATACATGCACCATGTTCTCAAGAAACCACAGAAAGTCAGCCATCTTCCACAGCCTCAGCCCTTGTCCAGAACAGGCCCTGAGCACACTGGTTCTGGCAGCCCTGGCCCCAGGCTCCGGCCTGCAGAGTATGGCCATTTTCTGAGGTCTCATTCGGGGTTTCTCCTTGAGCCTCGTGCTTTGCATACTACGAAGCACAATCGTTTCAGACCTTGCAGAGCCTGGCCACCACCAGCAGACTCACGCTATGTTCACATTATTTTACTCAGCACACTAAGGCCCCAGAGGCCTTGAGCAGGTAACCCGAGCCCCACGGAAGCATCTGCAAGTCTAACCTGCCAGCAAGACCAGCTGAAAAGCTCCCTGTGCTCCCGTAAATCCTGCATGAACAAGCCACAGGCTTCACGACTGCTCTGACAGCTGTGAAGTTCAAAGTCACAAGTGCTTGAACAATGGTGGAAACAACACTGCAGATCCTCCTCTGAGAGCACATGCTACCCTATGCTGTCTCTCCACCTCAGCTCCCCAACTTACCTTACTGTGTGTGAAGGGGGGTGCTGTATACAGGGTGGGGTGGATGAGGGGGCGTGGCAGGTGTGGCACCGTGTGCAGCGGCACATGTCCGTGGATATGGGGGTACAGGTGCAGCGCAGGGTGCGTAGGCTTCTCTGGGCTCAGGAACTGATGGCCAGGGGGGAGGGCTCCAGCTGTCACTGCTGATGCCGGCAGTCCGGAAGCTTCTTGCTTACAAACGTGGCACTCACAAGTGTTTGCAGCTTGCTCAGTCTAAAGAAAAAGGGGGGGGGGGGGGGAATAACTGATTATTTAGATTTTTCCAAACAATTACAAAGTAAATACAAAAGTACAGGGCTTGTCAGCTGCCCTGAGCGGAACAGGGCCCTTGTGCGAGGGAAGGAGGGGCCGCACGATGCCTGCCGGGACAGAAGAGCACACCTTGTGCTCAGGGGCCAGCTCGGGATCTGTGTCCGGTGCCTCACTGCACAGGGACAAGGGAACTAGTCTAGATGATGAGGGAGGAGAGGGTGCCGGGACCAAGAAGAGCAGAACCACGGGATGGCTCTGCGGCTGGATCCTGCTGCTTAATGAAAAGTCCCGCAAGATTCTCTAGAACGAGGCCGAGAGGTGGGACTTTCAACTAACACAAAGTGACCAGCTTAGTGCTCCTTTCCCTCAGAGCAAATATCAAACTGAACGCAGCCGTCACCCACAACCATTTCAAAAGCTCTAGAATAATCAGTCAAGTGAAAGTATTCAGAGGATGGGGTTTAAAATGCAAGGTTCAAATAAAAGACTCAAAGACAAATTTTAGACTGAAAGACGTAAGAAGGTTCAAAGTAGGGGCCAGCGCTGTAGCGCAGTGGGTTAATGCCCTGGCCTAAAGCGCTGGCATCCCATATGGGCGCCGGTTCAAGACCCGGCTGCTCCACTTCTGATCCAGCTCTCTGCTATGGCCTGGGAAAGCAGTAGAGGATGGCCCAAGTCCTTGGGCCCCTGCACCCATATGGGAGACCCAGAGGAAGAAGCTCCTGGCTCTTGGCTTCGGATCGGCACAGCTCCGGCCATTGTGGCCAAGTGGAGAGTGAACCATCAGATGGAAGACCTCTCTCTCTCTCTCTCTCTCTCTCTCTCTGTGTAACTCTGAATTTCAAATAAATAAAATAAACCTTAAAAAAAAGAAAGTAAAAAGATGGTAAAAAAAAAAAAAACATTAATATAACAACCCAAGAAGCTGGAGTGGCCACAGTAATAAACAGTTCATAATGACAGGTCAGTAAGCTGGGGACACGTAAGAACAGCGTGTACATACAAGTCAACAGCACCACCACTAATGAAGGAACAAGAACTGGCAGACTGACAGGAGACATAACCCAACTCAACCACTGTACTACAAGATTTCCATGTGCTTCTCTCAGGGACTGAGGGCAGCCAGAGTATGAGCTGTGATCTGATTATCCGTGTTCTTACAAATCCACAGCCCAACCTCCAAGGTGACAGCATCAGGAGGTGGGGTCTTTGGGAGGCCCCTCCCAGCTGAGACCCCAGCAAGCTGACAGCACACAGGGACACTGCCGGTGCCTTCATCTCAGACCTGCCAGCCTCCAGAAGTTAAGCGGAACGTGTGCTGGTGGGAAGCCACACACTGCGGTGTGAGTGGACGAAGATGGTACACAAGACGTGAACAATGCCACCAACTCGACCAAACTGTCAAGTGCTACATGACAAGAGCAGAATATAGGCCCGCGCCGCGGCTCACTAGGCTAACCCTCCGCCTGCGGCACTGGCACACGGGGTTCTAGTCCTGGTTGGGGCACTGGATTCTGTCCCAGTTGCTCCTCTTCCAGTCCAGCTCTCTGCTGTGGCCCAGGAGTGCATTGGAGGATGGCCCAGGTGCTTGGGCCCTGGACCCACATGGGAGACCAGGAGGAAGCACCTGGCTCCTGGCTTCTGATCAGCACAGTACACCGGCCATAGCAGCCATCTGGGGGGTGAACCAACGGAAGGAAGACCTTTCTCTCTGTCTCTCTCTCTCACTGTCTAACTCTGCCTGTCAAAAATAAATAAATAAATTTTAAAAAAGAGCAGAATATAAACTGTCTTCAAGTAGACATGGGACATTATCTAGGACAGACCACAGGTCAGGCCAAAAAGCAGGTTCTAGTAAATTCAAAAGATCTAAAATCAGGGCTGGTGCTGTGGCGCAGTGGGTTAATGCCCTGGCCTGAAGCGCCGGCATCCCACATGGGTGCCAGTTCTAGTCCTGACTGGTCTGCTTCCAATCCAGCTCTCTGCTATGGCCTGGGCAAACAGTAGAAGATGGCCCAAGTCCTTGGGCCCCTGCACCCGCTTGGGAGACCAGGAAGAAGCTCCTGGCTCCTGGCTTTGGATCAGCTCAGCTCTGGCCATTGCAGCCATCTGGGGAGTGAACCATCAGACGAAAGACCTCTCTGTCTCTCTGCCACTCCTCTCTCTAACTCTGACTTTCAAATAAATAAATAAATCTTTTTTAAAAAAAGAAAGATCTAAAACCAATAATCTAGGTGTTAAAGAAGAGCAAAGCAAAATCAAAGAACACCAAAAGAATTAAAATAAATATCAGGACAGAAATAAATAAAAAAAAAAAAAAAGAAAATTAAAAAATCTCAAATCTGGTTGTCTAAAAGACCAAGAACTACCAAATCTTTGACACCAGTGATGAGGGGATTAAACAGAAATGACAAAATTATGCAAATCCGTAATAAATATCACCACAAACCCTACAGAACTGAAAGCACTACAAAAGGCTATAATAACTTCAGGGAAACAAATAGACAACTGAGGAGAAATAAGTGAAGTCTCAGAGAAAGTTACTATTAAATTAACTCAATAAGAAATAGAAAAATCTGAATAGACCAATTACAAATAAATGAAAACTTTTCTTTTTAAAAAGATTTATTTATTTAAAAGTCAGAGACAGAGAGAGAAAGGAAGACAGACAGAGAGGGAGATCCTCCGTCTACTGGTTCACTCCCCAAATGGCTATGACAGCCAGGCTGAAGCTCCATCCGGGTCTCCCACGTGGGTGCGGGGCCCAAGCACTTGGGCATCTCCCACTGCTTTACCCAGGCATAGCAGGGAGCTGGATCACAGTGGAGCAGCTGGACATGAACCAACATCCACAGGGGATGCCAGTGTCTTTACCCGCTTTACCACCCCCACCAGTACCAGTAAACAAAAACCTGAATAAGCAAGCACTAATCTTCCCACAGAGAAAAGAATCAAATCCATAGGATTCTGCTGGTGGATTCTTTCAGATAGCTAAGAAACCTCAATCTTAGAAAAACTCCATCAGAAACAAAAGTCGTTAGAAAGATCGCCCAACTCATTCTGTGAGAACAGTATTAATACCCTGATACCAAAGACAGAGACAAATCACAAGGACAGAAAACTACAGATCAATAATAAATTTAAGAAATACCTTCAAGGGCCATCCATCAAGGAAGGAGGTACCTTTCTCTGAAGGGAGGAGAGAACGTCCACTTTGACTATGGCCCTGTCTAAATAAGGTTGGAGTTTGTGAACTCAAGAGGCTTCCAGAGCCTTGGCAGCTCATGACAAGAGCCTCAGGAGATCACTGACGTCATAAATAAGAGTGCCAATTGTTAAATCAACAACGGGAGTCACTGTGCACTTGCTCCCCATGTAGGACCTCTGTCCTTAATGTGTTGTACTATGAGAATTAACGGTAGAACTAGTACTCAAACAGTACTTTATACTTTGTATGACTGTGTGAGTACAAACTGTTGAATTCTTTACTGGTACAGAGTTGACCTTCTTTATATAAAGATAATTTAAAATGAATCTTAATGAAGAATGGGATGGGAGAGGGAGTAGGAGATGGGATGTTTTGCGGGTGGGAGAGTGGTTATGGGGGGAAGAACCGCTATAATCCAAAAGTTGTACTTTTGAAATTTATATTTAATAAAAGTTTTCTATAAAAATATTGAAAATTTTAAAAAGATATGTAAAAATTTATTGATATTACAGTTAAAAATAAGCACATGAAATAAAAGCCTTCCTCCTTCAAAGCAAAAAAAAATACTTTCAAAATACACAGATGAGAAATTAATAAGAACTAAGAGGAACTAAAGGTGATTTAAATAAATGAAAAAGTTCAGAATGTTGATAAGATTGAATTCTGGGGCCGGTGCTATGGTGTAGCAGATCAAACCTCCACCTGCGGGACAGGCATCCTATATGGATGTTGCTTCAAGTCCCGGCTGCTCCACCCGAATCCAAATCCCTGTTAATGGCTTGGGACAGCAGTGGAAGACGGCCCAAGTGCTTGCGCCCCAGCACCCATGTGGGAGATCTGGAGGAAGCTCCTGGCTCCTGGCTTTGGATTGGTGCAGCTCCAGCTGTTGCAGCCAATTGGGGAGTGAACCAGTGAATGGGAGACCTCTCTCTATGCCTCTAATTCTACCTTTCAAATAAATAAATCTATAAAAAAACCTGATAAGTTGATCCTAAAGTTGATATGGGAATGCCAAGGACTCTGAATAGTCTAAGTAATTCTGAAGAAGGCCCAAGCTAGAGACACTCCGCTGAGCCCGATTTCCACATAGCAAAGTCAGGTGCACGGTGGGGGAAAGGCATACAGAGAATTAACAGAATCCAGACACCAACGTTCACACATTCATGGTTCACAGGTTTTCAACCAATGCCTGAGGCAGTTCAGTAGGGGAAAGGATGTTCTTCAAACAAACAGCACCAGGACAACTGGAAATCCATGTGATGTAGAAAGACGAACTCCCAGACCTTAACCAGACACCATAAGCAAATATTGAGCCCAACAGACCACAGACATTAATAAAGAGTTAAGGGGCCGGCACTGTGGTACGGCAGGTAAAGCTACCGCCTTCCTGGCTGCTCCACTCCCAGTTCAGCTCTCTGCTGTGGCCTGGGAAAGCAGCAGAAGATGGTCCAAGTGCTTGGGCCCCTGCACCGACATGGGAGACCCGGAAGAAGCTCCTGGCTTCAGCCTGGACCATCTCTGGTTGTTGTGGCCATTCTGGAGTGAATCATTGATTGAAAAATGCCCCCTCCCCTCCCTGCCCCCGTAACTCTGCCTTTCAAATAAATATTAAAAAACAAAAAAACCTAAAAACTAAAAGAGGTGTCGCCTAGCAGTTAAGGTGTTTGCGTCTGTACCAGAGTTCAGTTGGTTCCATTCCTGGCTGCATCTTCTGACTGCCAACTTCCTGCCAATGCCACCTCCAGGAGGCACAGCGATGGCTCCAGCTAACTGGGTCCCTGCCACCTAGCTAGGAGGCCTGGAGGGCATTCCCAGTCCCAGCTCTTGCGAGTGTGAAGCAGCAGATGGCAACTCTGTGTCTCTAAACTAAAATTAAACACACACATACACACACACACACACATCACATACCACGAGTAAATATTGCAAAATGCGTATGTGATACAGGACTATAGAAAACCCTTATTACCCAATAATCAGAAGAGGAAACAAACAGAAATCTATGAAAAGACGGTCAATTTTACCCATAAAGAGGGAGAGGAAACCGTAAACGACAAAGGGTCACCACTCACGTGTGGAGGCTGGCAAGAATCCTACACCTGTGACAACTCTGTCGGAATCTCGGGAAGATCACATGGCATCCTCAGCCCTACTCAAGGTGCCCTGCCCAGGACCCCCCCGCCGAAGACCAGTGCCAGGACGCATCTGCTGACATGCACACGTCCGCTGCATACGGCGGCTCAGTGAGTCTTTTGTAATAGCCAAGAGGGAAGGGGGACAACACAAGTGCCCATCCACAGGGGACTAAAAAGAAAAGCTGCACAGTGGAAACGTGGCAGCAAGCAGAGGAGAACGAGGAAGGGACGCGACACAGGGACAAGGCCTGTCGGGATGCACTGCGAAGTGGGAAGCAGGGCACAGAACAGGGGGACGGCGTACGGCCTATCACAAGACAGACGCAAGAGAAGAACACACATCTGCACTGATGCACTCAGTAAGTAAGCCTGCTTATCTACCGGCACGCGACTAAGTACTGCGGTGCTGGGCAGCCTGCACGCACAGCTGTATCTGGAGGTGGCAACAGGACTGCTCCACTGTCTGAAGCATATACTCGTGTTGCCTAATAAAATGCATTAATCAGTCAAGCATCTTGACCTTCAACTGTTCTCACTCTCATTTGAAAACCATTTAGGGAGAAGTGAAATTGACACTGTGAGAAGCAAAGACTTGACCAGCCCTTGTCCTATCGAGGAACAGTTTATCTTTTTTTTTTTCTTTTCACTATTTTCTTTTTCTGCTTAATACCATTGGTTGAACTCTTTACTTAACACAGAATTATTCATAGGTGTTTAAATCTAATTGAAAATTGATCCCTTTAAAAAATAAGGGTGGGAATAAGAGAGGGAGGATATGTACAATCTGGCACACGCTCCCAGACTTACCCCTAAGGGTAAAGCTAAAAACTTGCATGACACTCCAAATCCCATTAAGCTGGGTGGTACTAACATGTTAAAGTGATCATTTTAAGTGTGTAACTGATCATATAGATAGGAATAAGTGGCAAAGGGATCACATAAATAAGATCAAGTGTCTGCTAATAACGATAGAAATTTAAAAAAAGAGAGAGAACAATCCAACATGGGAAGCAGGCCACACAGCAGACTCATAGAAGGACAAATGGCATAAACAGCACTCTGACCTCAGAAACAGCCCTTAAGGCATTCAGATCTGGCTAAAAAGCCCATGAGAGCATTTCAGGCATGGAAAGCTGAGACACTGTGGCAAAACTGTCCTCCATGAAAGATCTCTGTGAGTGAGACCCCAGTGGAAAGAAGGGGCCATCAAGGAAGGAGGTACCTTTCTCTGAAGGGAGGAGAGAACTTCCACTCTGATTATGGCCTTGTCTAAACACTGGTGGAGTTTGTGAGCTCAAGAGGCTTCTATAGCCTTGGCAGCTCATGACAAGAGCCTCATAAATAGGAGTGTCAATTGTTTAATCAAAAACAGGAGTCACTGTGCACTTACTCCCCATGTAGGACCTCTGTCCTTAATGAATTGTACTATGAGAATTAACAGTAACATTAGTCTTCAAACTGTACTTTATACTTTGTGTGGGTGAAAACTGTTAAAATCTTTACTTAGTATAGAGTTGGTCTTCTGTAAATAAAGATAATTAAAAATCAATCTTGGGGCCGGCACTGTGGTGCAGCTCTGGCCGTTGCGGCCATCTAGGGAGTGAACCACAAGATGGAAGACCTCTCTGTCTCTTTCTGTAACTCTGTCTTTCAAATAAACAAACAGACAGACAAATAGATAAATGGAAGGAAGGAAGGAAGGAAGGAAGGAAGGAAGGAAGGGAGGGAGGGAGGGAGGGAGGGAGGGAGGGAGGGAGGGAGGGAGGGAGGGAGGGAGGGAGGGAGGGAGGAGGGAGGGATCTTAATGTTAAGAATGGGATGGGAAGGGAGTAGGAGGTGGGATGGGAGTGGGGGTGGGAGAGTGGGTATGGGGGGAGAGACACTGTAACTATGAAATCTTTATTTATTAAATAAAACCTTTCTTTAAAACAAATACCATTTACAGGGGCTAGCGCTGTGGCACAGTGGGCAGACCCACTGCCTGTGATGCTCACATCCCATGTGGGTGCCAGTTCGAGTCCTGGCTGCTCCACTTCTGTTCCAGCTCCCAGCTGGAGGAGACTCCTGGCTCAAGGCTTCAACCTTGCACAGCTCTGGTGGTTTCAGCCATCCGGGGAGTGAACCAGCAGATGGAGGAACTGTCTTTGTCTCTCTCTAATTCTTTCAAATAGATAAATCTTTTTTTTTTTTTTTTTTTTTGACAGGCAGAGTGGACAGTGAGAGAGAGAGACAGAGAGAAAGGTCTTCCTTTGCCGTTGGTTCACCCTCCAATGGCTGCCGTGGCCGGCGCACCACGCCTATCCGAAGGCAGGAGCCAGGTGCTTCTCCTGGTCTCCCATGGGGTGCAGGGCCCAAGCACTTGGGCCATCCTCCACTGCACTCCTGGGCCACAGCAGAGAGCTGGCCTGGAAGAGGGGCAACCAGGAAAGAATCTGGTGCCCCGACCGGGACTAGAACCCGGTGTGCTGGCGCCGCAAGGCGGAGGATTAGCCTAGTGAGCTGCGGCGCTGGCCAAATAAATAAATCTTATAAATAAAACCACCACCACCAAAAAAACCCTGCTTGCTAAGCAACTATCACAAAACCGATTCTCTAAGAAAAAGATAAGTTTGGTTAATATTAAAAGAGATACTAGGGCCAGCAGTATGCCACAGCGGGTAAGGCCACGACTGCTTACAGTGCAGGCATCCCATTTAGGCGCTGGTTTGAGACTCAGCTGTTCCACTTCCAATCCAGCTCTCAGCGATGGCCTAGGAAAGCAGCAGAAGATGGCCCAAGGCCTTGGGCTCCTGCACCCACGTGGGAGACCTGGAAGAAGCTCCTGGCTCCTGGGTTTGGATGGGCCCAGCTCCAGCCGTTGCTGTCATTTGGGGAGTAAACCAGCAGATGGAAGCTCTCTCTCTGCCTCTGTTAACTCCGTCTTTTCAAATACATAAATAAATCTTAAACACACACACACAAAACCAGAATACTGAACAGGAAAAACAAAGACCTTTTATTATTAAACCAAACCTCTTAACCTTCCGCTATTTTATTTAAAAAACTCTCTTCTTGCTTCTACACAGACAAAATACTACATAACATCTAAATAAATATATAAAGGGCTGTGGGTTGTTGTAGATAAAGACTGCTGATTATAGATTCAAGCAAGAGAAACAGGTTAAAATGAAGGCTTAAAAAAAAAAGATGTATGTATTTATTTGAAAGCCAGAATGTCAGAGACAGAAGAAAAGACAGAGGTCTTCCATCTGCTTGTTCACTCCCCAAATGGCTGCCACAGCCAGGGCTGTGCCAGACAGAACCCAGGAGCTTCATTCAGGTCTCCCCAGTGGGTGGCAGGGACCCAAGCACATCAGCTGTCTGCTGCTTTCCCGGAGCACTGGCAGGAACAAGGACTCAAACCAGGCACTCCAATTTGGGATGTGGGCACCCCAAGTGGTGGCTTAACTCACTGTGCCACACACCTGCTCCACGGCTGTTTATAAATCTGCCTTCAATCTCTTTAGTTTTAATCAGGAATGACTTGAATACTTTCTTTAATTAGTCATGTTCAATATTTACAGAAAATAAACGCAGAGAAAGACTTGGTGAAACAGAAAACATGAAAATGGAAATCTCACCTGCTGCGCTGGGTAAGACGGGGGTGGACTGTCCACTTTGCTCTCCTCTTTCCTGGGGCTATTTCCTAGCGCCCCGTCTTCCTGCGGGGCCCCGGGCGGCTCCCCACTACTCTCTCCATCGGCTTCTTCGTCGTCAGCTTCCGAAGAACTGCTGCTGCTGCTGCTGACCTGAGGGGACTTCAAAGACCTTCTTTTGTAACTCACATTTTCTCAGAACGTAAGCACACAGCATCAAAATCAACATGTGAGACCAGGTATTATGCCGTTTACTGCTGCTCCGGAGGAGCTGCCCCTACCTCATCCTTCAGGGCCATGTTTTCCCCACCACCGTTCAATTCACTGTGGATTCCATTCATGTTGGCCACCACCTCAGTGTCATCGTAGTTACTCAACGGATAAATGTCCGCGAACTTGGCCGACAGCGGAGCCACGTCTTCGTCGTCACTACAGCTGAGACAAGCACACAGGTCACCTGAGCCTCCTCTCTGCCAGGTCACTGTTTCCACTCTGTTATCCTTCCCCGCTACCACTGAACACCTCTTAGTTAGCCCAACACAAGATCAGCATGCATGCTCTTTGGGAAGGTGGGGCAAAGCAGAAAAATAAGGCAGCCAGGAAAACTTAGACAGATGCATTTCCATTTGACTTGAGTGTCCTGGTCTAAATTGTTAGCCACTCCCAAGCAGTCACAATCTTTGATTAAAACTACAGGCATACACAGGTTCTTAGTGTTTGCTTTTATAACCACCAGAATTGCAGAAATAGCCAGCTCAACAAAATGTAAACATCAATCTTTCTGTAACAAGGTCTGCTTTGGTCAAGTGAGTTATGATCTCAATCAAGTACCAGTTTTAGCAAAGTGCCTGAGCTTTCAGGACATTTGCCCACAGAGACCACTTCCAGCATGACGTCCTAGTGGATGGAAAGGGCTGGCACAAGGCCCACGGCTGAGTGAACGCCTCAAGGCATGACCAAACACCCGGGGTCACAGCCCGTCGTCAGTGTCGGCACACACTGAATGGCTTCAAGCAGGCAAAAATCCCAAGACCCGGCCGTCTGGGGCCTCGGGCCACCGGTACTCCTCCTCAGCAGGAGTCAGCACACAGCGGCAGTGTGACCTGGGGCTCGGCAGTGAGACGCACGCGGCACCCGCAGGTAAAGGTGCTCCGCTCCTGGGGCTTGCGATGGAGCCTGTGCCTGTGCCCATGCTCACGCTCAGTCCTCAACTACCACCACCGCCATGACGAGCCGGGGGGAGGGTCTGCGAAGAAGTAACTCAGCTATCCGCTCCATGTGATGACCCTAGCACCGGAGAGAGCTAGCAAGCCCCGTTCTAGGGACTGAAACCACAGCACGCTCGTTGACCCTTGAGAAATGGCACCAAGAAAGAAGACACTGGAGATTTTCAGACGTGGGACCCTGTATTTGGAAGGCACTATTTGTACGTTGCTGGAGGCTCGGAGAGGGTGGGCTCCCGTGACGAGAGGTAAGGGTTCCCACGGCCATGCAGCCGCCAGTGAAGGCACACGAGGTGCCCACAGCTGACGTCGACAGCAAGGACAACGAGCCAGGATGGGACTTTCCAACCCAAACTTTCATTAGACCACACACATTTAACTTGATGTTTCTCATAACTGGATACATGCAGGCTGCAAACCCCTTGGCACTCTTCCCAGCGCCCCTGGGAGAGAGCACAGCTCAATCTTCCAACGAAGCGAGTCTCAAAAGAGCTCAGACCAGTCCTTACTGAGAATTCAAAGAGCCCGAAGGAACACGTCAGAGTGTGGGCAATCCTAGGAGAGGAACACCACGCGCCTGCCAGTCTGAGAAACGTGTGTCCCTCCCGCAGGCAGCTCCTGGGCTCCCAGCACACTGCACACAAGCAGCAGAAACCCACTGCCCTCAGTAACCAGACACGCCACGTGCAGCCCTTCCGAAGCCTCCACAAACAACAGAGCAACAACGCTGAACTCTGAGGCCAGTCACCTACAGCGTGACATGTGACAGCCCCCCTGTGGGGACAGAAAACAGACTTTCAGTCGCTTGCTAAAGTGATCCTCCGGGCTCTTAGCAAGACATGGAACCAGCACGAACACTGGTGGACAACGAGGGGGAGGAGCAGTGGCTGGTCACCCTCCAAGAGAATGCGGAGACGTGAGGCCAGAGCTGGAGACACTTCCCTGCATACCAACATGTTTTTCTTTACTAGTATTTATGAATTCACTACATTTTTTTTCAGGTAATGAAACAGTGTCAAACTGATTTCATGTTTTAGATGCTGCTTAAAACAGTGGAGGGTCCTTTTCCATGAAAAATACTGTAATACCATTAATACTTCCTCAGACAGTACTGTCTGTTTCTCGTTATGGGATCACTTCAATCTCTGAAGCTTCATTCCAAAGCCAAACTTACAACGTTGGTGCAGAGCCATTGTCTGTGAGGATGAGTCTGGGATGCTGCTGAATTGTAATGGGAGAGCTGGAGCCCGACCCTGAGCTTGCTGATGACACGCTGGGTGGGCGCATCTCAGAGAGATAGTCGGGAGCGGAGTCCACTTGGAGGGGCAGCTGGTGAATGTGGATGTCGTCAGTGACGGGGGGGTCCATGATACCACAAGTGAGGATGTGTGAGAGGCTGCAGTCATCACACGCACATCTGATTGGGAATTAAGGACAGTTACCAGAGAGCTCAGGCTGGGCGTCCCGCAGCCGGGCACCCCACGCCCACCGCTCACCTTCTCCGGTAGTTGCAGTTGGGGCAGTCGGGCATGCTCAGCCGCGACGACAGCATGTGCCGCACGGTGTCCGTGAAGCTGTTCTCCCCAGCGACTGCTTTCTTACTAGTTAACTGGAGGAAGTCATCAAATGGTGGCTCAAATGTGCAAGACACTGCCCCTGACCACGGCCCCACTTTTTAGTGACGACAGAGATGGTGGAGTGGCATGCTCATTAGCAGCCAGCAGAGACCACTTCCTCCAGCACGCCAGGGCAGGACACAGAGGCAGGGACTCAGGCCGCAGTGGCTGGGGCTGAGACACGCAAGGGCCCAGGTACTTCAAACCCCCAGACGCTCATCCGCAGCAAACACGCAGTCCTGTGCCCTAACGGCAGACAGCAGGAGGCAGGGCTGCAGTGCACAGCCGACCTGTACCCTCTTGTCTCTGCGTGCCTGAGACTGATGAGCAGAAACCAGCTGGAGGAAGAGAGACTGACTGGAGGAGAGGGGCCAGATCTGAGAGCTTACAGGAAGTGGAAACCGATCTCCCACTGACTGTGAACATCTGGATTTCACCCAGGGGATGGCAGCAGCTGGAAGAGCCATGCAACAGGACAGCACACAGACACCCAGGTACCATCCGTGCACCTGTGGTGCCCACGGGAATGGGAACGGGAGGGAGGGACAGCCAAGGCCAAGGAACTGCAAACTTGTAAGAAAGGCCGAGGGAGGAGAGAAATCGGTCAGACAAGCAGGGGAGGCGGTCTGGCCCACGGATGGGAGGTCCCGGGAAGCAGGCTTGCAGATGCAGCTGAGGGCCCTGAGACCAGTCGTGGATGATCCCCAGCAAACCCTGCTCAACAGAGTAGCAGAGGATGGAGGACAGCCCTGGCTGGGAGGGGCCCCTGGGGAAGAGGAGGGAAGGAGACACGGGCCTGGCAGCAGCCACACTGAAGACAGCACCTGATGCTGTCTGAGCAGGGCCGAGCACCGTCCCTGGTCTCATGCCACAGTCTTCTCCCTCAGAGCGTGAACTGAGGCGGCACGGCCTGCCTCCCCGGTGACCACGGGTACGCAGTGCAACATCACTATGAGGCACCTAGGGCTCTACGGGCTAGCAGAGGTGCCTATGGGGCACGTATGGAAAATTAGGAACTAGGCAGGCAAAATGAGTTTATCTTAAACCCGTCTCTAGTGGTGGTTACTGACACTGGCCCTCAAACGCTCTGCTGGACCACAGCAGTCAGTGGGGGCCCTTCTCTCTGTAAGGAAGGCTGTTTCCTTTAACTGCCCCTCCCGCTGACAACCTTACCTGTTCTTCCAGGAATCTTCTTTGTTTAAAAAGCTCCCAGTCTTCTGTTAACATGCGCTGTTTGGTTTTCATTGTCATCTAGTAAGGAGTTGTAAGCAACAAAACAAAACAACAAAAAAACTTAATACCAGCAACAACTAAACAGGACATTCTCAAAGGCAGATTTTTTAAAAATTATTTATTTATTTATTTTATTTTCTGACAGGCAGAGTGGACAGTGAGAGAGAGAGACAGAGAGAAAGGTCTTCCTTTAGCCATTGGTTCACTCTCCAATGGCCACCGTGGTCGGTGCACCGCGCTGATCCGATGGCAGGAGCCAGGTGCTTCTCCTGGTCTCCCATGGGGTGCAGGGCCCAAGCACTTGGGCCATCCTCCACTGCACTCCCGGGCCACAGCAGAGAGCTGGCCTGGAAGAGGGGCAACCGGGAAAGAATCCGGCGCCCCGACCGGGACTAGAACCCGGTGTGCCGGCGCCGCAAGGCGGAGGATTAGCCTAGTGAGCCGCGGCGCTGGCTGCAGATTTTTTTAAAATGATAAATACAGAAATATCATCTGCGAACAAAGGTAGAATGCCACAAACACACTGACAGGTATTCTGTTTCGGCATCTTACCTGACTTACTCTAAAGCAATCACAAGTCATTTTCTGACCTAGAAACAGTCACCAGGCTGCCCGACGGGAGGGAGGAGCACATCCCGTGAAGGTGGAGAAAGTGCCTCTGACCAAAGGGGAGCAGGAGCGACTGGCCATGAGCACACACACCACCCGTTCACACTCTTCCCCAGCTCTGGGAACACATGCCCATGATGTTTTAACTAAATAACGTAGATGGCTTCCTAATCAAAATCTACTTGGAAATCTGGTTTAAGAAGTAAGAGATGGCCGGCGCCGCGGCTCACTAGGCTAATCCTCTGCCTGCGGTGCCGGCATCCCGGTTTCTAGTCCCGGTTGGGGCGCCGGATTCTGTCCCAGTTGCTTCTCTTCCAGCCCAGCTCTCTGCTGTGGCCAGGGAGGGCAGTGGAGGATGGCCCAAGGGCTTGGGCCCTGCACCTGCATGGGAGACCGGGAGGAAACACCTGGCTCCTGGCTTTGGATCGGTGCAGCGCAGCGGCCATTTGGGGGGTGAACCAACGGAAAGAAGACCTTTCTCTCTGTCTCTCTCACTGTCTAACTGTGCCTGTCAAAAACAAACAAAAAAGAAGTAAGGGAAATGTGAAACAGATGAATAAATGTAAAGTAAATATTTTTACTGAAAAGGTAGCAGATCTATACTGCTTGTTCTTCCTCCTTGCAAAAATCGATCAGGGGACCAGCACTGTGGCATAGTGGATAAGCCGCCGGCTGCATTGTTGACATCCCATATAGGCACTGGTTCGAGTCCCAACTGCTCCACTTCGATCCAGCTCAAGCTAATGTACCTGGGAAAGCAGCAGAGAATGGCCCAAATCCCAAATCGGCACAGCTCTGGCCATTGCAGCCGACTGGGGAGTGAACCAGCAGATGGAAGATCTCTCTTTCTCTCTCTGCCTCTCCTCTCTCTGTGTAACTCTGACTTTCAAATAAAATAAATAAATCTTAAAAAAAAAAAAAAAAACTAGGAAAGCTAGTTTCTCAGTTCATGTAACACAGATAACGGGCAGGAGTTCACTGCACTGCAGTGTCTCATTAGAGCCTTGCTCGGCTCCGGACTCCAGCCTGGCAGGCAGCAGGTCATGGCTGGAGTGACTGGGTCCCTTCACTCTCGTGCAAGACCTGGACTGAACTCCTGGCACCAGCCCCGACTGTGGGGAGGAAGGAGAGCAGTCATACAAATCTGACATCTATCCCAGTTTTCTGTTGTAAAAAAAATAAGCAGAAACAAAAGTAAACTTCTTTAATTTGCTAAAAACATCGAGGTCTGTGAGGGAAACATCAAAGTTCACGGTGAAACCGCCAACACTCCCTGGAGTCAGCACCCAGACCCCAGGGCTGGCATCAGTGCTTCCACGTAGGAGGGTCTGCCTGCAGCACAAAACACGTCCAAATGCTGAAAAGGACGAGAAGAAACCCTGGAAGACGACACCACGTCAGCCACTGAAGCACGGCTGGAGCTGACGAGGGGTGGAGGCGGCACCTGTTCCTAGTCCCAGCAGCAACAGCGCAGCGACCAGTTCCCCCGAAGGTGCCGCTCCTAACAGCCCGCACCTCTGTCAAATGCTGCCTGTGATCTCAGTAAGACACACACAGAAAATGAGCTAATGAGAGAAAGACAAATCATGTTCTTGAATGGAAAGATTCAATACTGGCGCCAGTTTTCCTTATATATGTCTGCAGTTTTGGGGAAAAGAATTTTCACATAGCTAGTCATACGACTATTGCCTAAGTAAAAAGTTATTTCAAATGCGCTAACAGGAAAAGTAACAGATTTTTTTTTTATCTTAGTACAGAATTCAAATTGGGTGTTTGAGAAGTAACATACATAAAAACCACCTTGGGGCAGGCGATTGGCCTGGAGGTTCAGATCCAGCTTGGACACCTACATCCCACATCAGTGCTGGTCTCAGTCCAGCTCCTTGACTGACCCAGCTTGGACACCTACATCCCACATCAGTGCTGGTCTCAGTCCAGCTCCTTGACTCTGGCCCAGCTTGGATACCTACATCCCACATCAGTGCTGGTCTCAGTCCAGCTCCTTGACTCTGGCCCAGCTTGGACACCTACATCCCGCATCAGTGCTGGTCTCAGTCCAGCTCCTTGACTCTGGCCCAGCTTGGACACCTACATCCCACATCAGTGCTGGTCTCAGTCCAGCTCCTTGACTCTGATCCAGCTTTCTGCTAATGTCATAGCAGGTGATGGCACAGAACTTAAGAGTCTGTGTCATCCACAAGGGGAACCCAGATTGGGTTCAGGGCTCTGGTTTCAGCCTGGCCTGTACCGGCTGTATGGGCATTTGGGGAATAATCTAGCAGATGGAATGAGAGCTCTCTCCTTGCCTTTCATATAAAATATAAAAATGCCTAAACCCAAAAAAAAACAATAACCAATCTCTTCCTCTTTGACCTTCTTTCACATACTTTGAGTAAAATTAATTATTTGGGACAGAGCAAATTTGGGTAGCTACTGTAGGCTTCTGTATGTGTCCAGCAATGAAGGGCCTGGCCTAGCTGAGACCTGAGGAGCCTCCTGTCACCCACAGACGTGGCTCAGGCACTGACAACGCAGTTCTGGACACACTGCCTGGCACGGTGCTGGGGAAAGGCCCACCTGCCTTTAGCTAAGTCACCTTAAGTCTATCACTTTCCCGAAATTACCCAAGAGCCACAGGTTACTCACAGCCTCAGAGACAAACATGGACACAAGGTGCTGGGGAAGTCGGAGGTCACTCAGGCGAATGGCACTGACGCCTGAGGGGGAAATGCCAAAGGGAGGGAGGAGGAGGAGTCCAAGTGGAGGAGTTCCCAGACCCTCGGCCTCTAGTGACAGGCCAGCATCCTCTGCGCATGCCAGGCCCAGCACTGCTCACACACACGTGGGCCCGTCTGCATGCTGGCCCACAGCCAAGTGCCTTCCCGGGGGTGCTCTGCAAACCTGGACTAGCAGGAAGCACTGGGCACAGAGGCCATCAGCCCCCATCAGGGATGTGAGTGGCGTGTGGCTCAAACACCTCAGCACAGGAGGGCTCTCAGCCACTCAGTCCAGGCACATCCCACACTCCTCTTCTGTGTCAGCCTACCACACGAGCCCAGTCCTGTGGGGACGCCTCCCCTACAGAATGTCCTCACGACTCCTGCCAGTGTCCTGATACCATGCCCTGCAGCTGGCTGGGTCAAGCTGAACATCTCCTTCACAGTGGTCACACCTCAGGTGCTCAGAGGAGCTGCCTCAAGTCTCTTATGCCCCCCTGCCTGGCAGGGTCCAGTCTGGTCAGGGATGCCCAGAGGACAGACAGCCCAGTTATCACCACGCTGAACCCAGGGCCTTCCACGTGCTCTGTCCCTTGACTTCAGATCTCTATGGATGCAGCAGGACTCAGCTTCTCCATGTGCACGTCGACCAGTGCCACCAGTCCTAACCGAGATGCGCCCTGGGCCAACAGCAAACAGCGTCTGGTGCAGCCTGGGTGTGCTGCACGCCCCACAGGGACCTCACCGCGCATGCTCGCCCTGCAGGGCCTCAGGCAGCGCACCGGGCTTGCTGCAGTCACAAGCACCCACGCCGACGGTGCCTCACTCCTCTCCCAGGGCAGTAACCTTGCTGAGGATGGACTGAGGGCCGCAGCCCTCGTGAAGACAGGCAGGGTCCCACGGGGGCGAGTTTCCATGACTTTCTCTTTAGCTGACGCTGGCAGGATGGAGACTCCGCGGTCACTCGGGTAGAGATGCGTTCCCCACGGCAGGAGCTCTCTGGGAGCTGAGCCCTCCGCACTCTTCGCTGGTCCCTGCCTGAGCTCAGCAGCGCTCGCGCCGGCGCGCCCGTCTCCACTGCCGACCTCAAAGCTCCTGCCTCGCGCACCTCACTGCCCTCTTCACGGTCACAGGACCGCACCAGCTTCCTTCTACCATGTGCGTGGCGTCCAAGCTTCCCTTTCTTCCTACGGTCTTTTCTTTTTTACAGACAACTCGTGACCCAATATCACTGTAAACCAGAGATCTCACAGCCTCTCCAACCTCCTTGCTCTCCGTAACCCCAGGGCTCGGATGCCGCAGGGATCGTCTCTGTAGGCAGCCCACTAACCGGGCTTGCACGATTCATACACAAGGAACTATTTATCACAGTTCTAAGAATGGCACACGCAACATCCGAGTTATAAAATGACACACGGGTGGGAGCCTGAACGCCAGGAGAGGCCTGAGGACTCGTGGGCAAATCTGCCCTGTGGACTGGCCTCACCTGCCACTGCAGGGTCCTCTCTGGGGCTCAAGACCCCAAGACCCTGTTACTGCCACACCCGAGGACATGGCATGCTGAGGCCACCACTTTCTGGACAGATGCTACAGCTGCCTGCCCCTAGCCCAGGCCCCTCAGAGACCAGAACAGGCAGCTCCTGAAGCTGGGCTGCTGTCTCGGAGGTGGCAGAGAGGGGCGGCTCCCTGGACATGCAAGGCTTCACGAGCGGAGGCTGCACAGGTGCTCCTGCAGCTGGTGGTGCTGCACTGTCCATCAGCCGCCTCTCGCAAGCCCTGCACATCCTGAGCCTGCTCCATTCTGTCCTGTACCCACAGCGGCCGACCAGAATCCCTGTCAGTGACAAGCTACAGCTTCAGACAAAGTGTGTGCTTGCAAACACATGACCTAGGGATACAGTCACTTTGAAGACATCACAAAACAAGTTCTCCCCAGCCCTGCCAGGGCCACGGCAACGCACAGGACACACAGCATGGGCAGTAGCCTGCATGACAGTGGGCGTGTCCCACCTGGGAAGGACCTAACCAACCACTGCCACCACATCACAAGCACCCCCAGGCAATGGCCATCTGCGGCACCAGAGCGTCCGTCCCCTCTGGACAGTCAGTGGCTGACGTACAGTTTACTGGACCTGCAGCTGGCACTCACCTGCTCATCCACGTAGGCATCAATCCTCTTCTGGCACTCCAGCCACTCCTCTGCCACCCTGCGCAGCTCCTCCTCGGAGCGCTGGTACCTCTGTAACAAGGTGCTGTACGTGTCCTCACTGCAGGTGTCGTGCGTGGTGGTTCCTAGCCTGGGAGGAAGGACGCCTTGTAGCAAAAGCAAGAGCTAAGGGTTCTGAGCCAGACCCAGAGGTGCCTCCTGCTGCTGCTGCCCCCTCCCAGGGCTGAAAGGGGTGCACAGCACAGCACAGCACCACGGCACTGCTGCGAGAGCTACCAGTCAGCTGTGCCTTTCAAATAAAGATAGGTTTTTTAAAGAAAAGCATTTTCTTAGTTCCTAAACATGTCAATATGTGAACTAAAATAATCGGAATAAAGACATCTTGATCAGGGTTATCCAGAATCAAAGACAACATTTATAGCAAATCTAGAGTAAAAAGATTATGTGCAAGGTTAGAAAGTACCATAATTCACATGAAGCACCAGAAACTACCCATAGGGAATCACTTAAATACACCACGGTTCACCTACACAAAAAGATACTAGGGAACCAGGCACAGGTCACAAATTCCACAATCATGTCCATTCACACTCGTATGTACTATTCATATATGTATATGTATGCACACATGTACATGCTTTGAAATGAAAGTATGCCCAGTGTCAGGCAAACATGAGTAAGCACCATGCTTCAACATGTGTTATGTGTGGATACAGGAAAAAAAACTGTTAAGAAACACTCAATTATTTACAGTATCTACTCTGTTTTCAGAAATATATTTGTAATGACAATCTAGCAATTTTATAAGAAAAGCAAACAACACAGCTGTTCTAAAATCAAAATCTCTTCATGGGCAGAAGCGGAGGCAGTGGCTGCCTCTCCTCTGACCTCCTTTCCCCTTGCAGGGTCACCTGCAAAAACTGTAACTAAAAACTGTAACTACTGTGTGGAAGGGAGTGTGCCCCACTGCTCAGGCAGGGCTCAGAACCTCCCCCTGCAGTGTGGAAGGGAGTGTGCCCCACTGCTCAGGCAGGGCTCAGAACCTCCCCCTGCAGAGCTGTGGCAGCTCACACTGTCTCTGCAGGCGACCACTCTGCTGAGTGATGCCAGTGACTCAGGGCACCCCCCAGCCTGCTGCATCTTCTCACTGGCCCAGCACTCGGCACGCTTGGCCTGGTGAAAGCTGAGACCACCAGGGGCTCAGAACACACGGGTGAACAAGGATGCAGACAGGGTCCGGAGTACCAAGGGGACACGGAAGAGAGCTGCCAATGTGCGTCAAGTCCCTAAGAGCCGTGGCCTGGGAGCTCCTGGGCACCTTCAGACCTTTGTCCTCCACCCTCCTCCCACCCCCGCCTGTCAAGAGCCACAGCACAAACCCACCACTGCCCCTCAAGCTGAGTGTGGCGTACTGTCCAGGCAAAGCACGGCATTTACCTTCCTCTTATTTATGGGAATGTTAATCCTTTTCCATCAGTGTACACTGGAAAGCTGCACTGCGTGCCCCCTCAGGTTTTCGCCCCCGGCCTGTTACTCCCCCCCCCCCGAGAACTCCGCGTGGCCGCGGGCTCAGCCTGATACCTGATCTGGGACAGCAGCGCCGGCAAGTTGCTCTGCAGAAGCGGCTCGGAAAAGACGAGATTTTCAAACAGGTGCTTGTTGTGCAGTTCCCAGGTAACCTGGAACTTCTTCAGATGTTCATTTTCCTAATACAAAAGGAAAAGATAAATACGAGATGTAGTAAATTGATGCAGACTCAAAATTCCCAGCCAGCCTCTCTAGCTACACTCCTCCACACAGGCCCAGAGGGCGGCCACACCACAGGTCCCAGAGCACACATGGAGCCTGAGCCCTGATGACAGGCCCTTCAGCCTCCGCTCCCTTCCAGGTAATCCACACACGCGAGAGACGGGACGCGCGGGGACGGCCGCAGCATCTGATGGTCGTCTTGCAATCAGGCTGTCAGGTGTAGGGGAAGCCATGCTATTCAAACAGCTGAAATGCATACAAATTCCTTGATGGCAAAGAACAGTAATTTCCTTGTTTATTTTAAGAAATCTCCCGGCCAGCGCCGCAGCTCACTAGGCTAATCCTCTGCCTACGGCGCCAGCACCCTGGGTTCTAGTCCCGGTTGGGGCGCCGGATTCTGTCCCGGTTGCTCTTCTTCTAGTCCAGCTCTCTGCTGTGGCCCGGGAGTGCAGTGGAGGATGGCCCAAGTGCTTGGGTCCTGCACCCCATGGGAGACCAGGAGGAGGCACCTGGCTCCGGATCGGCGCAGCGCGCCGGCCATCGTGGCCATTTGGGGGGTGAACCAATGGAAGGAAGACCTTTTTTCTCTCTCTCCCTCCCTCACTGTCTAACTCTGCCTATCCAAAAAAAAAAGAAACAAAAACAACAACAAAAACCTCCCGTTCTGGGGCTGGTGCTGTGGTATAGTGGATGAAACTGCTGCCTGCATTGCTGGCATACCATATGGGCACCGGTTCAAGTCTCAGCTGCTTTACTTCCAAGCCAGCTCTCTGCTGTGGCCTGAGAAAGCAGCAGCAGATGACCCAAGTCCTTGGGTCCCTGCACCTACATGGGAGACCTGGAAGAAGCTCCAGGATCCTGGCTTAGGATCGGCCCTGCTCAGGCCACTGTGGCCATTTCAGCAGTGAACCAATGATGGAAGACCTTTCTCTCTCTCTGTAACTCTGCCTTTCAAATAAAGAAATACATCTAAAAAAAAAAAAAAGAAAGAAAGAAAGGAAAGGAAGGGAAGGAGGGAGAAAAAAAGGGAAGGGAAGAGAGGAAGAGAGAAAGAGAGGAAAGGAAGAGAGGGCGGGACCTCCCATCCTGGAAGATGTAGTGATGCCCTGGCAAGGGGAAGGTCTTTCTCCTTCCTATAAATGCGGATAATACTGTGAAACCATTCTGGGAGGACCCAGGCTTCACCAAGGGTGCCGTCCAGAGAAGAGCACTGTCTCAGGGCAAGATCAGGGAGCTGATGGCACCTCCGCCTCTCCTTGGTGTGCTCTCACAGGTGACAGTCTTGCTACAGCGATGTGCACCGAGCCCGTGCTCCTGCCTGTGAGCTCCACGTGTGTAGCTGTGCTGGGGTTGTGGGACATCTCGGTCAACGCTCCTGACTCACACACGGACAGCTCTGGGAACTGTGACTACGAATCAGAATGTGTCTCCTCGGACGAGGCTGCTCAGTCACTGCAACTGGTGGGCTGCTCACGTTCACAGCTCAGTCAAGCCGAATGGACAGTTCGTCAATGAATCACACAGAACACCCGTAACTCTGTCACCTGATAACCAAGGCGGCAGAGGGGCAGAGAGAACAAGTCACAGTCATAAATTTCTGCTCCTGGAAACAAACAGGCAGAGAAGATGCAGAGAGCACACCAGCGACCCTGCAGGACGCTAAGCAGCCTGGGTTTGCTAGGCTCAGCAGTGACTGCGCGACATTGCAGAAAACCTCACACCTTCACTTGTGAATATTTCGAGTGCTTTTCCCGTTCTCCTCCCAGATGTGAACCCATCACTGCTTCCCAGGAAGCACCTCCCACAGCCTCAGGAGACCAGGGCGTGGCAACTCCTGAAGTCGGCCCAGGCCCGGAATGCCACCCTGCTAGGCACGAAGATGTTTACAGTAACACGTGTCTTAGCTTCAGCCAGGTCTACACTGCACAGGCCCTGTGCACGCGGCGGGTCACAAAGCTGCATGGTCACAAACACCTGCTACAGCGCTCCTCAGGCAGCAGGAGAGGGGCCCACAGGTGCGTTTCCCAGCAGAGGCCCATTTCTGGGTGCCGTTCTTTCTATCTGATGCAGTCAGAAGAGCAGGGGCTGGGGTGGCCACAGGGAGCCAGGCAGGGCCAGCAGGGAAGGAGCTGGCAGAGTTCACACAGCAAGCAGCCCTGCTGCTGTGAAGGTAAGTGACACTGTCTGTGGCTCCTCCCAAGATCTGAACTTTCAAGAAAAAGCCAGAAATGTGGAAAACTGCATCTGCCACTGTGCTTTGTGCCGAGGTCGGCGTTGACACCGACACGTCATTTCTCAATACCAAACGATGAGATGTGTCAGATGAGGCAGAGCTGCACCATTCAGGGGAGAGTCTAAACGACCCACACAGCATGCTGGACCTTCACGCAGGAGAGCAGGATCCACTCCAAAGGGGGCCAGCCCAGCAGAGGACTGGGACTCAGATCCCAGCTGCAACCCTCGGGACACTCCGAAGCTGTCATCTGGTTTCCAAGGCCACAGTGACCGCAGAAGGCTCCTGATACAGCCCGGCTCTTTCAGCTGTCTCTGTGTGGGACCAGGATGTCCTCAGTAACTTCAACCCAGACCACCTGTGACAGCAGGCTCAACACAGACGCACACAGACCACCTGAGACAGCAGGCTCAACACAGACGCACACAGACCACCTGAGACAGCAGGCTCAACACAGACGCACACAGACCACCTGAGACAGCAGGCTCAACACAGACGCACACAGACCACCTGAGACAGCAGGCTCAACACAGACGCACACAGACCACCTGTGACAACAGGCTCCACACAGACCACCTGTGACACAGACGCACACAGACCACCTGAGACAGCAGGCTCAACACAGACCACCTGAGACAGCAGGCTCCACACAGACACACACAGACCACCTGTGACACAGACGCACACAGACGCACACAGACCACCTGAGACAGCAGGCTCAACACAGACGCACACAGACCACCTGTGACACAGACGCACACAGACGCACACAGACCACCTGAGACAGCAGGCTCCACACAGACGCACACAGACCACCTGAGACAGCAGGCTTAACACAGACACACACAGACCACCTGAGACAGCAGGCTCAACACAGACGCACACAGACCACCTGAGACAGCAGGCTCAACACAGACGCACACAGACCACCTGAGACAGCAGGCTCCACACAGACGCACACAGACCACCTGAGACAGCAGGCTCCACACAGATGCACACAGACCACCTGAGACAGCAGGCTCAACACAGACGCACACAGACCACCTGAGACAGCAGGCTCAACACAGACGCACACAGACCACCTGAGACAGCAGGCTCAACACAGACGCACACAGACCACCTGAGACAGCAGGCTCAACACAGACGCACACAGACCACCTGTGACACAGACGCACACAGACCACCTGTGACAGCAGGCTTAACACAGACACACACAGACCACCTGTGACACAGACGCACACAGACCACCTGAGACAGCAGGCTCAACACAGACCACCTGAGACAGCAGGCTCCACACAGACACACAGACCACCTGTGACACAGACGCACACAGACGCACACAGACCACCTGAGACAGCAGGCTCAACACAGACACACACAGACCACCTGTGACAGCAGGCTCCACACAGACACACACAGACCACCTGAGACAGCAGGCTCCACACAGACGCACACAGACCACCTGAGACAGCAGGCTTAACAAAGACACACACAGACCACCTGAGACAGCAGGCTCAACAAAGACGCACACAGACCACCTGAGACAGCAGGCTCAACACAGACGCACACAGACCACCTGAGACAGCAGGCTCCACACAGACGCACACAGACCACCTGAGACAGCAGGCTCCACACAGACGCACACAGACCACCTGAGACAGCAGGCTCAACACAGACGCACACAGACCACCTGAGACAGCAGGCTCAACACAGACGCACACAGACCACCTGAGACAGCAGGCTCAACACAGACGCACACAGACCACCTGAGACAGCAGGCTCCACACAGACGCACACAGACCACCTGAGACAGCAGGCTCAACACAGACGCACACAGACCACCTGTGACAACAGGCTCCACACAGACCACCTGTGACAACAGGCTCCACACAGACCACCTGTGACACAGACGCACACAGACCACCTGAGACAGCAGGCTCAACACAGACGCACACAGACCACCTGTGACAACAGGCTCCACACAGACCACCTGTGACAACAGGCTCCACACAGACCACCTGTGACACAGACGCACACAGACCACCTGAGACAGCAGGCTCAACACAGACCACCTGAGACAGCAGGCTCCACACAGACACACACAGACCACCTGTGACACAGACGCACACAGACGCACACAGACCACCTGAGACAGCAGGCTCAACACAGACACAGACCACCTGTGACACAGACGCACACAGACGCACACAGACCACCTGAGACAGCAGGCTCCACACAGACGCACACAGACCACCTGAGACAGCAGGCTTAACACAGACACACACAGACCACCTGAGACAGCAGGCTCAACACAGACGCACACAGACCACCTGAGACAGCAGGCTCAACACAGACGCACACAGACCACCTGAGACAGCAGGCTCCACACAGACGCACACAGACCACCTGAGACAGCAGGCTCCACACAGACGCACACAGACCACCTGAGACAGCAGGCTCAACACAGACGCACACAGACCACCTGAGACAGCAGGCTCCACACAGACGCACACAGACCACCTGAGACAGCAGGCTCCACACAGACGCACACAGACCACCTGAGACAGCAGGCTCAACACAGACGCACACAGACCACCTGAGACAGCAGGCTCAACACAGACGCACACAGACCACCTGAGACAGCAGGCTCAACACAGACGCACACAGACCACCTGAGACAGCAGGCTCAACACAGACGCACACAGACCACCTGAGACAGCAGGCTCAACACAGACGCACACAGACCACCTGTGACAACAGGCTCCACACAGACCACCTGTGACAACAGGCTCCACACAGACCACCTGTGACACAGACGCACACAGACCACCTGAGACAGCAGGCTCAACACAGACCACCTGAGACAGCAGGCTCCACACAGACACACACAGACCACCTGTGACACAGACGCACACAGACGCACACAGACCACCTGAGACAGCAGGCTCAACACAGACACAGACCACCTGTGACACAGACGCACACAGACGCACACAGACCACCTGAGACAGCAGGCTCCACACAGACGCACACAGACCACCTGAGACAGCAGGCTTAACACAGACACACACAGACCACCTGAGACAGCAGGCTCAACACAGACGCACACAGACCACCTGAGACAGCAGGCTCAACACAGACGCACACAGACCACCTGAGACAGCAGGCTCCACACAGACGCACACAGACCACCTGAGACAGCAGGCTCCACACAGACGCACACAGACCACCTGAGACAGCAGGCTCAACACAGACGCACACAGACCACCTGAGACAGCAGGCTCAACACAGACGCACACAGACCACCTGAGACAGCAGGCTCCACACAGACGCACACAGACCACCTGAGACAGCAGGCTCAACACAGACGCACACAGACCACCTGAGACAGCAGGCTCAACACAGACGCACACAGACCACCTGAGACAGCAGGCTCAACACAGACGCACACAGACCACCTGAGACAGCAGGCTCAACACAGACGCACACAGACCACCTGAGACAGCAGGCTCAACACAGACGCACACAGACCACCTGTGACAACAGGCTCCACACAGACCACCTGTGACAACAGGCTCCACACAGACCACCTGTGACACAGACGCACACAGACCACCTGAGACAGCAGGCTCAACACAGACCACCTGAGACAGCAGGCTCCACACAGACACACACAGACCACCTGTGACACAGACGCACACAGACGCACACAGACCACCTGAGACAGCAGGCTCAACACAGACACAGACCACCTGTGACACAGACGCACACAGACGCACACAGACCACCTGAGACAGCAGGCTCCACACAGACGCACACAGACCACCTGAGACAGCAGGCTTAACACAGACACACACAGACCACCTGAGACAGCAGGCTCAACACAGACGCACACAGACCACCTGAGACAGCAGGCTCAACACAGACGCACACAGACCACCTGAGACAGCAGGCTCCACACAGACGCACACAGACCACCTGAGACAGCAGGCTCAACACAGACGCACACAGACCACCTGAGACAGCAGGCTCAACACAGACGCACACAGACCACCTGTGACACAGACGCACACAGACCACCTGTGACAGCAGGCTTAACACAGACACACACAGACCACCTGTGACACAGACGCACACAGACCACCTGAGACAGCAGGCTCAACACAGACGCACACAGACCACCTGTGACAGCAGGCTCCACACAGACACACACAGACCACCTGTGACAGCAGGCTCCACACAGACCACCTGAGACAGCAGGCTCAACACAGACCACCTGAGACAGCAGGCTCCACACAGACACACACAGACCACCTGAGACAGCAGGCTCAACACAGACGCACACAGACCACCTGAGACAGCAGGCTCAACACAGACACACACAGACCACCTGTGACACAGACGCACACAGACCACCTGCGACACAGACGCACACAGACCACCTGTGACAGCAGGCTCCACACAGACGCACACAGACCACCTGAGACAGCAGGCTCAACACAGACGCACACAGACCACCTGTGACACAGACGCATCCCCGAAAAATCCAACTGCTGGACAACAAAGAGACTGGCAAAACCGTTAAGGGTACCACTCTTGTAAATCTTTTTTTGAAAAGTTACTTTTTAATGTAAAATATGTTACTTGTGTCATGGCTGCTCCACTTCCAATCCAGTTCCCTGCTCATGTGCCTGGGAAAGCAGCAGAAGACGGTCCAATGTGGGAGACCCTGAAGAAGCCCCTGGCTCCTGGCTCCTGGCTCCTGGCTCCAGCCTGGCCCAGCCCTGGCTGTTGCAGCCATTTGGGGAGTGAACCACAGGTAGACGATCTTTCTGTCTCTGTAACTCTGACTTTCAGATAAATAAAATAAATCTTTAAAAAGAATATGCTATTATGTTATTTAATAAGTTCAGATGGCTTACCAAACATTTAAAAAATTTCCCAGTTTTAATTTCAATACAGTAAACACTGATATAAGCCATACAAACAAAAGCTCTTTGAGTCCTCAATGTTTAAGCATAAAGGGGCCGGAGAACCACCTGCTACAAGACACAGACCATCTCCTAACCCCGTTCTGGAAGTTCTTCCGCACAGGTCACTGGGCAGCACAGTTAAGAAAGCTGCTACACACAAAGGCTGCTGAGTCCTCAACACCACACCACAATGTGATTGTTAAGATGGACTGCATTGTTTGACAGTAAGAAATTACTAGTTTTCATGGGTGTGATGATGGACTGGCGACATAATGTAATGTAATGTCTATTTTCAGAGATGTGTGTTAGAATATTCTTAGACAAAAAGGCGTAATGTCTGCGACTTGCTCTGAGCTCCTTTATTAAAGAGAGGAGGTGGAAGGAAAGGGAGAAAAAGAGGCACAAGGAAGCCAGTGTGACTTAACACAGCTAACCACGAATCGGAGAGGGCAGAGATCTGGCGTTAGTCTCTGTCTTGAAATCACAATTATGCAATCAGAACATCATACGATTTAAAACAAACATCCATATTGTTTTTGAGATCACTCTTTCTTTGATGTTCCAAAGATGTCGCTACATCTAGGTAAGGATTTTAATTAATTTATTTATTTGGAAGTCAGAGTTGGGGCCAGTGCTGTGGCGCAGTGGGTTAACTCCCTGGCCTGCAGTGCTGGCATCCCATATGGGCGCCAGTTCGAGTCCTGGCTGCTCCTCTTCCAATCCAGCTCTCTGCTTTGGCCTGGGAAAGCAGTGGAAGGTAGCTCAAGTGCTTGGGCTGCTACACCCACGTGGGAGACCTGGAAGAAGCTCCTGGCTCCTGGCTTCTGATCAGCGCAGCTCCAGCCGTTGCAGCCAATTAGGGAGTGAACCATCAGATGGAAGGCTTCTCTCTCTCTCTCTCTCTCTCTCTCTCTCTCTCTGTAACTCTGAATTTCAAGTAAATAAATCTTAAAAAATAAAGTAGAATTTTAAAAAAAGGCTCACTTGACCTTTAAAAGTCAGTTACAGAGAGATTGTCCATCTACTGGTTCACTACCCAGATGGGCATAAAGGCCAGAGCTGGGCCAGGCTGGAGTGAGGAGCCAGAAACCAGGAGCTTCACCTGGATCTCCCATGTGAGAGAGCACTTGGGCCATCTTCTGCTTCTTTCCTCAGGCCACTGGCAGGGAGCTGGATTGGAAATGGAGCAGCTGGGACACGAACTATGCCCACAGCGGATGCCAATGTTGCAGGTGGTGGCTTTGCCCATTATGGCACAACCCCATTCCCTAGGCAATGATTTTAAATTTTATTTTATTTGAAAAATTTGACAGGCTTCCTTGACTCAGACTGGTGTCAACAATGAAGGACATCTGTCAGTCACCATCTCTACCTACCTCACTCTAACTGTGCTCTGAAGCCTGGCGGGTGAGGAGCCTCACGGTGTACGCGGGGCTCTGCTGCGCTCCTGGGCTTCGGCTCTCAGAGCTACAGTCTGCAGAACTCCTTCAGCTCTTTCTTCCGACTCACCAGTTCTCTTCAATCTACAGATTAATAAGCTATTTAAAAACGCACTGTTTTCTATTTCTAGGGTTTTTTTTTTTAAGCAAATCTTAATAATCACTGTTCAGAGTTTTAATCCTTAACTCATAATCTTAAAGCTTTGTATTTCCTTAACACAGTAAACACAGCGCCTTTCTATTTCTGATATAAAGCTGTGCCTGGTGCACCTGCAGGTTCTCATCTGCCGTGTCCTGCCCGCTGGCTGCATTCTGTGATGTTTCCTCACCATGCGCTGCTCACTCCAGAGGTTTTACCTATGCAAATTCTTCTGAGGTCAGATTGAAGGTCAAGCCTCCCAAAAGCTTTCTTTTTTCTTTTTTTCCTTTTTAAAGATTGTATTTATTTATTTGAGAGGCAGAGTTCAGAGAGAGGGAGAAACAGAGAGAAAGGACCATTCGCTGGTTCACTCCCCAAATGGCTGCAATGGCCGGTGCAGGGACCCAAGCACTTGGGCCACCCCTCATGCTTTCCCAGGCCACAGCAGCGAGCTGGAGCAGCCGAGGTATGAACGGTGTCCATGTGGGATGCCGGCGCCCAGGTGGAGACTTAGCCCACCAGGCCACCGTGCCAGCTGCTCAAAGGCTTCCCGCGGCTGCCTGAGCGGACAGCAGCCCCGTGCCCCTGTGAAATACCTTCTGAGCACGTGTCCAGCCCACGAGCCCTTGGGCAATAAACCCTGCTGCACCAGCCAGCTGTCCCTTCAGCTGCCACTGGCTCCTTCACCATCATGCTGTGGTTTTCATCATCAGTGGGCCCTGCGTTACGAGCTGATCCCAACCAGGGCTGGACCGAAGTTCTATCTCCTAATCCTTGAAGCAGACGTCGGCCTTTAAGCACGTCCATGTCTCAAGGATTCCAGCTTTCAACTGATTTTTCACCGCTAGGACTTCTTCCCTCTCACACCATCTTGACTATGTTTTTACATATTTTATCTTATGCTACCCTGTACATGTATCTGTTTCCCTTAGAGAAAGGAGTAACTCCAGGCACACACTCTGCTGTGCCACTGGAAATCACAGTGGTTTCTGTGTGTAAACAAAGTGAAATAAAACACTGATCACATAGCTATATTTTGTGCTTAAGAACTGATGATTTTTTTTTTAATTACAAGAAAATATCCCATAGAAATGGAAGGAATTTGCTCCCGTAAGCATGTTGTAGGTTACTTTTGCTGGCTTGCTCTACCCTCCTCAGGATGGCTGGAGGCCGCCAGGCCGGGCAGGCAGGAGAGCGCTGGACCTGGGCCCTTGTTCTCAGGATGCAGGGTGGGCAGAGTGAAGGTGGTGGCTCTGGACTTGGAGCTCTGAAGGACAGAGCTGGGGGAGGTGGGAGGCAGTGTGGTAAGCGACACCGAGGACAGCCTGGCCCTGTCGGTGCACTCAAGTCTGAGGCAGGACCAGCATGACCCTACCTCCCTGCTCCCCAAGCCTCTCCAAGGTCATTCCAGGCGCGGCTCAGGCTGCCAGCCTCCTGCAGTGCTTCCCAAACAGTGTGCGTGAAGTTTGTTAGGGAGCGTCCATCAACTTCAGAGTCAGAGATTATCATGCTGAAAACCTTAGGGACCACTCGTTACTAGTTTTAAAATGTGGTTTTACCACTAAAAAAGCACCCAAAACTAACCTTACATAAAACTTAAGCAATTATGAAAAACTCCACAGCCCATCCGTCAGTAGGTGGGTGGTGGGTCTCCCCTACACAGCCCACCCGTGAGTGGGTGGTGGGTCTCCCCTACACAGCCCACCCGTGAGTGAGTGGGTGGTGGATCTCCCCTACACAGCCCACCCGTGAGTGAGTGGCTGGTGGGTCTTCCATACAGAGCCCACCGTGAGTGGGTGGTGGGTCTCCCCTACACAGCCCACCCGTCAGTGAGTGGGTGGTGGGTCTCCTCTACACAGCCCACCCGTGAGTGAGTGGGTGGTAGGTCTCCTCTACACAGCCCACCTGTGAGTGAGTGGGTGGTGGGTCTCCCCTACACAGCCCACCGTGAGTGGGTGGTGGGTCTCCCCTACACAGCCCACCCGTGAGTGAGTGGGTGGTGGGTCTCCCCTACACAGCCCACCCGTGAGTGAGTAGGTGGTGGGTCTCCCCTACACAGCCCACCCGTGAGTGAGTGGGTAGTGGGTCTCCCCTACAGAGCCCACCGTGAGCAGTGGGTGGTGGGTCTCCCCTACAGAGCCCACCGTGAGCAGTGGGTGGTGGGTCTCCCCTACAGAGCCCACCGTGAGCAGTGGGTGGTGGGTCTCTCCTATACAGCCCACCCGTGAGTGAGTGGGTGGTGGGTCTCCCCTACACAGCCCACCCGTGAGTGAGTGGGTGGTGGGTCTCCCCTACAGAGCCCACCGTGAGCAGTGGGTGGTGGGTCTCCCCTACACAGCCCACCCGTGAGTGAGTAGGTGGTGGGTCTCCCCTACAGAGCCCACCGTGAGTGAGTGGGTGGTGGGTCTCCCCTACACAGCCCACCCGTGAGCAGTGGGTGGTGGGTCTCCCCTACAGAGCCCACCGTGAGTGAGTGGGTGGTGGGTCTCCCCTACACAGCCCACCGTGAGTGGGTGGTGGGTCTCCCCTACAGAGCCCACCCGTGAGTGAGTGGGTGGTGGGTCTCCCCTACACAGCCCACCCGTGAGTGAGTGGGTGGTGGGTCTCCCCTACACAGCCCACCCGTGAGTGAGTGGGTGGTGGGTCTCCCCTACACAGCCCACCGTGAGTGGGTGGTGGGTCTCCCCTACACAGCCCACCCGTGAGTGAGTGGGTGGTGGGTCTCCCCTACACAGCCCACCCGTGAGTGAGTAGGTGGTGGGTCTCTCCTACACAGCCCACCCGTGAGTGAGTGGGTGGTGGGTCTCCCCTACTCAGCCCACCCGTGAGTGAGTAGGTGGTGGGTCTCTCCTACACAGCCCACCCGTGAGTGAGTGGGTGGTAGGTCTCCCCTACACAGCCCACCCGTGAGTGAGTAGGTGGTGGGTCTCTCCTACACAGCCCACCCGTGAGTGAGTGGGTGGTGGGTCTCCCCTACACAGCCCACCGTGAGTGGGTGGTGGGTCTCCCCTACACAGCCCACCCGTGAGTGAGTGGGTGGTGGGTCTCCCCTACAGAGCCCACCCGTGAGTGAGTGGGTGGTGGGTCTCCCCTACACAGCCCACCCGTGAGTGAGTGGGTGGTGGGTCTCCCCTACAGAGCCCACCCGTGAGTGAGTAGGTGGTGGGTCTCTCCTACACAGCCCACCCGTGAGTGAGTGGGTGGTGGGTCTCCCCTACACAGCCCACCCGTGAGTGAGTGGGTGGTGGGTCTCCCCTACACAGCCCACCCGTGAGTGAGTGGGTGGTGGGTCTCCCCTACACAGCCCACCGTGAGTGGGTGGTGGGTCTCCCCTACACAGCCCACCGTGAGTGGGTGGTGGGTCTCCCCTACACAGCCCACCCGTGAGTGAGTGGGTGGTGGGTCTCCCCTACAGAGCCCACCCGTGAGTGAGTGGGTGGTGGGTCTCCCCTACACAGCCCACCCGTGAGTGAGTGGGTGGTGGGTCTCCCCTACAGAGCCCACCGTGAGTGAGTGGGTGGTGGGTCTCCCCTACAGAGCCCACCGTGAGCAGTGGGTGGCTCTCTCCTAGTCAAGAGAGCGCTCCTGGCTTGTCTCTGGGGAGCACGGTCACTTCTGGCGGCAGGTACACTGCGGCCAAGGACCAACTCCGCTGACCAGTGATCCCACTGCACTCCACACCTCCCTCCACCCCAGGTGGCGGTCCACTTTCAGAAGCTGGCACTCACCTGTCTGTCTCCTGGGAGGTAACGCAGGAGGCAGATGCATCGAGTCTGTGAGCCTATCCTTACCCCCGTGCTGGGTGGACGTGAGAGCCCCGGGGCCTGACCAAAGGGAGGGCTGTAAGCTGGCCACCCTCCAGTCTTCATGCTCTCCACGTGCATCCGTCTCAGGCCAGCTCTGTCCGCAGTAACAGAACCAACAAGCGGACACACACTGATCCTCCACTCAGCTCAGCCCCCGTGCTCTGCTGCCTAGGCCCCAGGGCACTCCCATCGGGCAGCACCAGGATAGCCTCTGCCCAGCTCTCACCCAGAGGACTAGCCCCAGTCGACCCCTGGCCCCAGGACAGCGCACTGGCTTCAGAAACATCCTCCCCAGTTCACCTTCTCTCTTACCAGAGTGCCGAGGAAGGTGCTGATGGAGCGTGCGGCCTGGCAGAGGGCGCCGTACTCCTCGAGCAGGAGGGAGATGAAGTGGTGCGCCTGCGGCGGGCCCTGCAAGCCAGACGGCGCCTTGGCCTTGGCTGCTGCGGACAACTGCCGGAGCAGCCGGACCTTCATCTCTAGAACGTACTCCCGGGCTTGCTGCTCCAAACGCTGGTACAGCTGGTAGGGGTCCCGCTCACAGAGCCTGCAGAGGGAGAGAGCCCCACTCAGCTGTGCTGCCCGCACAGGCCCGTGAGAGGACAGTTCTGTTCTACGGCCTTTCCTCAGGCAGGCACCTGTGGACGACAACGACCACCCTCCTCACCGTGACCCACGAGAGGCAGGACTGCTCCGCAGTTGGGTTAACCCACTGCTTCAGATGCGAACGCTTGGTGCCGCACACGGCAGGGTGTGCTACCACCTCAGCCCCCGCTCCAATGCAAGTCCCTCCCGAAGGCTCACACGTCAACAGGGAAAGCACCTGTCCCCACCAAGACGATACCTGCTCTAGGGCTGGGAAAACTGCTCTTTCTAGGAATCTAGTTTCCAAAGCAAACAGGTTCACCTTATTTTTATAAGCAGAGGAACACACACAGCTCATCCTATTTTTAAGTTACCCATCCAAAAAGGTAACAAAAATATATAAAATAAAACTTGTAGGCTGAAGAGTAGGGGAAACATTCATATACATCCTGCCCTTAGGCCATATTACAATGCACATTTTCACGAATCTCTTCCCAAACTTGTCTTTTTCGTATATGGCATTACCATGCATATTTCTGAGACGGCTCTAGTGCAATATCCAAAATGCCAGCCCATCACCCATCACTAAGAACCAGTGTGAGCTCAGCATTCCATTAGAAACAAGTTGTGATACATATTAAGTTACAGCTCTCATATTTACACAATCTTTTACCCTCTGGGTACCACATCAGGTCAAAAGAGAAGAAGCTAAGCTGGCACTGTTCTGATCTGGAATCACCAGGCTGCCCAGGGCGTGAAGACAGGAGCTAAGTCAACTCCTGCAGGGGACCTTGGGAAGTCTGCAAGAAAATCGTGCTCAGGAAAGTAGTCCAAGGGAATGGCTTCCTGCTACAGTTAGTGCATTTCAGGAAGACTTAATATTTTTAGCATGGAAGTCTTAATTTCAATTACTAGCATAAAAATCTGTCCTCTGAAACAGAGGGATTTAATCTGCCAAAGGAAAGAGGCTCCCGACTCTTCCGTGGCTCAGGTGTGGAATCAGACGCACCTGGTTTCCTTCCTGGCCCTCGGCTGTTTTATAATCTAGAGACGTAACCGTGCGGTGCTTCTGCACAGAGCAGAAGATGCCGTGAGGTCCATTCACTCACCTATTCAAATGGACATTCAGTAAATACAGTCACACTGACCACTTGCTAGACACTCGTGAGAGGGTATCAAAAATGCAGTTCTTATAACCTGGAAGTGACAGGTTGGATATAAAGGTTTGAAACTTTTCCTAACTTCTCAAGGCCACATGCTAGCCAGAACCACCTTTGCAACACCAGCGGTTCACTGGCCAGCCCCTGGACACAAGTGAACAGAGCCCATGGCCAATCACTACCCTCGTTCACAGGATGAAACCTACTGCACAGTAAACATGAATTTACAAAAGTCTCAAAGGTGCTGCATTCGAAATGCTGAGAAGGAAATGAGGACTGACCTGTGATGTCCAAACCAAATTTTTTCCTTTTATTTTGACCATTTCAAAAAGCGGAAAAAGATGCTACATGCACCAGGCTATCAGGGAGAATAAAAATGACGCCTGCCTCAAACTCTGTCCTGCTGCCGGGCACAGGGCCTCTGCAGGAGCCCTGGTGCAGCGTGGGCCACAACACGTGTATTCTCAAGCTGCCCTACTTCCCAGGGCCTTGGTTTTCCCATCTCATAAATGGGACAATTCTTTCTCTTTGGGTTGATAAACACAAGAGTGTTTGTGAAAATATTTAGTAGCATCCCTGGCACAAGAACTCAAAACAGGCAGGTTTTACTGCCACTCTTAACACGAGGAAATGACAGAAACCCTTCGTTTATTAAAGCCAGGCAGTAAATACTTTGTAGAATCAGAAGCACTGGCGACCTTTCACCCAGAGGGGTCACTTCTGCTGAAGACCTGAGCTGCACCAAGCCTGAGGGCCGCCAGCGTCACCCGACCCCAAGCAGAAAGGCCACTCGGAGGGGGCGTGAGGGGAGGGGCAGCGTGTACCTATCCACAAGCTCCTTCACTCCCTCCTTGTCCGGTACCAGGGACTGGTCCTGGTCATCTGCCAGCGGGGTCCCAGCCTGGCGGTATATGCAGCGGACCATGTAGCGCACTTCGGACCAGTAGTTCTGCAGCTGCTGAGGCTCTCGGTCTGTCTCGGTGGAGATTTCCCTAAGACGCAACACAGCCATCAGGACAGTCACATTAGATCAATCAGCACAACCTGCTCCCTTCCCACCAGTCAGACTGCCCAAGATGATGCGAAGACTGCAAAGCCAGACTCCTCCGCCTGGCTCAGTGCCCAGGCTATCACTACAGGACACCGACAGCTTCCCCAACACAGCTGCAGGGCTGCTCCAGTCCTCCGCTGTCCAATCCCCGACACAACAAGGGTGTCTGGGAACTCTGCATCTCCCCCGCCCACCTGCCCTTCACTGTCCGAGTGGCTCCTGGGAAGCCTGTGCTTCTCCAACCCCAGTCTCCATGAACTCCACTGGCTCCCTCCCTGAGCTGGAGCGCAGGGTGTTCCAGATCGGGGCCCACGTCCTCGTCCCTGCAGTCTCTGGCCTGCCCGGCACTCCCATCTGGTCACTGCCCTGGGACTGAAGAGCCTAGTGACTGATTATGCCGCCTCGTCTCTGAGGACAGGGATTTTTGTTCGTCTGGTTCTTCTTCATCACAGCCAGGCCACCGTCTCACTCAGCAGCGGCTCAGACACTGGCTGCCAGCTTCACGTTCCAGCTCCAGTGCACAGCGGAGCCTGCCATGAACAGCAAGAGCACGGGGCCCACACGGCACGCACCTGCGTTCACTGCAGGCCTCGCACGAGCACGCTGCGTCTGAGGGAGCAGTGCCGAGCCCTGCCGAGGGCAGGGTCTGTGCACCCAGCGCCAGCCTCCCACCGCCAGCCTCCGGCTGCGAGCCACCCAACGGGGAATGGAGAAGGAAATCTTGGCCCTGCTTTAAAAACAGAATAAAATAGGCCAGTTATGTTCAAATACTCACAGCATCAATTTTATTAACTGTTCAGAAAAATGCTTTTTGAAAAATTTTAAGGCCTAGACAAGAAAAACTTGGGAATCTTGTCTGGAATAGTTTTCTACCTTTTCATAGTTTATATCATAATCATATGAGGATATTCAATATGTTTAACTTTTTTGTTTTTTAAAAGATTTTATTTATTGGCTCCTGGCTTCGGATCAGCGCGGTGCGCCAGCCGCAGCACGCCGGCCGCAGCGGCCATTGGAGGGTGAACCAACAGAAAAAGAAGACCTTTCTCTCTTTCTGTCTACTCTGTCAAAAAAAAAAAAATTATTTATTTGAGAGGCAGAGTTACAGACAGTGAGAAATGTCTTCCATCCACTGGTTCACACCCCAAATGGCCGCAATGGCCAGAGCTGAGCTGATCCGAAGCCAAGAGCTTCTTCTGGGTCTCCCACATGGGTGCAGGGCCCAAGGACTTGGGCCATCTTCTACTGTTTTCCCAGGCCACAGCAGAGAGCTGGATTGGAAGTAGAGCAGCTGGGACTGGAACCAGCACCCATATGGGATGCCGGTGCCACAGGCAGAAGATTAACCTACTGTGCCACAGTGCCGGCCCCTCTTTCATTCTAACGAAAGAACTACACTTCCAGTGTCTTGATCAGCACATGTGATGAGCATCCCAGTGGGCACCTCTGGGAAGTGACACTCACAGCTACCCACGCTGGCACTGAGAGGAAGCCTACAGTCGCTCTGGGCTCATGTCAGCCCAAAGGCAGGGCCTCGCTATCCACAGAGTCCCCTCACCTGCTGCCTGGTCCTGGAGGGACAGAGAAGCCTGAGCAAGAACACTCTGAGCAAAGGTGACGGATGAAGCAAGGCCTCTGTCCCCCTGCACAACAGCATTGACGGGACTCAGCGCCGCGCCACAGGGCCCCTGAAGACCACCTCCCGCCGTGCCCCTGCCGTGCCAGGCCCTGGTGAACGCAGGCCCGAGAAGATGCCCACACCATGAAGCAGGGGAAGGACCTCCCCGAGGGCAGGAGCCACTCCACACCACTACCTCTGATGTCCCGGAGGGGAGGCAACTGCACTATTGCCTCTCTCCCCACAAAGGGAGGAGCGTTCTCAGGGCCCAAGGCAAGTCGAAGGAGGTGAGACAGTCTCCAGCAGGCAGCCCAGTGCCATGTCCTGACTGAGAGCTCAGAGGCACCCCTGCAGAACCCACGTGCTGAAATCCCAACTCACAAGGCAATGGTCTGAGGAGGCACGGCCTTAGGAGCTGATGAGTCATGAGGGAACCCTCACCCATGCAATGACTGACCCCAAAGAGCTCCCTGTCCCTTTCTCCACAGGACACAGTTGGAAGGCTCCATTTATGGGGCCGGTGCTGTGGCACAGCCGGTAAAGCAGCCATCTGCAGCACTGGCATCCCATGTGGGCTCCAGTTTGTGTCTCAGCTGATCCATTTCTGATCCGCCTCCCTGCTAATGGCCTGAGAAAGGCAGCGGAAGATGGCCAAAGTGTTTGGGGGTTGGGGCCTTGCACCTACATGGGAGACCTGGATGGAAGCCCTGGCTTCTGGCTTCAGCCTGGCCCAGCCCTGGCCTTTGTGGTCATCTGGGGAGTGAACCAGTAGATAGAAGAGTCTCTCTCTCCAGCTCAAACTTTCAAATGAATAAATAAATCTTAAAAAAAATTTTTAGCAGTCGTGTAAAATATATTCTCTGGTTATAACAGAATTAAGCTAACAATCACTAACAAAAAGATATCTGTACAGGCCAGCACTGTGGTGTAGTAGGCTAAGCCTCCACCTGCAGTGCCGACATCCCATGTGGGCACCAGTTCGTGTCCCAGCTGATCCACTTCTGACACGGCTCCATGATAGTGGCCTGGGAAGGAAAGCAGCAAAGGATGGCATGTGGGAGACCCAGGGGAGGCGCTTGGCTTCGGACAGACCCAGCTCTGCCACTGCAGCCATTTAGAGAGTAAACCAGAGGATGGAAGACCTCTCTCTTTGTCCTGTCTCTCCCTCTTTCTCTGCCTCTTAAATAAATAAATAAGTCTGAAAAAAATCACTGGAAAATATCACCAAATACCTAGAAATGAAAACACATACTTCTTTTTTAAAAAACATTTCTTTATTATTTATTTGAAAGAGTTACACAGAGAGAAGGGGCAGAGGCAGAGGCAGAGGCAGAGAGAGAGAGAGGTCTTCCATCCACTGGTTCACTCCCCAATTGGCCACAATGGCCAGAGCTGCGCCCATACGAAGCCAGGAGCCAGGAGCTTCTTCCGGGTGTCCCACATGGGTGCAGGGGCCCAAGGACCTGGGCCATCTTCCACTGCTTTCCCAGGCCACAGCAGAGAGCTGGATCGGAAGTGGAACAGCCAGGACTTGAACTGGTGCCCACATGGGATGCCAGCGCTGCAGGTGGCAGCTTTATCCTACACCACAGCAGCGCCGGCCTTGAAAACACTTAACTTCTAAATGATGAGTGGCGGGGCAGGGGGCAGGGCAGGCCTGTGGTCTAACAGTTCCGACATCTGCATCCTACATTGGAGTGCCTGGGTTCAACACCTGGCTCCAAGTCCTGACTACACATTCCTACTGACACAGAACCCAGGAAGCAGTGGTGATGCTGCGACTCACGTGGGAGCCCTGGGTGGAGTTCCTGGATCCTGGCTTCAGTTCTAGCCCTGCCCTGGCTGTTGTGGGCAGTTAGGTAGTGGACCAGTGGACAGGAGTGTTCGTGTTCTCCCTCTTCTCCCTCCCCACCATCCCTGCCTCTCAGAAAACAACAACAAAAGTCTACGGGCCAAAGACTGAATAAATCACAAAAAGGGCAATTATAAAATATTTTGAACAGAATGTAAAAAGTAGTATCAAGGCCAGTGCCACGGCTCAATAGGCTAATCCTCCGCCTGCGACGCCGGCACACCGGGTTCTAGTCCCGGTCGGGGCGCCGGATTCTGTCCCGGTTGCCCCTCTTCCAGGCCAGCCCTCTGCTGTGGCCAGGGAGTGCAGTGGAGGATGGCCCAAGTGCTTGGGCCCTGCACCCCATGGGAGACCAGGAGAAGCACCTGGCTCCTGCCATCGGATCAGCGCGGTGCGCCAGCCACAGCAGCCGCCATTGGAGGGTGAACCAACAGCAAAAGGAAGACCTTTCTCTCTGTCTCTCTCTCTCACTGTCCACTCTGCCTGTCAAAAAAAAAAAAGTAGTATCAAAATTTGAGATGTAGCTGAGTACTTTACCAGAATTTTATATATTTAAACACTTTAATCAAAAAAGAAGGTCCTAAATCAATGATGTAAACTTACTCCTTAAGAAATCAAAGTAGGGACCGGCGCTGTGGCATAGCAGATAAAGCCACTGCTTGAAGTGCTGACATCCCATATGGGCGCCGGTTAGAGTACCGGCTCTCCACTTCCAATCAAGCTCTCTGCTGTGGCCTGGGACAGCAGAGGATGGCCCAAGTCCCTGGGCCCCTGCACCCATGTGGGAGACCCGGAAGAAGCTCCTGGCTCCTGGCTTTGGATCAGCACAGCTCTGGCCGTTGCGGCCAATTGGGGAGTGAACCAGTAGATGGAAGATACCATTCTGTCTCTCTCTCTGCGTAACTCTGACTTTCAAATAAATAAATCTTGAGAGACAGGGAGAGAGGGAGAGAGGGAGGGAGGGATCAAAGTAACAGTGCTGGTGCTGTGGCACAATGGGTTGGGCTCCTCCTGGCATCCCTTGTGGGTACCATGGCTGCTCCATTTCCGATCCAGCTCCCTGTCAATGCATCGGGGAAAGCAGTGGAGGAAGGCCCAAGTGCTTGGGCCCCTGCATCCACATGGGAGACACAGTGGAAGCTCCTGGCTTCATCCTGGCCCAGCTCTGGCCGTTGCAGTCATTTGGGGAGTGAACCAGTGGATGGAAGACCTCTGTCTCTCCCTCTGTCTGTAACTCTGTCTCCCAGATAAATAAATAAACCTTTAAAAAGAAGTCTAAGTAACAAAATTAATGTAAAGTAAGGGGAAGGAAGGAAATATTAAAAGTAAAAAACAAAAATAGGAAAAGAGAAAGCAGAAAATTAATTCAAACAAACACGGTTCTTTGGAAAGATGCATAAAATTGATAAAACTCTAGCCATTCTTATCAGGAAAAAAGGAGACAAAATGCAAACTATCAGGAATAAAAAGGGAAGGGGAAGCAAACATTCCAGATCAAAGGAATTTACAGGGATATTTTCAACAACTTCATGTCATTCTATTTGACTCAAAATGAACAAATTTGCTTTAAAAGATTTATTCATTTATTTGAAAGGCAGAGTTATAAAGAGAGAGGGAGAGACAGAGAAATGTCTTGCATCCACTGGTTTACTTCCCAAATGGTCCCAATGGCCGGACTGGGCCAGGCCAAAGCCAGGAACCAGAAGCTTCACCCGGGTCTCCCACGTGGGTGCAGGGGCCCAAGCAGTTGGGCATCTTCCACTGCCTTCCCACGAGCATCAACAGGGAGCTGGACTGGAAGAGCAGCAGCAAGGACTCGAACCGGTGCCCATATGGGATGCTGGCACTGCAGGTGGGGGGTTTGACCCTCTACACCACAAGTAAAAGGGTATTTTCAACCATTTAACTTTGTGTCATTATACTTGACATAAAATGAACAATTTTTCTTAAAATGCTTGTTCATTTTCACCCTACTTGGATGTAGAGCAACAGCGATGTGCGGATCTTCCATCTGCTGGTCCACTCCCTGCAGCAGCCAGGGCTGAGCCAGGTCAAAGCAGAGCCTAGAACTCATACAGGTCTTGTGCGTGAGGGGCAGGGCCCAAGCACTCGATCACCAGCTGTGCCTCTTGTGACGTACTAGTGAGAAGCTGGACTGCAAGTGGAAAGCTAGGCTCAAACCAGCACACCTTTACAGGATGCGGGCACAGTGCAGCTTAATCCACTGAACCACAATACCTGCCACAGCAAGTCCCTTAAAGAAGATAAGCAGAGAAAGGCTCACCACCTCCAACAGAACGATAACCTGTATCGAAGAAACTGAACTTATAGGTCAGAACTTTTCCCGCAAGGTAACTTCAGGCCAAGAAGAGTTTTCCAGACGTTAGCCATGGGGAAATGCTTCCCACCTCACAAGGCATTACCCTGGCATCACAATGAAAGACGTGAGACAAGGAGTGCAGACTGGAGCCGGTGTCGTGGCACGGTGCTAAGGCTGTGCTTGCAAAGCCAGCACCCTGTATCAGAGCATTGGTTTGAATCCGGGATACGAAGCTTCCAACCTGAGAAATCAGAAGATGGCATAGCACCTTAGGTCCCTGTCACCCATGTGGAGACACAGATGTAGTTTTGCACTTCTTGTTTAGGCCTAGCCCAGCCCCAGCTATTACAGCAATTTGGGGAGTGAACCAGCAGATGAAAAAAATCTGTCTCTCTGCCCCTTCCTCTAGCAGTCTGCCTTTCATATAAATAAATACATCTTTTTAAAATATTTGCAGATTGATATCTTTCAAGAACACAGACATAATAATTCTTAACAAAAGATAGCAATTCCAATCCAGAAAGAGACCTGTTACGAGTATACACCATGACCAAGTGCGGATTATAGAAATGCAAAATTTGTACAGTTCAAAAACTGTAAAATAAATTTTGTTAACTTAAAAACATTTCATTTCGGTAGGTCAAGTAGAATTGGAAAAAAATTCAACATTCATTTATAAGCATAACTCCCTGCAAATTAAAAAATGGAATTAAAATAAACAAATTTGGAGGCCAGTATTGTGGCATAGCCGGTGATGCCACCAGCTGTGAAGCCAACATCTCATATGGGTACCTGTTTGTGTCCTGGCTGCCATACTTCTGATCCAGCTCCCTGCTAATGCGCCTGGGAAACCAGTGGAAGATGGTCCAAGTGCTTGGGCCCCTGAACTCATGTAGGAGACTGGATGGAGGCCCAGCCCTGGCCACTGAGGCCATCTGGGGAGTAAACAGGCAGATGGAAGACCTGTGTGTGTGTGTGTGCGTGTGCATTTGTGTGTAACTCTTTCAATTAAATAACATCTTTAAAAAAAAAAAACACAAATTTTAAATACAAGCTTCAATTCTCAACATAAGCACCAGTAAGTTCAAGGCTTTTCTGAACTTGACATCAGCCATCTCCTCCATCCTTCAAGAACTGAAGGTCATGGGAAAGTGACCATGTCTACAGCTTGCTTGCTTTTTACATTATTAACTCAAGAAATGTGCGCCCTTTGAAGATCTGTGTGAGATTAGGGAAGAAGTCAGAAGAGCCTAATCAGGACCGCAAGGAGGGTCTAGCAGGAGACGTCTCAGAACCCCACACTGCCCTTGCTGGACCAGGCTGGGGCAGGGGCGTTTCCGTGCACTTTCTGATGGGTATCTCCTGCTACGGCTTTGCCTAACTTTCTCAAAGTACTCTCCTTATAGTTAGACTACTGTCCTTTTGCCCTGCATAGGCAACAAGTAAAGTGCCTTAAACACCCCCCACCACTCTTACGATCTTGGCTCTTGCTTCTGCTTAGCCACTGCTTCCTCTGTGCTGTGTCTGACGGACGGTGTCAGGAAAGCCACGTCTCATCTCTCGTCACACTTCCCCAGAGCAGCGACTTAGTATCTGGAGCCCATTTGTTTCAAATTTCCATTCAAAGTTTTGCTCTTTGGGCACAAGGATTTTGGCAACCCCTGAGCAGAGTTTGCTGCACCTTAATTTTCCAGTCAGAACCCACTAAAATGTCTACAGTGTTGGGTATTAAAATCCCAGCAGGCTTTTCTGTAGAAATTGACAAGCTGAGTCTAGACAAATAGTCTGGAACACTCAAAATACTTTTGAAAAAGAATAAAGTTGGGGCTGGTGTTGTGGTGTTGTGAGCTAAGCCTCTACCTGCAGTGCAGGCATCCCATATGGGCGCTGGTTTTTGTCCTGGCTGCTCCTCTTCTGATCCAGCTCTCTGCTATAGCCTGGGAAAACAGTACAGGATGGCTCTTGCACCCACGTGGGAGACAGGAAGAAGTTCCTGGCTCCTGGCTTTGGATTGGCCCAGTTCTGGCCATTGCTGGAATTTGGGGAGTGAACCAGAGGATGAACGACCTTTCTCTCTCTGCCTCTGTGTAACTCAGCCTTTCAAATAAATACATAAAGCTTAATAAAGAAAAAAAAGAAAGAACAAAGTAGGAAGAGATCTACTGTACCATTTCATGATTCGTGTGAAAAATGTCAGGAACCAAGAGCTAGCATTTTGCTTAGAAGTTATAAAAACAGGCATGTTGCACTCTGGAGTACCTAGGTACAGTTCCTGACTTCAGCTCCAGCTTCTCACCAATGCAAACCCCAGGGAGCGAGTGGTGTGGTCCTGCTACCCACTTGGGGGACAAGGATGGCATTCCCAGCCCAGCCCCTGCCCTGGCAGTTTCAGGAAGCCGGGGGTGAGAGTGAGCAGATGTGAGCTCTGTCAGGAATCAAGACGGTGTGTTACTGGCAAAAGGACAGGCATACCCAGAGCAGGAGACAGGGAGGGCTCCAAGTTGGCGCAACAGGGAGGGAGCCTACTGATCTAGCCCAGGAGAAGAGAGTAAAAATAGTGGAGATAGTGTAGTCTCAGGGAAGAGTTAGGGGAAAAACAGCAGAGGGAACTCTTCTGAAATTAGAGGGACATGTGGAACTACGTGGAGGGCATGGGTGCCCATGGCTCGGGACTCCAATAGCAGAGAGCCTCTGTACCAGCGCTGGAAACTGAGGTGAGATGAGACCACAGTAGCCTGAGACACTGGCAAAAAAAGTGGCAGGAAATGCCTAGAGGGAACAAGGCTTGAATTCCCATGGGGAAAAGTGCACCAGCCTAACATGAGGAGAGAAAAAACAAAAACAAAAACAAAGGTACAGAGATGATTCTCTCTCTCTAAACACCTTACAAAGGCGTACGAGCTGATAGAGCAGGTGCCATTTTGGACATATGCAACAGCTGCGCCAGCTCATGTCTGTGCCCGGCAATCAGCCAAGCACAGACTCCTGACTCCAGTGGGGAGAAATAACAGAGGGCTAGGACCTTGTGACTGTGTGAAGCTTCTGAACGGGACTGTAGGGAAAAAAAAAAAAACTGAGGGTGTGTGGGAGAACTCACGGTGCCGCTGAGACTTTGAGCAGTCTCAGTAGGAGAAGCCACAAGCTTGGGCGGTGCTGGTTACTTGGTGAGAGACATTGCTGGGGGATCTGAACTTACACTGAGGACTGCACAGATCCTTTGTGTGGTCCCTGGGACAGAGCAGACGAATATGATACCCACTGGGGCTAGTGCTCAGGCTCTGGTCTACATCGAGGAGAAGAGCTCAGCTGAGCAGAATTACTTCCCTTCTGATTAAAAAAAAGAGAGAAGATTTACCATGCCAAACTGCGGTGTGCCACCTTAGGCACACCCCTAACCCTGAACTGAACACAGCTCTTTGGCCACACCCACCACAAGCCTCTAGAGATTCCCAGAGAGCAGACAGTCCACTTATCTACAGAGTCATAGGTCACAGTACAACGACAAAAGCCGACACAGAGGAAAAAAAGAAGAAACCCAAGAATATCTCCACAAAGGCCGAACAAACACAACAACCAAGGAAACAAGAACAAGGAAGACAACATGACACTCCCAAAAGAACACGGTACTTCAATACAAGATTATGAAGACGATGAGACAGAAGAAACCCAAGAAATGGAACTCAAAAAATTGATGATAAGATTATAGAAAAGTAATCAAAAGCAAATGCAAGAACTACTGAAATCCATGCAGGACATGAAAGAAAATCTCTCTCATGAAATTGAAATCTTAAGGAGGAATCAAAATGAAATGAATAATTCAATAGAACGTGATTTGAGATATCGAAAAGAAATCAAAATGAAATGAAGAATTTAACAGAAAAATAAAAAATGCAGTTGAGAGCCTTAAAAACAGAATCAGTGAGGCACAAGAGAGAATATCAGACTTAGTAGACAGAGCACAGGAAAGATTACAGTCAAACCAAAGATAAGAAGAAGAAATTAGAAATCTGAAAAATATTGTTGGGAATCTACAGGGTACTATTAAAAACCCAACATTCGGGTTCTAGGAGTTCCTGAAGGCATGGAGAGAGAGAAGGGATTAGAAGGCCTTTTAAGTGAGATACTAGCAGAAAACTTCCCAGGTTTGGAGAAAGAGACACCCAAGTACAGGAAACACACAGAACTCCTAATAGACATGACCAGAAAAGACCCACACCATGACACATTGTAATCAAATTCAACACAGTGAAACATAAAGACAATGTAAAAGAGAGAAACGTCAGATTACTCTCAGAGGATCTCCAATTAGACTCACAGGAGACTTCTCATCAGAAATCCTACAGGCTCGGGGAGAATGGCGAGATATGGCCCAAGTCCTCAGAGAAAAAAAAACTGTCATCTCAGAATATTATATCCTGCAAAGCTCTCATTTGTGAATGAAGGTGAAATAAAGACCTTTCATAGCAAACAGAAACTGAAGAAATTTGTCATCACTCATCCAGCCCTGCAAAAGACGCTTAAAGATGTGTTACACACAGAAACACAGTCATCAATACCAAAGAATGTAAAGGAAGAAAATCTCTCAGTAAAAGATCACAGGAAGTTCAAAGTATAAATTAGAAATATCTTTGGAAAAATGGCAGGGCAAAGTCACTACTTATCAATAGTCACACTGAATGTAAATGGCCTCAGGCCGGCGCTGCGGCTCAATGGGCTAATCCTCCGCCTAGCGGCGCCGGCACACCGGGTTCTAGTCCCGGTCGGGGTGTCGGATTCTGTCCCGGTTGCCCCTCTTCCAGGCCATCTCTCTGCTGTGGCCCGGGAGTGCAGTGGAGGATGGCCCAAGTGCTTGGGCCCTGCACCCCATGGGAGACCAGGAGAAGCACCTGGCTCCTGCCATCGGATCAGCGCAGTGCGCTGGCTGTGGCAGCCATTGGAGGGTGAACCAACGGCAAAGGAAGACCTTTCTCTCTGTCTCTCTCTCTGTCCACTCTGCCTGTGGAAAAAAAAAAAAAAAAAAAAAAGAATGTAAATGGCCTCAACTCTCCAGTTAAAAAGACACACACTGGCTGAATGAATTAAAAAACAAAACCCATCTATCTGCTGCTTACAAGAAACACATCTTTCCAACAAAGGTACATGCAGACTGAAAGTGAAAAGTTAGAAAAAGATATTTCAGGGCCGGCGCCGCGGCTCACTAGGCTAATCCTCCGCCTAGCGGCGCCGGCACACCGGGTTCTAGTCCCGGTTGGGGCACCAGATTCTGTCCCGGTTGCCCCTCTTCCAGGCCAGCCCTCTGCTGTGGCCAGGGAGTGCAGTGGAGGATGGCCCAAGTGCTTGGGCCCTGCACCCCATGGGAGACCAGGAAAAGCACCTGGCTCCTGGCTCCTGCCATCGGATCAGCGCGGTGCGTCGGCCGCGGCGGCCATTGGAGGGTGAACCAACGGCAAAAGGAAGACCTTTCTCTCTGTCTCTCTCTCTCACTGTCCACTCTGCCTGTCAAAAAAAAAAAAAAAAAAAAAAAAAAAAAAAAAAAAAAAAAAAAAAGAAAGAAAGAAAGAAAGGAAAGAAAGGAAAGAAAGAAAGAAAGAGAGAGATATTTCATGCCAACCAACAGAAACCAAAAAAAAGCTGGCGTACCCATCTTAGTATGAGACAAAATAGACTTTAACACAAAAACTGTTGAAAGAGACAAACAGGGGCACTATATAATGATTAAGGGATCAATTCAACAGGAAGATGTAACTACTATAAACGTATATGCACCTAATTACAGGGCACTGGGCTATTTAAAGATATGTTAAGGGGCCAGTACTGTGGTGTAGCGGGTTAACACCCTGGCTTGAAGCACCAACATCCCATATGGGCACCGGTTTGAGACCCGACTGCTCCACTTCCTTTCCAGCTCTCTGCTATGGCCTGGGAAAGCAGTAGAAGATGGCCCAAGTCCCTGGGCCCCTGCACCCATGAGGGAGACCTAGAAGAAGCTCCCGGCTCCTGGCTTTGGATGGGTGCAGCTCCAGCTGTTGCAGCCAATTGGGGAGTGAACCATAAGATGGAAAACCTCTCTCTTTGCCTCGCCTCGCTCTGTATAACTCTGACTTTCAAATAAATTAAAAAATCTTTTTAAAAAAATAAATGTTAAAGGACTTAAAAGGAGACTTAGACTCCAATATAATAGTACTGGGGGGCTTCAATACTCCACTTTCAGATCAACCAGACAGAAGATCAACAAGGAAACAGCAGATTTAATCGACACTATAGATCAAATGGACCTAACAGATAGCTACAGAATTTTTCATCCTACAGTTGCAGAATACACATTCTTCTCAGCAGTGCATGGATCTTACTCTAGGATTGACCACATACCAGGTCATAAAGAAAGCCTCAGCAAATTCAAAATAATTGAAATCATACCATGCATCTTCTCAGACCACAGTGGAATGAAGCTGGAAATCAGCAACTCAGGAATCCCTAGAGCATAGCAAACACATGGAGACTGAACAACATGCTCCTGAATGCACAGTGGGTCACAGAAGAAATCAAAAGAGAAGTCAAAAACTTTCTGGAAGCAAATGAAGATGACAACACAACATATCAAAACTTATGGGATACAGCAAAAGCAGTGTTAAAAGGAAAGTTTATAGCAACAGGTACCTACATCAAGAAGTTGGAAAGGCACCAAATAAATGAGCTAACAATACATCTCAAGGATCTAGAAAAAACTACAGCAAACCAAACACAAAGCTAGTAGAAGAGAAATAATTAAAATTAGAGAAGAAATCAACAAAATTGAATCCTCCCCCAAAATTACAAAAGATCAGTAAAACAAAGAGCTGGGTTTTTTGAAAAAATAAACAAAATTGACACACCATTAGCCCACCTAACCAAAAAAAGGAGAGAAGACTCAAATCAGTAAAATTAGAGATGAAAAGGGGAATGTAACAACAGACACCTCAGAAATAAAGAGTTATCAGAAATTACTACAAAGAGTTGTAAGCCAGCAAACAAGGAAATCTATCAGAAATGAATAGATTCCTGGACACATAGAACCTACCTACATTGAACCATGAAGACACAGAAAACCTAAACAGACCCATAACCGAATCAGAAATTGAAACAGTAATAAAGGCCCTCCCAACAAAGAAAAGCCCAGGACAAGATGGATTCACTGCTGAATTCTAGAAGACATTTCAAGAAGAACTCACTCCAATTCTTCTCAAACTATTCAGAACAATTGAAAGAGAGGGAATCCTCCCAAATTCTTTCTCTGAAGCCAGCATCACTTTAATTCCTAAACCTGAAAGAGATGCAGCAGAGCAAGAGAATTACAGACCAATATCCCTGATGAACACAGACGCAAAAATCCTCAACAAAATTCTAGCCAATAGAGTACAACAACACATCAGAAAGATCATCCACCCAGACCAGGTGGGATTTATCCCTGGTATGCAGGGATGGTTCAGTATTCATAAATCAATCAATGTGATACACCACATTAACAAACTGCAGAAGAAAAACCATATGATTACCTCAATAGATGCAGAGGAAGCATTTGATAAAATACAACACCCTTTCATGATGAAAACTCTAAGCAAATTGGGTATAGAAGGAATATTCCTCAACACAATCAAGGCAATTTATGACAAACCCATGGCCAGCATCCTATTGAATGGGGAAAAGCTGGAAGCATTTCCACTGAGATCTGATACCAGACAGGGATGCCCACTCTCACCACTGCTATTCAATATAGTACTGGAAGTTTTAGCCAGAGCCATCAGGCAAGAAAAAGAAACCAAAGGGATACAAATTGGGAAGGAAGAAGTCAAACTATTCCTCTTTGCAGACGATATGATTCTTTATTTAGGGAATCGAAAGAACTCCACTAAGAGACTATTGGAACTCATAGAAGACTTTGGTAAAGCAGCAGGATATAAAATCAATTCACAAAAGTCAACAGCCTTTGTATACATAGACAATGCCACAACCAAGAAAGAACTTCTAAGATCAATCCCATTATTTGACAGAGTTAAGACAATGAGAGAGAGAAAGAAAGGTCTTCCTTTTGTTGGTTCACCCTCCAAACGGCCGCTACAGCCAAAGCTAGGCTGATCCGAAGCCAGGAGGCAGATGCTTATTCCTGGTCTCCCATGCAGATGCAGGCGCCCAAGCATCCGGGCCATCCTCCACTGCTATCCCAGGCCACAGCAGAGAGCTGGACTGGAAAATGAGCAACCAGGACTAGAACCTGGCGCCCACATGGGATGCTGGCACCACAGGCGGAGGATTAACCTAGTGAGCCATGGCACCGGTCCCATTTTTGCTTTCTTATCATTGGTGTGGTTAACTACAGTAGCACTTTTTTTTTTTTTTTAAGATTAATGTATTTATTTGCAAGTCAGAGTTTCAGCAAGAGAAGGAAAGACAAAAAAAGACATCTTCCAGGCCAGAGTCACAAGGCTGGAGCTTCTTCTGGGTCTCCCACGTGGGTGCCAGGGTCCAAGCACTTGGGCCATCTTCCACTGTTTTCCCAGGCTATTAGCAGGGTGCTGGATGGGAAGTGGAACAGCTGGGACTCAAACTGGTTCCCAGTGGAATGCCAGCATCACAGGCGGCAGCCTTACCCACCCTGCCACAATGCCACTCTCTTAGCACTTCTAATTTCCTTCCAGAACTTTTCCTTTGTATTCACAACTTACCTAACTGGTGCAGACCTATCAGCCTGTCTCGGCTTTCAATGTGCCTTCTTCACTAAGCTTAATCATGTCCAGCTTTTGTGTGGCTCTTTTGCTCACTTAGGAGGGCACTGTCTGGCCTGATTGCAATGTTGCTTGTCTCAGGGCATATGGAGGCCTGAGGAGAGAGAGGGAGGAAGACAGGGAGCCCCTTGTGTATGGAACAATCGGTATGCACACATGTATCACCTATGTTTGCCTCTTACATGGCCATGGTTCCTGGTGCCACAAAATGATTACAATAGTAGCATCAAAGATCACAATCACAAAGCATCACAAATCACCTTAAAGATGGGCTAGTAATAAGAAAGTCTGAAATAATGCAAGAACTGCCAAAATACGGCGCAGATGTGAACTGAGCACGTGATCCTGAGAACAGCGCTGACAGACCAGGCCTAGAACGTTAAACATTGGGGGGGGGGCACTGTGGTGGAGCCGGTAGAGCCACCACCTGCAGTGCCGGCATACCATTTGGGACCTGACTGCTCCACTTCCCATCCAGCTCTCTGCTGTGGCCTGGGAAAGCAGTAGAAGATGGCCCAAGTCCTTGGGCCCCTGCATCCGCATGGGAGACCCGGAAGAAGCTCCTGGCTCCTGGTTTTGGATCAGTGCAGCTCCAGCTGTTGCGACCAGTTGGGGAGTGAACTACTGGATGGAAAACTTCTCTTTCTCTGCCTCTCTCCTCTCTGTGTAACTCTGACTTTCAAACAAATAAATAAATCTTAAAAAAAAAAAAAAAAAAAAAAAACAGGTAGGTGGCAAGTCTAATAGCTAAACAATAAAGTTTTAGGGCTAGGGTCAGGGTTAGTGTGCTGTCCAGTACAGAAGCCCCTCCTGAGCACTTGAACAACGGGCAGTCTACATTACTACACTAATACAGGCTGTAAGTAAAATTAATACACAGGACTCCAAAAATGTAAAAACAGTATTTTTGTATTGGTTACATATTGAAATGATAGTTTAGCTCCCCTGAGGTAAAACATAATACCTGCCTCCTTTCAGTTTGATATGGGGCTACTAAAACCTTGGAAACTACACACCTGGCTTACACTTGTGATCCACGTCATACTTCTTCTGGACAGGCAGAACAGGAGACAACACATACCAGAAAGTTTATCAGTGATAGAGAGGGGGCCGGTGCCATGGCGCAGGTTAATCCTCTGCCTGCAGCGCCGGCATCCCAAATGGATGCCGGTTCTAGTCCCGGTTGGTCCACTTCCAATCCAGCTCTCTGCTATGGCCTGGGAGAACGGTGGAGGATGGCTCAAGTGCTTGGACCCCTGCACTCACGCGGGAGACCCGGAGGAAGCTCTTGGATCCTGACTTTAGATCAGCACAGTTCCAGCTGTTTCAGCCATTTGGGGAGTGAACCAATGGAAGAGAGACCTTTCTCTCTGTCTGTCTCTCTCATTGTCTGTAACTCTACCTCTCAAATAAAATAAAATATTAAAACAAAACAAAACAAAACAAAACAGATAGGAGAGACAGCAATAAGCAGAACCAAAGAAAGCAGCAATCGCTAAGAAAAAACTTGACAAGGTTAAAAACAAATAGGGGCGGAACCGGCACCATGGTGAAGGCTATTCCTCCGTCTGCAGGGCCAGCATCCCATGTGGGCACCTGTTCTACTCCTGGCTGCTCCTCTTCTGATCCAGCTCTCTGCTATGGCCTGGGAAAGCAGTAGAAGATGGCCCAAGTCCTTGGGCCCCTGCACCCGCGTGGGAGACCCGGAAGAAGCTCCTGGCTCCTGGCTTCAGATCAGTACACCTCCGGCCGTTGCAGCCATTTGGGGAGTGAACGAACAGAGGGAAGACCTCTCTGTCTCTCCCTCTCACTGTCTGTAACTCTACCTTTCAAATAAATAAATAAAATCTTAAAAACAAAACAAAAAAAAAAAACAAAAAAACAAAAAAAAAAAACAGGGGTCGGCACTGTGGTGCAGCAGTTTAATGCCCTGGCCTGAAGCACCAGCATCCCATATGGGCACCGGTTCTAGTCCCGGCTGCTCCTCTTCCGACAACTCCTGCTGTGTCCTGGGAAAGCAGTAGAAGATGGCCCAAGTCCTTGGGGCCCTGCATCCATGTGGGAGACTTGGAGGAAGCTCCTGGCTCCTGGCTTCGGATCAGTGCAGCTCCGGCCACTGCGGCCATCTGGGGAGTGAACCAGTGGATGGAAGACCTCTCTCTCTGTCTCTACCTCACTCTTTAAAATAAATAAAAATAAAATCTTTTAAAAAAATAGTTAAATACAAGTTAAGGACACACAGTTGAAGAATACACAGGCATGTGGCAGGGCTGTCTGCGATGTCGCATCCTGGACCCCATATCTGAGTGCCTGGTTTGAGTCCTGGGCTACTCCATGCTCCTAATCCCAGCTTCCTGCTAATGTACCTGGGAGGCAGCAGGTGACAGCCCTGCTCCCGAGAACTTGGGGTCTGGATGGAGTTCCTGGATCCTTGCTTCAGCCTGGGTCAGCCCTGACTGCTGCAGGTGTTAGAGGGAATGAACCAACAGATGCAAGATTCTCTCTCTCTCTCTCTTCCCCCAACCCTCTTTCTCTCTCTCTCTCCATCAGTCTGCTTTCAAATACATTTTTCCCCAAAGACTTTTTTATTTATTTGAAAGAGTTACAGAAAGAGAGGGGAGGTGGGTTCACTCCCTAAATGGTTGCAACAGCCAGGAATGAGCGAGGCTGATGTTGGTGCTTGGAACTGCATCCGGGTCTCTCACGTGGACGGCAGGTGTCCCAGCACCTGGACCATTTTTTCATGCCTTCCCAGGCACATTAGCAGGGAGTCAGACTGGAAGTGGAACAGCTGGAACCTGAACTGGCACCCATGTGGGATTCTGGCATCCTAGACAGTGGCTTAACCCACTGCATCACAACATCAGTCCCTAAATAAATAAATCCTTTTTAAAAAATAGATGCAAAAGAGATTTCCAAAAAACACATAATACTGCCACTCTACTCATTAAATTAGCTCTGGTCTGAAAAATAGCTTTCATTTAAGATTATGCTCTTGACATGCAGTCAATTACAGAAATCCCCTGTGACTCAGCAATTTCTTTCCCACTTCTATAAACAGAATGAGTGACTGTGTACCCTAAGAGCATCATTCATAAAATCAAAATCTGAACCTAAAATACAACATTTTCATAAAGATGCGAACAAGCAGCAATGAAAACGAGGAAATGACAACCCTGATGAGTCTCAGGTGTAATCCCGGGCGACACACATCAACTACGACCACACGCCCAGGAGCTGGTGTCCCGGCACAGCAGGTTAAGCCGCAGCCTGCACTCCAGCAATGCCAGCATCCCATATGGGCACCAGTTCTAGTCGAGGCTGCTCTACCTCCAACCTAGCTCCCTGCCAGTATGCCTAGAAAGGTAGCAAAAGATGGTCCAAGTGCTTGGGCCCCTGCCACCCATGTGGGAAACCCAGACATGGTTCCAGGCCCCTGGCTTCAGCCTGGTGCAGCCCAACCATTGAGGCCATATGGGGAGTGAATCAGGAATGGGAGATTTATCTCTTCTTCCCTCTTTATCTGTCTCCAACTCTGCCTTTCAAATAAATAAAATTTTTAAAAGTATACAGCTAACACAACTGTACTTTTATAAAATTAAAACGCCAGGAACACTGGACCACAAGAATAGCTTCGGTGGTATAACAGTAAAGAAAAGCAAGGCAGTGCGTGCAAACGAGCTGCAGGGGAGGAAAGCTCTGAGGAGCGAATGGCTGGAAGGGGTACGAGGGACCTGCGCCAAGGGTGTGGCAGCAACTAGCATCAGCGACTGCTGTAACACACACGGACACCACCTTCACCAAGAAGAGACTCTGGAGTGAGCGTTTGGCCTTGCGGTTAAGACGTGCACTTCCCATTCCAGAGCGCCAGCTCTGTTCTCAACGACAGCTTCATGCTAACGTGCTCTCTGGGAGCAGCAGGGATGGCTCCAGTAACTGAGTTCTTGTCACCCACCCGGGAGACCTGGGCCGAGTTCTCAGCTCCCAGATCTGGCCCCGCAGCCACTGCAGGCATTTGGTGAATGAACCAACACACAGGAGCTCTTTCTGTCTCTCTCTCAAATAAATTTTTTAAAAGTAGATTTTCAACTGAGACCCAATAAAGTTAACCTCTATGCTGACTGCTCGAGTCTAAATACAACATGAGAGTACACTAATGCAACAAAATCCCAACAGAAGGGTATGAAAGGAAAACAACTCCACCTAAGCTGTCCCTGAAAGGAGAAACAGGAACACATCCCAGCAAGCAGCCCTGAAGGACCTTACAAGACGAGAAGACTGGGGCAGGCATCTGTCTGAGCCCAGAGACAGAACCCACAACAGAATTCTAGCAGATCAGTCCAGCAACACTCAGAACTGTTCACAGAAAATCCCCACAAGAAGGTTCACAGCAGCTCTCTCCACAGCAGCTCACGTCTGGAAACAAACATCCATCAGCTAATTGGTGAGGGAATAATTCAACTGGTATAACCGTACAACTTATTCAACACCGACAAGGAACAGGGGCAAATGTTTGTGCAGTGTGATTAAGAGGTCACCTGGGGGCTGGGCTTGCGGCACAGCAGGTTACGCCACTGCCTGCAGTGCCAGCATCCCACATGGGTACCAGTTTGTGTCCTGGCTGCCCTATTTCTGATCCAGCTCTATACTAATGCACCTGGGAAGACAGAAAATGGCCCAAGTACTTGGGTCCCTGCGTCCACAGGGAAGATTCAGATGGAGTTCCAGGATCCTGGCTTTGGCCTGGCCCAGCCCTGTCCATTGCTGCTGTCATTTGGGGAGGGAAACAGCAGATGAAGATCTTTTTCTCTCTCCCATACCAGAGCGCCTGAGTCTGAGCTGGGACTCCGCTCAGCTCCAGGTTCCTGCGGACATGCACTCTGGGAAGCAGCAGGCATGGCTCAGGGGGCTGGATCTCTGCCACCTTTTGGGAGACTTAAACAGAGCCCTGGCTCTAGGCTGGCCCAGCCCTGACTGCTAAACACTACACTTTCTTTTTTTAATTTTTATTAAAAGATGTTATTTTTTTGAGAGGTTAAGTTATAGACAGAAAGAGGGAGATGGAAAGAAAGGTCTTCCATCTGCTGGTCACTCCCCAAATGGCTCAACAGCTAGAGCTGAACTGATCTGAAAACAAGAGGTTCTTCCAGGTCTCCCACGTGGGTGCAGGGGCCCAAGGACTTGGGTCATCTTCCACAGCTTTCCCAGGTGCATGAGCAGGAGTCAAAGAGGAGCAGCCGGGACTAGAATCAGGGCCCATATGGGATGCGAGCACCGCAGGTGGAGGCTTACCCCTTCATGCCACAGCGTCAGCCCCAGGCTGCTGCTTTTTATAAGGAATGAAACCCTCAGGATAGGCAATTCATCACAAGAACCAGTTGGGGATTACCAATCCCCCAGGGTCCGACTGATGGGGGATGGGACGGGATACCTGTGAGACAGGGTAATCAAAGGCAATGCCTCCTCAGAGGTACCAGAGGAGGGCTAGGACAAAGAAAGGAGATGATGCAGTTAAGGAAGCCAAAAAAAAAAAAGGTTCAAAAGCAAAGCGTGCTCTGGTCAGTGGGAAGGCTTATGGATGTCACTGTAAGTGAACAGGACACTTACATTACCACTGATATACGTAACCAACCTTCAATCAAAACCAGGGGAAGACAGCAAATGCCTCAGGGGACACAGACCGTGAGCGCAAGAACAACCAGAAGGGGCCCGGGCTGTGGCACCCTGGATTAAGCCACTGCCTGCAATGCTGGCATCTCAGTTCAAGTCCTGGCTGCTCCACTTCTGGTCCAGCTCCCTGCTAAATGAGCTTGGAAAGCAGCAAAGATGGTCCAAGTGTTTGGGGCCCTGCAACCAACAAGAGACCCAAACGGGAGCCAGTGCTGTGGCACAGCGCGTAAAGCCGCTGCCTGCAATGCAGCATCCCATGTGGGTGCTGGTTAGAGTCCCCTGTGCTCCACTTCCAATCCAGCTCTCTGCTATAGCCTGGGAAACCAGCAGAAGATGGGCCAAATGCTTGAGCCCCTGTACCCATGTGGGAGACCCAGAAGAAGCTCCTGGCCTCAGATCAGCCCAGCTTCAGCCGTTATGGCCATCTGAGGGGCGAACCAGCAGACGGAAGATCTCTCTCTTTCTCCCTCTCTCTGGCTCTTCCTCTCTGTAACTCTGCCTTTCAAATAAATAAATCTTTAAAAAAATACACAGCATGTTACAAATAAAGCAGGAAAAGGGGGCATGTGGAGCGGCTCACTGAGAATCGATCTCCATTCTGAGGAACAGGGCGCGCCTGAGGGTGGGCTGCTACAGCTGTCCTGGCACTGGAGTTGGGGTGCGGTCCTCCAGGAGGCACTGGCTTAGCAGCAAGGAAGCAGGCAAGACCTGCAGGAGGGCAGACCCACACACCGCAGCAGCCCACTGTTCCTTGCACCTTAGAACAGCAGTAAATCAACTCTTAGAGGCTGCAGGGCTCAGAGATGAAAGCAAACAGCCTAGAAAATAACTCACTGGGGCAGGCAGCCGTCAAAGGACACAGAGGACGCCTGGAATGTGCAGGTTAAATGGCAGCAGAAGTCAACTCCCTCTGGAACCCGAGGGGCAAACCTGAACGTCTTCTTGTCACCAGGACCCTCCAGGACTCAACAGAGGTCAAGTATCAGATTCAGAGGTGCCCTTCCCCGAGAGCCTGGCGGCCTCAAGGCGGCCTCGAAAGGGCCGAGGTGTGGAACTGAGGAAGAGCAAGGGAGAGCCAGGTTTACGCATCTGGGAAAGAACTTCATGGGAGTTAACTGCACATGGAATTTTCTAGACCTTAACACATGAAAAGCCTACCAGCTTTTCAGGAAGTTACTGCCAGAAAAAACCCTGAGCCCAGACGAGAAAGGCCAACACACATGCTTTGGGTTCCCAGCTGCCAACGGTGTTGTATCTGGACAAGGACAGCAGGTGCCCTACCAGGAAGCCAAGGAAGGCCTGGAGGAACATCCCACAGGGTGGGGCACAGGCCCGAGATGGTGCAGGAGGCAGCACCCCTGAAAGCACACAGACTTCTCTCTTTCATTGCCAATTAGCCCAGAGCCCGCAGGCGAGCAGCTCGCAGGGCTGGCAGCCACTCACCGCCGGCTGGTCCGGGCCACCCAGCCTCTCTTCCTTCTCCACGGTCCTCCGGCAGTCTGGGCACACCCACAGCGGCAGGTGCAGCACACTGTTACCCTTGGGAGCCATGGAAAGAGCCAGTTTGTTCGCAGTCTTAATCCCACTCTCTAAGAATGAAGAGTCTTTGCGTTCACTTCTGCACAGAAGACAATAATCCCCAGCAGGATAGGGTGGCGTCCTATGATTCATGCCAAAACTAAAAGGAGTCTGGAATAGAGAAAAAAAAATCCATTTTCAAGACCTGATCCACAAAGCCAAGACACTTAAAATATATATGTATTTCTAGTTAAAAGGCACACGTATATTTATACAGAGAGACATAAAATAGGAAACTGGTTAAATAAAACCTAGTATTCCAGAAGCTTGTAATACTTCAAATAAAATAGTCATGCTGTAGGAGCAGGCTTGCTGACACTTGGGACAACTGCACCCCATACTGCAGTGTTGGCTTAGGTCCAGCTACTTGGCTTCCCATACAGCTTCCTGCTACCACCACCCACATGGGAGACTCAAATGGAGTTCCAGGCTCCCGGCTTCAGCGTGGCCCAGTTGGGGCTATTGTGGGCATTTGATGAGTAGACCAGCAGTCAGAAGATAACATCTGCCTCTCTCACTCTGCCTTTAAATTAGATGAAAATAGACATTAAAAAAATCTTTAAAATCAGTAATGTCATAAAGAAAATCTCAGCAGGAGTTAGAAAACTGTCCAATTAACCCTTCCACCCAGACTTCTGATTTACTTCCTTGCCATGAGGGAAACTCGGGTCAATTTCAGACCGTGTGAAAGCATCAACACTGTTGATTATCCATGAAGCTGGAAGCCGCTATCCAAGAGGCACCTGTGCACAAAGCTCCAGTCCTCAGACGGGGACTTCTGGTGCGAGGGTGCTGGGAAGTCCACACCGTCTCTGTGGTGGGCACCCAAGATTCAAGACAAATAGTAGGGGGCCTGGTGGCAGCCATGCACCCAAGAGCCAGTCTCCCTCCCAGGCTCAGCAATCCTAATGAGGGAGGCTGGCACTGTGGCACACAGGGTTAAGCCGTCACCTGTGACATGGGCGTCCCTTATCAGAGTGTAGGCTGGAGCCTTGTATACTGCACTTCTGAACTAGCTTCCCGAAGCTAACCTCCTGAGAAGGCAGTGCTTGGGCCCCTGGCAGCCACACGTGAGACCAGGACAGAGTTCCAGACTGCTGGCTTCAGTCTGGTCCAGACATTTGGGGGGGGGGGGGTGTGTGAACCAGTGGATGGAAGTCTCTCTCTCCACCCGACGACCCCTTTCCCCTTCTCCCTTCCCCTCTGTCGTTCTTTCAAATAAATAAATAAATCTTAAAATAATAATGTTGACTTCCTCTCCAACTCCCTCATTTCAATGGCTGCTTTTTCAAACAGCTCCTGAACTGTGGAGTTGTGGGGTTGTGGGGTGAGGGTAGAAATGGCGGCAGAAGCCTCAGAGGTAGAACACACAGGAGGAATTATTACCTCCGACCTTTCCCAGAGATTATCAACTGTCCTATGAGAAATGGACAGGCACAGACACGTCATCCAGCGAGCAAGCACTTCCTCTAGCCGGGGGTGGGGGAGCTGAGCATGACCCCAGCGTGGGCCCTGCGCCTTCTGAGAGCCTGTCCCGAAGGCCCGAGAGCGAGGCCCTAAGTGCACTGGCTGCAGGAGCCCCGCGAGCTTCCAGGGGCAGGCGCTGCTCTGCCCACGCTCCTGCCTGAGCACCCGGCAGGGCCCTGGCAGCAGACGCTCCCTGTCCTCCACCCCTCTCAGCGGCCAGGAGGAGGAGCAGTGAGAGCGGTCTGGTTTTCCCCAGCTTCTCCAGCTTCCTGCAGAGGCTCAGTCAGCCCCCTCAGCAGCCCCACTGCCCCTCCAGTCTTTGATGTTCAACCAAAATCTGACAGGACGGGCCGCGCGAGAGCTCTCTTTGCAGGTATTTAAACAACAGCCACAGCGAAGATCACCAGCATCCCCACTGCCCTGAGACTCAGTGCCTCTCAGTGCTGCTCCTTCCCTCCAGCCGATGGACTGCGTCTGTCACCACAGATTACTCTGCAATTCCTAAAGCTGTATATAAATAACACCACACAATACAGTCTCTCTGATCTGGCTTCTTTCACAGTTACTCTGAGATGATTCCACCCACGGATCAGGAATGAGTACCACCCCACTGTGTAGGTAGGCCACATTCCCCACTGATGCACATTTGGGCTCTCTGTGGGCTCTGGCTGTTAGCAATGGCTGGTATGAACCTTTGTGTGCAATCCTGGTGTAGATACATACTTTTCTCTGCTATAAACATCAAGGAATAGGAGAGCTGGTTCTCAAGGCAGGAATATGTCTAACCTTAAGTAATTGCCCATTTCTCCCAGAGAGCAGTGTCAGAGTTGTGACTAACCCGCATTCCGTGGGTGCAGGATTTCAGCCGCAGCCACTGAGGGCACGCTATTATCCCTCTGTGTCCTCCCTAATGACCAAAGATGTGAAATGTCTTTTCAAAGTGTTTATGCCCATTCTTATCTCCTCTGTGGTGCAGTATCTCATCAACTATTTGGCCTGGCTCAAGAATTATCATCTTTACTACTGAAAAGAATGAGCTCTGGGTTTCATGATTTCTATATTTTAAATTTTCTCCACTGCTTCTTGCTTTTATGGTATTATTTCCTTTCTTTGAGTTACTTTAGGTATAGTTGGTTAAAACTGTTCTTTTTTTTAACGACTTATTTATTTGAAAGGCAGAGCAACAAACAAGGAGAGACAAAGAAAAGAGACCTTCCAAACACTGGTTTACCTCCCAAGAGCCAGGGCTGAGCCAAACCAAAGCCAGCAACTCCATCCTGAACTCCCGTGTGGGTGTGTGGGTGGCACGGATCCAAGGACTTGGGCCATCACTGCTGCCCTCCCAGGCCATCAGCAGGGAGCTGCAGCAGAGGCGGCGGCGGGTCTGCACTGGCGCTTACGTGGATCTGGTCCGGCAGCTGTGCTGCGTCTCCAGCCCGTCTCCACGTCAGGGCAGAAATCCAGGTTGCTGAGCCCTTACCCTGTGTAACTTACATGGTTAACGCCATCAACGTCCCTGTAAACACTGATCTGGAGCATTTAATAAACTCTGATGTTCCTATCCTCTTGATATTTGGAAGTTTAAAAGATCTGTCTAACCTCTTTTTTATTTAAAATTTAAATTTTTTAAAAATTTGTCTGAAAGGGCTGACGCCATGGCTCACTTGGTTAATCCTCCACTTGTGGCACCAGCATCCCATATGGGTGCCGGTTCTAGTCCCGGTTGCTCCTCTTCCAGTCCAGCTCTCGCTGTGGCCCGGGAAGGCAGTGGAGGATGGCCCAAGTGCTTGGGCCCTGCACCCCATGGGAGACCAGGAGGAAGCACCTGGCTCCTGGCTTCGGATCGGCACAGCGTGCTGGCCACAGTGCGCCAGCCACAGCAGCCATTTGGGGGGTGAACCAACGGAAAAGGAAGACCTTTCTCTCTCCCTCTCTCCCTCTCTCTCACTAACTCTGCCTATCCAAAAAAAAAAAAAAAAAAAAAAAACACAACTTTTTTGTCTGAAAGGCAGAGGGGCCAGCACTGTGATATAGCTGGTTAAGTGGCCATCTACAGTACTGGCATTCCTTTTGGGTGCTGGTTCAAGTCCTGGCTGCTCTGCTTCAGAACCAGCTCCCTGCTGCGGCCTGGGAGAGCAGCAGAAGATGGCCCAAGTCCTTGGGCCCCTGCACCCACGTGGGAGACCTGGAAGAAGCTCCTGGCTCCTGGCTTCGGATCGGCACAGCTCTGGCCATTGTGGCCATCTGAGGAGTGAAGGAGCAGATGGAAGACCTCTCTCTCTCTGTCTCTACCTCTCTCTGTAACTCTTTCAAATAAATAAAAACAAATCTTAAAAAAAAAAAAAAAGAAAAAGAAAAAGAAAAGAAAGGCAGGGGGGCAGGCAGGCAGAGAAAAACAGAAATCTCCCATCCACTGGTTCACTCCCCAAATGGTGGCCACAGCCAGGCCACAGCCAGCAGCTCCCTCTGTTATCTTTCATGTGGGTAGCAGGGTCTCAAACACTTGGGCCATCTTCCCTTGCTTTCCCAGATGAATTAGTAGGAGCTGCACTGGAAGCGGAAACGTGGAAGCCAGAACTCAAACCAGCGAGCACTCTAAGATGCTGGTATTGCAAGCAGCAGCTTAACCTACCACGCCGTATCACCAACCCATCCTCTGCATTTTTAAGCATTTTTGCTGGTGCAGAATTCTAAATTACAGTTTTTTTTTCCCTTTCAGCACTTGGCCTATCACAAAGATGTGACTCTTTTTTATTATCATTATTAAAGATTTATATTATTTATTTGAAAGGCAGTTACAAAAACATGGAGAGAAAGATTTTTCATGTACTGGTTCACTCCCCCAGGACCCTAGAACGCCATCCAGGTCTCCCACAAGGGTGCAGGGGCCCAAGAACTTGGGCCATATTCCGCTGCTTTCCCAGGAGCATTAGCGGGGAGCTGGATTAGAAGTAGAGTAGCCTTGGAACCGGCGTTGTGGCATTGTAGGTTAAGCTGCCACCTGCAGTGCCGGCATTCCCATATGGGCGCCGGTTCGAGACTAGCTGCTCCACTTCCAATCCAGCTCTCTGCTATGGCCTGGGAAAGCAATAGAAGACAGCCCAAGTGCTTGGGCCCCTACACCCACGTGGGAGACACGGAAGAAGCTCCTGGATCCTGGCTTTGGATCAGCACAGCTCTGGCTGTTTTGGCCAACTGAGGAGTGAACCAGTGGATGGAAGGCCTCTCTCTCTCTCTGCCTCTCTTTGTCTCTCTGTGTAACTCTTTCAAATAAATAAATACATAAAAAAAGAAAAAAAGGAGTAGAGCAGCCAGAAATTAAATGGGCACTCACGTGAGATGCCAGCAATGCTGGACCAGAGATGTGATGTGACTTCTCTCTCTGGCTTTCACTGGTTCCCAAGACAAGTTCACTATTTGTCTTAATGTTCTTTACTCATATATAACATCTCTTTTCTGACTGCTCTTCAGTTCTGTTAAATCACTGTTTCAGCAAGGTAATTACGATGGGTTTGGGCACCGCTTTCATCTTTCTTTTTTTTTTTTTTTTTTTTTTTTTTGAGATTTTATTTATTTGTTTGAGAGATAGTTACAGACAGAGGCAGAGACAGAGAAAGGCCTTCCATCCGCTGGTTCACTCTCCGAATGGTCACACTGGCTGGAGCTGGGCCGACCCGAAGCCAGGAGCTTCTTCCAGGTGGCGGATTTGCCGGCCCCGCTTTCATTTCTCTTACGCTTGAGGCTTACGGAGTTTCCTGGACATGTGGTTTCACATTTTTCACCAAATTTGCAGTTGATAATTTTTCACCAATTATTCTTTCAAATTATCCCTCATCCCCTCACTCTCCTTTGAGGATATCAACTACACACATTTGGCTCCCCAAATTCTCAGTACTATACTCAACCTGTGGAAGCCCCCAGGCCCCCACAGCTACAGCCTAGACTGTCTCTCGGCCGTAAGCTGAGCGACCCCAGGACCCGTCAGTGTACTTCCCTTCTCAGATAGTGCTACCCTGACTGCCTGTTCTTCCATGTTGGGAAACTGTCGTCTGGTGTATTTTGCCCTTTGTTTAGTATTTGAGGCTGGAAGAAGAATCCAGTCCGAGTCACTGTCTCTTGCTTAGAGGCAGAAGTCCAATTCCACGGACATTGTAAGAAAGACACGCACAGAATGCACACTAAGCAAGCGTGACACCCCAAACCCTATATGTACAGATCTTCAAATGTATAAATATATAAAATATACACACATTGATGTAAGGAAATAAGGTGATCCGGAAATTTTTCCACAGGAGAATGTATGCTTATTCCAAGACAGCAATATGGTTGAACACACCTCAGAAACACCACTAACGACAGTCTTACCATCTGTCTTATCCTTTTGGAGTAAACTTACTCCCTACCCTCGGGAAAACTGTCATTGGTGACCACCGTGTGACGCACATGGGTATGTGCACACGTATACTTAATAAAAGACAGTAAATCATAACACAGATCTGAGCGTTCCTGATAAAAAATCCAAATCCCAGAACTTTTCAAGGACTGACATGGTGCCACAAGTATAAAATTCCACAGCTGGGGTCAGGTATTTGGTATAGCAGTTAAGACACTACCTAGGGGGCTGGTGCTATGCTACAGCAGTTGTTAAAGCCCCAGCCTGCAGGACAGGAATCCCATTATGGGCATTGGTCCAAGTCCTGGCTGCTCCACTTCCAATCCAGCTCCCTACTATGGCCTGCGAAAGCAGTAGAACACGCACGGCCCAAAAGCGTGGGCCCCTGAACCCACATGGGAGACCTGGAACAAACTCCTGGCTCCGGATCGGTTGACCTCTGACCATTGCAGCCACTTGAGGAGTGAACAAGTAGATGGAAGACCTCTCTGTCTCTCCCTCTCTCTATAACTCTGCCTCTCAAATAAATAATTGTCTTTAAAAAATAAATAAAAAATAAAATTCTATTCTTGACCTCAATGTAATGGGTCACAGTCAAAATGCAAGCACACCAAAAATACTGCATAAAATTTCCCTCAGGCTGGGACTGGTGCTGTAGCGTAGCAGGTAAAGGTACCTGCCTCTGCCTCTCTGTAACCCTGCCTTTCAGATAAATAAATCTATTTTTAAAAGATTTTCTTTATTTATTTGAGAGTTACAGAGAAAGGGAGAGATAGAAAGGTCTTCCATCCACAGGTTCACTCCCCAGATGGTCACATCAGCCAGAGCTGGGCAGAGAGCTGGATCAGAAAAGGAGCAGCCAGGACTAGAACCGGTGACCATATGGGATGCCAGCACTGCAGGCAGAAGTTTAGCCCATCATGCCATGGCACTGGCCTCAATAAATAAATATCTATAAGGCATATATGAAACAAAAATGTATTTCATGTTCAGATTTGAGTCCCACCTTCACAGTATCTCATTACATATACACAAACATTCCAAAATCGGAAAAATCCAAATTCCAAAATATTTCTAGTTCCAAGAATATTAGATAAAGGATATTCAATCTGTAGCATCCATTCTGTTTCCTGCTAGGCTTATATTCTATGCTAGTTTAAAAAGTAGTGTTCCCCCAAAAATAAAATTAAACATGAAAAGTTCAAACTTCATGATTACATAGGTAAACGCTTACTACACATGAAGAAAACAGCCTTTTTGGGCATAAAAACAGTAAAATCAACAGCACAATCCAGATGACTTAAGGGCAGTGACAGCTAAAGCCAGGGATCATAGAAAGTAGGTGTGCCTGTGCTGGTGCCGCCCTCCCTTCCCAGGCCTCGGCTCCCTGCGGTGCCCAGCCTCAGGGCTGTCTGCTTCCCACAGGCCCTGGTCTCCCCCAGGAACCACCCCTCACACGGAACTGTCACCGGAACACCTTGCCTTAGACCACTGCCTAGTGGGGTCACAGCCTCAGGAAAGGGTCAAGCATGACACCCAGCTGAGCTGCTGTCTCTGTGCCACTCACCAGCTGAAACGCCTCACAGTCCCCACACAGCCAAAGCCTTGCCAAAGGTGCGCCCCATCCCTCAACCAGCACACGCTGCCACACAGCTGTACCCACCACGACCCTGCACAGCAGACTATCGTACATTTATTGCACCACGTCATCTTTTCTTCAGACACTACACAGTTCTAAAGGCCCCGGATGCACACAGCATGTGCCGGCACCCAGCAGAGGTTCACTGAAGGAACTAGTCCAAGTCACCCATTCCCACTTTGTTCTGCTTATCCAACCACAATTTTCCTAATTTTTCCTTTCTCTTCTCCTTCCCTCCTTCTTCCCTTTTCTCTCTCTACTTCCCAAATGCCCACAGTGGCTATGGCTGGACCGGGGCTGGGCCAAGCTGAAACCAGGAGCCAGGAATTCAACCCGGGTCTCCCACACAGTGGCAGGGTCCCATTCACTTGAGCCATCACCAGGGTGCACATTAACAGAAGGCTGGATGCAAACTCATTCTGCTAGAGGGTGCAGCTGCTACCTGGTAGAGCAGATGGCTGCCCGCCTAAATTTTCTGGATTTTTTACACAATCTTTTTATTTTTTTAATTTTTTGACAGGCAGAGTGGACAGTGAGAGAGAGAGAGAGACAGAGAGAAAGGTCTTCCCTTGCCGTTGGTTCACCCTCCAATGGCCGCCACGGCTGGGGCGCTGCGGCTGGCGCACCACGCTGATCCAAAGCCAGGAGCCAGGTGCTAATCCTGGTCTCCCATGGGGTGCAGGGCCCAAATACTCGGGCCATCCTCCACTGCACTCCCGGGCCACAGCAGAGAGCTGGACTGGAAGAGGGGCAACCGGGACAGAATCCGGCGCCCCGACCGGGACTAGAACCCGGTGTGCCGGCGCCTCAAGGCAGAGGATTAGCCTAGTGAGCCGCGGCGCCGGTCTACACAATCTTTTATTAGTTACCTGTCCTGAAACCCAGGGACTACTGGGTTGCTAAAATACCTACAATATTCTCTTCCAAAAACAGGCAGGAACTAGTGTTACGGTGGAGTAGATTAAGCTGCCACTTGCTACACCGGCATCCCATCAAGAACTGCCAGTTTGAGACCTGTCTTCTCTGCTTCTGACAGAGCTTCCTGCTATCTGCCTGGGGAGGCAGAAAATGGTCCACGAACCTGAGCCCCTGCCACCCATGCGGGAGAACTAGACGGAGTTCTTGGCCCAGATTTGGCTGTGGTGGCCATTTGGAGTGTGAACCAGCAGACAGAAGACCTCTCTCTCTGTCTCTCTGCTTCTCCTCTCTCTGTGTAACTCTGACTTTTGAATAAATAATCTTAAAAAAAAAAAAAGTTAAAATTCAATGTCATACTTCTAAGATTTTTTAAAAATTAAGTAGTGCTACATTTTTTTCATATTTATTTATTTATCTGAAAGGCAAAGTAAAAGAGAGGAAAAAAGTGTGTATACATGCGAAAGAGTGAGAGTGAGTGAGTGAGTGAGAGAGAGATCGATCTTCCATCTGCTGATTCACACCATAGATGACCACATCAGCCAGGTTTGTGCCAAGCCAAGGCCAATGTCAAGAGCCAGGAACTCCATCCTGGTCTCCCACATGGATGGCATGGGTCCAAGCACCCAGATCATCTTCTGCTGCCTTCTCAGGTACATTAACAGGGAGCTGGAATGGAAGCAGAGTAGCCAGGACTCAAACCAGCACCCTGATATGGGGTGTCAGTATCAAGCAGCAACTTAATCCACTGTATCACCAGTCAAACAGCATTTTTTTTAAAAAATAGTGACCATGAAAGTGAGTTTTCTCTAGGATTTTTCAAATTTTGTATTCATTTATTTGAAAGGCAGAGTAACAGACAGACAGATCTTTTATCCACTGGTTCAGACACTTTCAAATGGCCACATTGGCTGCCAAAGCCCATAGCTCAGAACTCCGCCTGGGTCTCCAGGTGGGTGGAAGGGGCCCAGGTATCTGGACCATCTTTTACTGCTTTTCCCAGGCACATTAAGCAGGGAGCTGGACTGGAAGCATCACTCTGATATGGGATGCCAGCGTCATAGGCAGTGGCTTAATCCACTGTGCCAAAAGGCCAGCCCCTCTAGGATTTATTTACTTATTTTTTTACAGCTATTTATTTATTTGAAAGGCAGAGTTACAGAATGGCATGGGGTGGGGGGGACAGAGAGAGAAGTGTTCCATCCACTAGTTCACTCCCCAAATGGCCACAACAGCCAGGGCTGAGTCAGGCCAAAGTCAGGAGCCAGAAGCTTCTTCCGGGTCTCTCATGTGGGTACAGGAGCCCAAGCACTTGGGCCATCCTCTGTTGCTTTCCCAGGTGCATTAGCAGAGAGCTGGATGGAAAGTGGAAGAGCCAGGACTCGAACTGGTGCGCATATGGGACGCTGGTGCTACAGGGGGTGGTTTAACCTGATACACCATAGTGCCAGCCCTTGGGAATTTTTTTAAAAAGATTTATTTATTTATTTGAAGGGTAGAGTTACAGAGAGGCAGAGAGAGGCAGAGAGAGGCAGAGAGAGGCAGAGGGGAAAGAGGGAAAGAGGGAAAGAGGGAAAGAGGGAAAGAGGGAAAGAGGGAAAGAGGGAAAGAGGGAAAGAGGGAAAGAGGGAAAGAGGGAAAGAGGGAAAGAGGGAAAGAGGGAAAGGAAAGGAAAGGAAAGGAAAGGAAAGGAAAGGAAAGGAAAGGAAAGGAAAGGAAAGGAAAGCAAGAGAGAGAGAAGGAAGAGAGAGAAAAGGAAGAGAGAGAGAGAAGGAAGGAAGGAAGGAAGGAAGGAAGGAAGGAAGGAAGGAAGGAAGGAAGGAATTTTTTGTGAATACTATAGTCTCTGTATTCACTTCCCATACAACTAAAAGACTGAAAGAACTCCATAACAGCAGCAGACGTATAGTTCTGGAAATATATATTTCTCTGTCACACTGCTCTCCACTGATTGTTACAACACAATCTATTAAGGTGAAATGAAAAGCTGACATTTAAGGACTACTAACTTCTCAGATGATGGTCAGAATCATCTTCAAAATCTGATGATTCTTAGAAACCACAGTGCCCATTTTAGTAGTGTATGAGCAGTCTTCACAGCAAGACCCAGAAAGTACTGCAGGGGATGGGAGAGAACCACTTAATTAGAACAGAGCCGGGCAAGGCTTTTAGTGGGAGACTAAATGGAACAAGGCAACTAGCATCTGAAACCTAAGTGACCTGAAGTAATTCCAAAGTAGCCACTTGCAAACCTGGCCAGTCCCAAGTCATGCCAACGCTGTGCTGACAGCGGTGGTCAGGCCAAGGGCAGTGCCCAGTCAACCCCAGCCCTCTACCGTGACCATACTCACTTGGCCCAAGGACAGCCAGGCCAAAGGCTGACCAGCACTCAAACACCAGTGACCACAGAGTACTTGCTTCTTGAAAAAGAATCCTCAGCTTTCATAATGCAGCACTGATGATACTAAGTCAGTCTCCAGGGCTATTCCTAAAATGTTTAAGATCTGTGAAACTAAAGATGCAGATGCCGATGCAGCAGGAAAAGCCACTGCCTGGGATGCCGGCACCCCATATGAATACCATTCAGGTCCCAGCTGCCTCACTTCTGATCCAGCTCCTTGCTATGCACGTGGGAAAGCACTTGAAGATGTCAAGGTACATGGGCCCCTGTCACCCAAGTGGAAGATCCAGATGAAGTTCCAGCTTCAAAATCAGCCATTTGGGAAGTGAACCAGCGGAGGGTGGATCTGTCCTGCCATTCTGTCACTCTGCCTTGCAAATACGTAAGACTTAAAAAAAAATCCAGGGAGATGAGTTAAGGCAAGGAGGTACAGAGATTTTCATCTGGGGCACAGGAAAAGGATGGAGGTTTCTAAGCCTTCTGGAGGAACTGGTGAGGAAGGGGAGCAGCAAAGCAGTCATGGACCTGAGCCTTAGAAGTGGGGGGACAGGACATGGCAACACCCAGTCAGCACTGGGGAGCACGGAGGGCCAAGGCAGGCTGGCAGACCGCCGACTGTGACGGGGAGGTTCACCCAGTCAGCGCTGGGGAGCACGGAGGGCCAAGGCAGGCTGGCAGACCGCCGACTGTGACGGGAAGGTTCACCCAGTCAGCGCTGGGGAGCACGGAGGGCCAAGGCAGGCTGGCAGACCGCCGACTGTGACGGGAAGGTTAACCCAGTCAGCGCTGGGGAGCACGGAGGGCCAAGGCAGGCTGGCAGACCGCCGACTGTGACGGGAAGGTTCACCCAGTCAGCGCTGGGGAGCACGGAGGGCCAAGGCAGGCTGGCAGACCGCCGACTGTGACGGGAAGGTTCACCCAGTCAGCGCTGGGGAGCACGGAGGGCCAAGGCAGGCTGGCAGACCGCCGACTGTGACGGGAAGGTTCACCCAGTCAGCGCTGGGGAGCACGGAGGGCCAAGGCAGGCTGGCAGACCGCCGACTGTGACGGGGAGGTTCATCTTCTTTGGAAAAGCACTTGGCGGTGTGTTTCCCAGGACCCTGCAACCCGTCCACCGTCTGCACTGGGAGGCCCACATACTCTGCTCTCCCTGCTCCTGACCAAACCACCTTCTTGCCGAGATGCAGCAGACCTTACCCCGCATCGTGTGGGACACTGTGCCACAGACTCCTCCCGTACCACACCAGCTGCTGGCTTCGCCTTCCTTCCAGCGTCATTTCCATCAGGGTGCAAGCACGTCGCTACCTCCTCCAGAAGAAGCAAAGCACCTCCATCTCCAACGCACGCCCCGCCAGCTGCCCCTACCTGCTTCTCCCTTCCTCTCCAAACTCCTGCGAGACGCACACGCCACAAATACGAGCCACCTAACTTTTAGAAAACAAAACACAAACCACAGGTGAAGACAATGACATCACTAGCACCTATGAGAATGGCCAAACTGCAGGACAACGCGGACACCAAATGCTGGCAGGGACATGGACCAACAGAGATGCACTCAGTGCTGCGGGAATTCAAAACGGGGACAGCCATTTGGAAAGTTGGCTTTAGCAATTCTCACAAAACCGAACACACTCTCATCACCCAGCCCAGCAATCGCAATGCTTGATGGTTACCAAATTAACTGCAAACTCGGGCCTACACAGAAACCCGCACACAGAGGTTTACAGAAGCTCTACTTGTAGCTGCCCAAAGTGGGAGCAGCCAAGACGTCTTCAGCAGGTGAGCAGCCAAGTGGACTGTGCAGTGCGCACAGTGAACTTCGGTGCTACAAAGAGACGAGCTACTCAGCATGAGCACCCAAAGCGCTACCTGCTGTGTGCCCCACCGTGTAACATTCTGGAGACACGAAGCTCTGGAGATGGTAAGAGAGCGCTGGTCGCTAGGAGCTGGGGCAAGGGAGTGGGCAGGCAGTGTGCGCTGGTCGCTAGGAGCTGGGGAAGGGAGTGGGCAGGCAGTGGAGCACAGGCTTTCTGGAGTAGTGGGAATACTCTGCAGGGCACTAGCGTGAATACCCACCCTTGTGCACGCACCTGCAGCTACAGAATGAACACCACAGCGGACCCTAAGTAAACCACGAACCTCGGGGATAACAATGTGGCAACACGGGTTCACTCATCGCAATAAATGTCCCACTCTAGCACAGGAAGTTAGCAACCAGGAGGGTGCAGCAGGCATATGCAAAACTTCTCACTCAATTTTGCTGAGAACCTAAAAACTGACCTAATAATAAAGTCTATAAAAATCTCCTTTAAAGAAACCACAGGTAGGGGCCGGTGCTGTGGTGCTGTGGGTTAAAGCCACAGCCTGCAGTGCCGGCATCCCATATGGGCACCAGTTTGAGTCCCAGCTGCTCCACTTCTCATCCAGCTCTCTCTTATGGCCTGGGAAAGCAGCAGAAGATGGCCCAAGTCTTTGGGCCCCTGCACCCGTGTGGGAGACCCGGATGAAGCTCCTGGCTGGTAGCTTCGGGTCAGCACAGCCCTGGCCACTGGGGCCAGCTGGGGAGTGAACCAGCAGATGGAAACCCTCTCTTCGCTCCCTCTCTCTCTCTCTCTCTGCCTCTCTGTAACTCTTACTTTCAAGTAAATAAATAAAATCTTGAAAGAAAGAGAGAGAGAAACAAACAGGTGACTCCTAGTAACATTTTATTTAACCCAAAATATACAAAATATTATGTCAAAGATAGTATATAGGGGCCAGCACGGTGCCGGCATCACATATGGGCACTGGTTGGAGTCCCAGCTGCTCCACTTCCAATCCAGCTCCCTGCTATGGCCTGGGGAGAGCAGTAGAAAATGGCCCAAGTCCTTGGGCCCCTGCACCCATGTGGGAGACCTGGAAAAAGCTCCTGGCTCCTGGCTTCAGATCCATGCACCAGTGGATGAAAGACCTCTCTCTTTTTCTCTCCTTTTCTTTCTGTGTAACTCTTTCAAATAAATGATAGTATAGAAATTTATTGAAGTATCTCAATCTTTTTTCACACTCAGTCTTCAATGTCCAGTCTGTGTTTCACACTGAGAGCACATCTCAGGGGGAACCAACAATACTTCAAGTGCCAAGTGACCACAGGTGGCCAGGTGCCCTGGGTAGAGAGGTACAGCGCCCCTGCCCCCAGCGAGACTGTCGCTCCCCAGCAACTCCATCGGCATAATGCACAGCAGCTCACTATCTCTTACACGATGTTCTTTTTTTTTTTTTAACAAATTTTATTTATTTGAAAGAGTGACAGAGAGAGGGGGAAAGACAGAGATAGTCCATCTGCTGGTTAACTCCTCAAATGGTCACAACCAACAGGACTGGGCCAGGCTGAAGCTAGGAGCCAGGACCTCCATTTGGGTCTCCCACGTGGTAGCATGGGTCCAAGTACTTAGGCCACCATCCGTGACTTTCCCAGGTGCGTCAGCTGGGTCAGAGTAGAACCTCCAGAACTGGAACCAGGGCTCCAACACTGGAGCAGCATCGCAGGTGCCCCGATGCTGGCCCCCCTCTTACATGATATTCCTTCTTCAGCGGGCCTCCAGGCCCCCACACTCTTGGAGGTTTTTCTCAGAACCCATCCCAACGCCCAGTGTCAAAGATCGCATGAGTCTCTCTGAACTAGGATCTTCACAGGGTCAGTTTCCAGCCTCCTTCCTCACTCTCTCCTCAGAGTTCGTGCTTCAGGCTTCTGGAGGATTGTTTTATCAAAAGTATTTTTCTTCCCTCCCTGATAGCTTTCCAGGGAGGGAAGAATGAAAGGCCTTTCCTCTAAGTCCTAGGCGGTCCCCTGGATTGCAATGTGGACTCAGAAGCTTGGTTTTCCCAAGAGATACACAAAGGGGGCCCACAAAACGGGTCAATGGTTCCTTCGGCCCACAGAAGGAAACGGGAAGAATTCACTTCATTCTGGAGTCTCTAACTCAACATTTCTCAATTAGCATAAGTTACTTTTATCATTAGAAAAGAAGAAAACTCGGAAAATGAGAACTCCAGGAAGCTGAAGGTCAGACCAGCAGCTGATGAGAAGGAGCTCTTGAATTCAGGGCTCTGTCGACAGAGAACAAATCCTAGTGACGCAAGGTCCCCGGCACTCTGCCCTGCACCCTACACAACCAGCCAGACTGAGGGACACCTACCAGACGCAGAGCCGCAGCTTAAACAGAAAACGTCCTTTCATCCCCAGAAGACAGAGCCTGACCTGAGGCAGACGGCACCGAACAGCCAGCAACTGTCTCTCCTCTCCTGCCTCCACGCACAAGGCCCCGTGGAGAAAGCAACAGCATCATCCTCCCGGCTGACAAGGGCAGCACACGGGCAGTCTTCTGCTTCAAGGATCCAGTAACAAACCAGAAACTCCACAAGAAGAAAACCAGTCCAAGAGCATTAGGTAAGAAATGACACACTAGCCTAACCCAGGAAGATGGTCCAATGTACAATAACAAATCCATCCTTGACACTAGCAAACTTTAAGCCTAAGGTAGAGACATTCTTGTATTTTTACTACCAGAATTTCCAGAAACATGCGACAGTTTTTTTATCTTATAACTGTCATTTCATATTTTTATTAAAAAAAGATGTTTTCTGTAAATAATGCTTCAGTGTTTTCCTGTAGTAAGTGTGGAATCCTAGAACTGTGTGCACAACTGTAACTAAGAAACAGCACTCACTCATGGGACACCTGGCAGAGGCAGGCGTTTGGCTTTGCAGTTAGCACCATCTGGAGCACCTAGGTCCGCAGCGCTGCCTGGGTTCAAGTCTGAGCTCCAACTCCGATTCCAGGTTCCTGCTAATGCACACCTGGGAGGCAGCAGGTGACGGCTCAGGTAGTAGAGCTCCTGCCAGACCCCACGTGGAGACCCAGAGGAGTTCCTGGCCCCTAGCTCTGTTTGGCATCGCTCAGTCTCAGCTGTTGTGGGCATTTGGGGAGTAAACTGGCAGATGGGAGGTATCTCTTTTTTTCTCAACCTTTCAAATAAATAGTTTTTAAGAAAATTTTATTCCAAAGAGCTTTTGAAATCTTTATTTTTAATCCTAACAATCACACTTCCACAACTAATATAGCTTGACTCAATAAAAGCAAAGACCAGTGAAATTTCAGGTAGTTTTAAGTTCATCCACAAATTTTTTTAAAAGATTTTATTTATTTATTTGAGAGGTAGAGTTAGACAGTGAGAGAGACAGAGAGAGAGGTCTTCCTTCTGTTGGCTGACTCCCCAAAATGGCTGCTACAGCCGGCGCTGTGCAGAAGCCAGGAGCCAGGTGCTTCTTCCCAGTCTCCCATGCGGGTGCAGGGGCCCAAGCACTTGGGCCACCTTCCATTGCTTTCCCAAGCCGTAACAGAAAGCTGGATTGGAAGAGGAGCAGCTGGGACTCAAATCAGCACCCATCACAATTTTTTTTAATTAATTAATTTGAAAGTCAATTACAGAGATAGAAAGAAAGTATCTCCCACCTGCAGGGTTCACTCCTCAAAAGGCCGCCAACAGTTGGGGTTGGCCCGGTTGAAGCCAGGAGCTAGGAGCTTCATCCAGGTCTCCCACATTGGTTGCAGGGGCCTAACATGGGCCTCCCTCTATCACCTTCCCTAGGCCATCAGCCAGGAGCTGGATTGGAAGTAGAGAAGCCAGGATACAAACCAGCACCCACATGGGACACCAGCCAACGTCACAGGCAATGGCTTAATGTACTACACAGCAATGCCAGCCCCACTTATCCCCAAAATCCACCACAAGACCAGTACTGTACCAGTAGACTGGTAGCTGCTAGTTACATGTGGCTATGGAACACCTGAAATGTGGCAAGTCCTGGTTGAAATGTTCCCTAAATACAAAACACTCACAAGATGTCAAAGACAGAATGGTAAAAGGGATGCAAATTACCTCAGTAATAATTGTTACATTGTTTCTATGTTATATTTGATACGGTGGCTATTTAAAGATACTGATACAATTGATTGCTACTATTTATAATATGGTTACTTTTATAACATTTTTAATTTTTATAACAGGTTACCAGAAAAGTTTCAAACTATTTCTACTGCAACAGAACTGGACTAAAGCTTCATTGTTTTCCCTTGTCTCATCTTCTGTAAGTGCTAATAAGGAAACAAGTGTTGGGGCCAGGTGGGGAGCAAGTCTGGTGCAGCAGGTTAGGCCAGCGCGTGGGACCTGCGCACACACACTGGAGTGCTTGGTTCACATCCCGCTCTCCCACGTTACCACCCAGCTTCCTACTAATATGCCTAGGAAGGCAGAGAACGATGGCCTGAGTACTTGGGTTCCTGCCACCTACCTATGTGGGAACCCAGATGGAATTCTGAGGTCCTGACTTTAGCCTGATAACATTTGAAAAGTGAACCAGCAGACAGAAGATGGATCAACTGATTGATCTCTTTCAAAAAATTGTTTTTTATTTTAAAGAGTGAATATGCAGGGGCCAGCACTGTGGCACAGTAGGCTAAGACTCCGCCTGTGGCGCCAACATTCCATATGGGCACTGGTTCAAATCCCAGCTGCTCCACTTCCAATCCAGTTCCCTACTGATGGTCTAGGAAAGCAGCAGAGGATGGTCCAAGTACTGGGGACCCACACCCACAAGGGAGACCCAGAAGAAGCTCTCTGATCCTTATCAGTCCAGTTCTGGCCGTTACAGCCATTTGGGGAGTGAACAAGTGGATGTAAAACCTCTCTGGGGCTGGCACTATGGCATAGCGGGTAAAGCTGCTGCCTGCAGTGCCAGCACCTCATATGGACGCTGGTTCCAGTCCCTGGCTGTTCCACTTCCAATCTAGCTCTCTGCCATGGCCTGGGAAAGCAGTGGAAGATGGCCCAAGTCCTTGGGCCCCTGCACCCAGGTGGGAGAAGCTGAAAGCTCCTGGTTCCTGGCTTTAGATTGGCACAGCTCCAGCCATTGTGGTGATCTGGGGAGTGAACCAACAGATAGAAGACTTTCTCTCTCTCTGCCTCTGCCTCTCTGTAACTCTGCCTTTCAAATAAATAATCTTAAAACAAACAAAAAAAATACTTCCATGAAAAGGAGCAAGAACTTCTTGAAATAATGGCTAGTTTCAGAGCTGAGAAGAATGCAGCTTCCAATACCCTAAAATAAGAAAACATTCAAAGATGGATGAAGGCTGGCACCCCAGCTCACTAGGCTAATCCTCTGCCTGCGGCGCCGGCACCCCGGGTTCTAGTCCTGGTTGGGGCGCCAGATTCTGTCCCAGTTGCTCCTCTTCCAGTCCAGCTCTCTGCTGTGGCCCGGGAGTGCAGTGGAGGATGGCCCAGGTCCTTGGGCCCTGCACCCTCATGGGAGACCAGGATTAGCACCTGGCTCCTGGCTTCTGATCAGCGCAGTGCGCCGGCCATGGCAGCCATTTTGGGGGTGAACCAACGGAAGGAAGACCTTTCTCTCTGTCTTTCTCACTGTCTAACTGTGCCTGTCAAAAACAAACAAACAAAAAAAAACAAAAAACCATGGATGAAGACATATCAGCAGTCAGCTCAAAGGAGTTGATTCACTGTATGAAATATGAAATCTGAAGACTAGACCAATATAAGATGTATAAATAATATGCAAGCAAGGAACACTCTAGATTGAACAGTGCCATGCCAGTAGAAGTAGAGGAAATGATGGCACTATAAGACCGTGAGAGAACTAACGAATTCAACCAGGAATCATCCATGGATGCTGAAGTCAGCAGGTCAAAGTGCTGACAAGGGGCCACTGCCGTGACACGGCGGGTGAAGCTGCCACATGCAGTGCCAGCATCCCACACAGGTGCCGGTCCCAGTCCTGTGCTCCTCCTCCAACCCAGCTCTCTGCTATGATCCGGGAGAGCAGTGGAGGATGGCCCGAGTCCGTGGGCCCCTGCACCCACGTGGGAGACCTGGAAGAAGCTCCTGGCTCTTGGCTTCGCGTCAGCTCAGCTCTGGCTGTTGTGGCCATTTGAGGAGTGAACCAGCAGAGGAAGACTGACCAACCACTCTCTCTGCTTTTGTTATCTCTGCTTTTCAAATAAATCAATCTTAAAAAAAAAAAAAAGTTTGTTGACAAACAGGACATTTACCATGATCTCAAAATAAATCCTTAAAAAATATCAATTGGTTACTAATAAGTATAAAATTCTTATTAACAAACTTTACAGTGGTGAAACCCATCAGACACCATCTTAATCACATGGTAGTAGGGAACAAATCAACCTCGTTAAATTCCTCACATGCACTGCACAGAATACATTATAACTTGTGTGGAATTCCTGACAAAACACAAAACTTGAGTTGAATCACAAGGAAATATCAGTTATACTCAAACAGAGGATCTTCTACCACTGGCTCACTCCCCAAATGTTTGTAACGGCTGGAGGTGGGCTGATCTGAAGCCAGGAGCTTCCTCTGGGTCTCCTATGTGGGTACAGGGGCCCAAGCACTTGGGCCATCTTCTGCTGCTTTCCCAGGCATATTAGCAGGGAGTTGGATGGGAAATAGAGCAGCTGGGACTCGAACCAGCATCCATATGGGATGCCAGTACCTCAGGTAGTGGCTTTTCCTAATACGCCACAGCACCGGCCCCAATAAACAAATCTTAAAATAAAAAAAGCTATCAAGTATCAAAGGAAAAATCAAAACATACTTTTATAGAAAAAACATAAATCTTTATTGAGAAAAATACCACAAACAAATGGACAAAAATAATACAATCAAGATGGCAAAGCCTGCGCCGCGGCTCACTTGGCTGATCCTCTGCCTGCAGTGCCGGCACCCCAGGTTCTAGCCCCAGTTGGGTCGCCGGATTCTGTCCCGGTTGCTCCTCTTCCAGTCCAGCTCTCTGCTGTGGCCCAGGAAGGCAGTGGAGGATGGCCCACGTGCTTGGGCCCTGCACCTGCATGGGAAACCAGGAGGAGGCACATGGCTCCTGGCTTCGGATCAGCACAGCACGCCAGCCGTGGCGGCCATTTGGGGGGTGAACCAACGGAAGGAAGATCTTTCTCTCTCTCTCTAACTCTGCCTGTCAAAAAAAAATAAATAAAAAATAAAATAACATGGCAAAGTGAGCATTCTCCAAACTTATCTACAAAATTAAGACATGAATCAAAATCAAAATCCATATGTGGAATCTGTATGTGGAAATGTAAAACAACACTCATGAGAGAAAGACCCTAAGACTTATTAGAAAGCTATGATATCTGAGAGTATGGCTTAGTCCCAGGCACAGAGAAGTCGGAGTGGATGTGTGGCCTCGCCGTTAAGACACTGACTGAGATGCCAGCATCCCACACAGGAGGGCTGGGTTCAAGCCCCAGCTCCACCCCTGATTCCAGCTTCCCACTAACACGCACCCTGGCAGGCAGGTGGTGGCTCACGTGGGAGACAAGGATCGAGTTCCCGGCTCCCAGTTGCAGCCGCTCCAGCACCTGGCTGTTGCACACATTTGGGGAGTGAAGCAGCAAACTGGAAGCAAACAGGGATCAATGATCTTCTCTCTTTCAAACAGATAAAATTAGAAACTTTTGTAATACAGATGGCCCCAAAGAGTACTAAGGAACGAATGGTCTTTTCAATTAATGATGCAGAACACACAGGTACCCAGTTGGGAAAAATGAAACTGGACTCCTCCTCACACCATACATACACATACAAAAGTTAATTTCAGAATCACAGACTAAATGTGAAAGACACTCATGGATCTCCACAGCCTCAGGTGCCGGAAACCATGTTAAAGGAAGGCATTAAAGTCTAAGAAAAAGTCAATATCAGCTATTTAAACATCAAAACTTCCAGTCAAAAGACAACAGTAAGAAAGTTAAAAAATGAAAAAGAAAAAATATACAACTCGATTGAAAGAAAATGGAAAAAAAAAGACTCCAACAGTCTTTTCACAAAAAGATAATGAGATAAGCAAAGATAACCTGACATGTAATCGGAGAAATTACACTAAGTCACAGTGAGACACCACCATACACCCACCAGACAGGCTGAAATAAGAACTGTGGCAAGGCCACACTCAGGCAGACATCTGAAACAAGGTAAGAACCTATTATGCACTGCTTGTGAAGTGCAAACGGGATGGCCACTTTGGAGAATAAGCAGGGTAGCAGGACTGTGAAAACACACATGCATGTATATGTGTATGCATGAAAAGACACATGCATGTATATGTGTGTATATGAAAATGTACCACATGTGCATGTGTATATGTTCACATGAAAATAAACATGCATGTGTGTATGTAAATGCACATACATGTACATGTGTGCATGAAAATGTGCATGCATGTACGTGTGTATATGAAAATGCACATTTATGTGTGTGTGAAAATGTGCATACATGTATATGTGAAAATGCACATGCATTTGTGTGCATATGAAGATGTGCATACATGCAGTGTATATGGAAATGCACATGCATGTATGTGTGTGTATATGAAAATGTGCATGCATGTGTATGTGTATATATGGAAATGCACATACATTTATGTGTGTATATGAAAATGTGCATACATGAACATGTGCACATATGAAAATGCACATGCATGGCTCCCCAGCAACTCTCCTTCTAGATACAGATTCTTCCTCACATTGTCTTTTTTTTAATAAACAAACCTTTTTTTAAAAGATTTATTTATAGCTGGCACCACAGCTCACTAGGCTAATCCTCCGTCTGCGGCACCGGCACACCGGGTTCTAGTCCCGGTCAGGGCGCCGGATTCTGTCCCGGTTGCTCCTTTTCCAGGCCAGCTCTCTGCTGTGGCCAGGGAGTGCAGTGGAGGATGGCCCAGGTGCTTGGGCCCTGTACCCCATGGGAGACCAGGAGAAGCACCTGGCTCCTGCCATCAGATCAGCACGGAGCGCCGGCCGCGGCGGCCATTGGAGGGTGAACCAACGGCAAAAGGAAGACCTTTCTCTCTGTCTCTCTCTCTCACTGTCCACCCTGCCTGTCAAAAAATAAAATAAAATAAAATAAAAGATTTATTTATTTATTTACTTAGAGAGAAAGAGAGAGGTTCACTCCCCACCGATCCAAAGCCAGGAGCTTCCTCTGGGTCTCACGCATGGGTGCAGGTGTCCAAAGACTTGGGCTATCTTCTTCTTCTTCTTCTTTTTTTTTTTTTTGACAGGCAGAGTGGACAGTGAGAGAGAGAGACAGAGAGAAAGGTCTTCCTTTGCTGTTGGTTCACCCTCCAATGGCCGCCGGGGCTGGCGCACTGCGGCCGGCGCACCTTGCTGATCTGATGGCAGGAGCCAGAAGCCAGGTGCTTTTCCTGGTCTCCCATGAGGTGCAGGGCCCAAGCACCTGGGCCATCCTCCACTGCACTCCCTGGCCACAGCAGAGAGCTGGCCTGGAAGAGGGGCAACCGGGACAGAATCCAGCGCCCCGACCAGAACTAAAACCCGGTGTGCTGGCGCCGCTAGGCGGAGGATTAGCCTAGTGAGCCGTGGCGCTGGCCTGGGCCATCTTCTACTGCTTTCCAGGTTACAGCAAAGAGCTGGATGGGAAGAGGAGCAGCCAGCCCCCATATGGGATGCCAGCACTGCAGGTGGCGGCTTTACCCGCCATCCCACAACGACGGCCCCACATTAAGTCTTACCCATGAAGCAAAATACACAGCCATGATTATTTACACAAGCCCTAAACTGGAAGCAACCCAATTTCCCATCAACTGTAGAGTAGATAAATAAATCAATCTATTTATATCATGAAATACTAGTTAGCAATTAAAAGGGAACAAACCATAGCAAGGTACAAAGCAAATCTTTTACTTATTTATTTATTTGACAGGTAGAGTTGCAGACAGTGAGAGACACATGTGCACAGAGACAGTGAGAGAGAGAAAGGTCTTCCTTCCGCTGGTTCACTCCCCAAATGGCCGCTACGGCCAGCGCTGCACTGATCCGAAGCCAGGAGCCAGGTGCTTCTTCCTGGTCTCCCATGTGGGTGCAGGGCCCAAGCACTTGGGCCATCTTCCACTGCCTTCCCGGGCCACAGCAGTGAGCTGGACTGGAAGAGGGGCAACCGGGACTAGAACCGGCGCCCATATGGGATGCCAGCGCCACAAGTGGAGGATTAACCAAGTGAGCCACGGCACTGGCCACAAATACAATTGAGTGAAAGAAGTCACACAACAAAAACTCTATGTAGCATGCTTCTAGTCATATAAAGTTCAACTGCAGGAAAAACTGCAGTGTTTAGAAATGTATGTTCACTTTATCTATAAAGGAAAAGAGAACTGTATCCAGGAAGTACTCTTTTGGAATTCTGGTAACATTAAAAACAACTTTATCTAAATGGCACTTACACCAGAAGTCAAAACAACCTGCAAAGCTGTACATTCATTTTATGCACTTACAGTATTTAACAGTACAAATTTCTGACAAGGAAACAAGGTAATTCAATGAGGAAGAGAGGCTCCTCAGAAAACAATGCACACCTCATATTCATGTAGAAGGAAGACAACTCCAATCTTAATTCACATTATATGGGAAAATTCACTTGAAATGTTATCACTATCACCCACATAAAAACTAAAATTTTAAAACCTCTAAAAGAAAGGAGAAAATATTCCCATATAATAAAGTAAGCAAAGATTTTTTGAGACCTTAAATGCATTCATCATAAAAGAGAAAGATCAATAAAATAGACTTCATCAAACTTAAAATCATCTTTTCTTTTTTAATCATCTGTTTAAGACATGGTTGCTTTCGACTACTCTCCTAGGTAGAGCTGGGAGGAGCACTTCTTCCCCTCTTACAAAGAAAAATAGCCAGACTAGTTTCAAATTTGTGACTGTTTTTTGAACCTATTGGAGAGATGAGGTTACATGGGAAGAACTGGCCCCAAACCCACGTGTCTGCAGAGAAAGGGAACAGATGCGTACTCAGGGTAGACAAGTCAGACACAATCAGTCACAAGAGCTCACCAGCAGCAGATGACAAATTGAGAGAGGCTGCAAGCAGGCTGCCAGAACAATTTCTGGGCGTTCCAGAAACGGGGCCCATCTGCACACCCTTGTAGCATCTTTCTTGGCCAAGCGCAGGAAGATGGGCACTGAGATCAGAACGCTTAGAAGCACTGACAGTAGAACAGGAAGAGACAAAGAGCCACAAGGGAGCGGCAACACATTCCAACCTGACCCTCCCTTTCTCTCTCCACCAAGGAACGAAGGCCGTGGAACTCACTCTGTGCAGGGAAGGGTTTTACTGAACACAAATTGCCACGGGGTACCAGCATTGTGGCATACTGGATATAGCCGCAGCCTGTGACTCTGGAAAGCCATGTGGACACCAGTTCCTGTCCCAGCTGCTCCACTTCCGATCCAGCTCCCTGCTAATGACCTGGCAAAACAGGGGAAGATGGTCCACCTGTTTGGACCCCTGCACCCTCATGGGAGACCCAGAGAGCGCTCCTGGCTTTGGCCTGGCCCAGTCCTGGCTACTGCAGCCACCCACCTGGGGAGTGAACCAGTGGATAGAAGATCTCTGTCTCTCCCTCTCTCTGTAACTCTTTCAATCATAAATAAACCTTAAAAATAACAGCAGGTGCAGGCATTTGGTGCAGAGAGGAGAAAAAAAAAAAAAACGCACAGGCATTAGGTGCAGTGGTTAAGATGCTGCTTGGGGGGCCAGTGCTGTGGCGCAGTGGGTTAACACCCTGGCCTGAAGCGTCAGCATCCCATATGGGTGCCAGTTCAAGACCTGGCTGCTCCACTTCTGATCCAGCTCTCTGCTGTGACCTGGAAAGCAGTAGAAGATGGCCCAAGTCCTTGGGCCCCTGCACCCATGTGGGAGACCCAGAAGAAGCTCCTGGCTCCTGGGTTCAGATCGGCGCAGCTCCAGCCATTGCAGCCAATTAGGGAGTGAACCATCAGATGGAAGACCTCTCCTCTCTCTGTGTGTAACTCTGACTTGCAAATAAAAAAATAGATCTTTAGAAAAAAAAAAAAAAAAAGATGCTGCTTGGCAGATGACAACCCAAAGTACCTGAGTGGGCCTGCCACCCATGTGGGAGACCAGGATGGCATTCCAAGCTCCTGGCTTTAGATTGGCCCAGCCCCAGTGAACCAGGACAGAAGATCTATCTCCCATCCTCTGTCTCTTTCACGCTGCTTTATAAATAAGTAAGTCTTTAAAAAAAAAAAGATGCCACTTAGAATACTACATCCTACATCAGAGGGTCCAGGTTAGGGTCCCAGCTCCACTTCCAATTCCAGCTTCTCATCACTGCACACCTTGAGAGGCAGCAAGTAACTCAAACAGACGGGTCCTTGTCATCCCCGAGACCCAGACTGAATTCTAGGCTCTTGGCTTTTGCCTGGCCCAGCCCTGGTTGTTGCAGTTATTTGGGCAGTGAACAAGCATATATAAGATCTGACTCTCTACTTCTCAAATAAAATGAAAATAAAGAAGTAGACATGGGGCCGGCGCCATGGCACAGTAGGTTAATCCTCTGCCTGCAGTGCCGGCATCCCATATGGATGCCGGTTCTAGTCTCGGCTGCTCCTCTTCCAATCCAGCTCTCTGCTGTGGCCTGGGAAAGCAGAAGATGGCCCAAGTCCCTGGGCCCCTGCACCTGCATGCAGACCCAGAAGAAGCACCTGACTCCTGGCTTTGGGTCGGCACGGCTCCAGCCATTGCAGCCTTCTGGGAAGTGAACCAGGGGATGGAAGACCTCTCTGTCTCTACCTCTCTACCTCTCTCTCTCTCTCTCTCTACCTCTACCTCTACCTCTCTGTAACTATGCCTTTCAAAGTAAATAAATAAATAAATCTTAAATATTACTATCATTCATATCCATGTTTAAAAGAAAAAGCAAGCTCTGTCAGGGTAGGCGCATGGCCTAGGTGTTAGGGTACCACTTGGGATACCTACAGTGTCTGGGTTCACTTCCCAGCTGTCTCCTGATTCTGCCTTCCCACCAATGCAGACCTGGCAAGCAGCAGGTGATGGCTCAAGTAGTTGGGTCCCTGCCCCCCATGTGGAAGACCTGGATTGAGTTCCAGGTCCCAGGTATCTGGTGAGTAAACCAGCAGACAAGAGGTTTCTCTAGGCAGAACAGTATTTGGGAAAACTATGGAACTGAACCAGTAAGTAATCTCACCTCTAACATCACAGAGCGAGGCTCTGAATCCAGCCACACGAATCTGGGGGCTGAACTAACCAGCGCCACAACTAACGACCTCTCTCCAACTATCACTGTCTGAGCCCGCCAGGGAAGGCTTCCTACCTGCAACATCCACTTGGAAAACGCCCCACTGCTTTCAACGCGGTTCACGCAGCATCTTCCCTTGCGGAACCTGGCGCACTCTGCTCCCACACTCACCTCCCTGCTGCTCTCATGGCGCCTATCACAGAGCTTTCTGGCTGAGACTCCGCTCCAACCACCTTCCACAACACAGCCTGCAACGCTGACCATGTCCACTCAAAGGACAACCAAGAGAAGACAAAGACGCTCCGGCCTTCCTGAGCTTTTCACCTTTCTCACACCCAGTGCCCAGTGCCTGCTGGACGGCAGCAAGTAGGAAACGGTCTGAATGCCTGACCATGGGGAACAAGCTGCCCACCTGCACAACCTGCAAAACAGCCCCTGGGGCTGGTGCTGCGGCACAGTGGGCTATGCCTCAGCCCCTGGGGCTGGTACTGCGGCACAGTGGGCTATGCCTCAGCCCCTGGGGCTGGTGCTGCGGCACAGTGGGCTATGCCTCAGCCCCTGGGGCTGGTGCTGCGGCACAGTGGGCTATGCCTCAGCCCCTGGGGCTGGTGCTGCGGCACAGTGGGCTATGCCTCAGCCCCTGGGGCTGGTGCTGCGGCACAGTGGGCTATGCCTCAGCCCCTGGGGCTGGTGCTGCGGCACAGTGGGCTATGCCTCAGCCCCTGGGCTGGTGCTGCGGCACAGTGGGCTATGCCTCAGCCCCTGGGCTGGTGCTGCGGCACAGTGGGCTATGCCTCAGCCCCTGGGGCTGGTGCTGCGGCACAGTGGGCTATGCCTCAGCCCCTGGGGCTGGTGCTGTGGCACAGTGGGCTATGCCTCAGCCCCTGGGGCTGGTGCTGCGGCACAGTGGGCTATGCCTCAGCCCCTGGGGCTGGTGCTGTGGCACAGTGGGCTATGCCTCAGCCCGTGGTGCCGGCATCACCTATGTCCCAGCTGCTCCTCTTCTGATCCAGCTCTCTGCTATGACCTGGGAAAGCCGTGGAAGATGGCGCAAGTGCTTGGGCCCCTGCACCCACATGGGAGACCCTGAAGAAGCTTCTGGCTTCTGGCATCAGACTGGCCGTTTGGGGAGTGAACTAGCAGATGGAAGACCTTTCTGTCTCTCCCCTTCTCTCTCAAAATAAATAAATAAAATTTTAAACAGATCCTGAACTCACATGCATACTGCACAATCAGACAGCTCCACTCACTGACACTGCTTCAAAAACTACACCTCTGGCTTCTGAGGGCATTCCCCATGACCACCAAGGAGAAAACCTGAGTCAGCACACAGATGACCTTTTTTTTTTTTTTTTTTGGACAGGCAGAGTGGACAGTGAGAGAGAGAGAGAGAAAGGTCTCCTTTTTTCTGTTGGTTCACCCCACAATGGCCGCTAAGGCTAAGTACTTGGGTCCCTGCCAACCTGTGGGAGACTCAGATTGAGTTCTGGGCTCCTGGCTTTGGCCTGGCTGTTATGGGCATTAGGAGAGTGAACCAGCAGTTAGAAGATCTGTCTGTCCCTTTTTCTCTCTCTGCTTTTCAAATAAATAAAAACTTAAAAAAAACTTGAAGATAACTGTGCCCTCTGTTGAGGAGAGATGGCCAGGGTCATTTGCTGAGAAGGAGAAATACCCCAGGTCACGGAGAGTAACTAACCTTTGACGGGACGGTCAGAAATTCAGGAAGAAAAGAGGAACAGCAGGTGCCAGAGACTTCAAGAAGGGGCGTGGACGAAGGCGCATCTGGCATGTCCAACTGCCGGTGGACAAGATGGCCTGCCCTGTGTATCTGATGGTCTCCTTCCCCAGGGCTTACTCGATGGGCTAACCAACAAAGCCACAGAGCAGCAACAATGGAGGTGACACATTTGCTCAGCCGCATGGGCTCTCACCAAGATGATCTAATCTGCTGTTGTCCAACCCGCACAATACCTCCGGGAGATAAGCAGGCAGCAGGTTAACTACACTGGGCCCTTTCAGCACGCAGTCACCGGTAATCTGTCTTCATCTGTAGAGACAGAAACTGTACAGGAGTTTAGACAGAAGTCTAGTATTTTCAAAAGTACTTGTAACTACTAAAGGGAGATAACAGGTGAGCAGATCCAGGAAGCAGCCGCAGGCTCTGGGCCTGAGGCAGAATGCCTCAAGAAGAAACGAATTCCAAAGCGTCCAGGCCTTTCAGGCTGCGGTTCAGGTAGCAGCAGAGCAGGCGAAGGCCGCTGCAGCACCCAGGGAGGTGCCCTCAGAGGGGCAGAGGCACCGCGCTGCCGAGCGCTCTGGAAAGCCAGCAGGCTGCTGAGAGAAGGGCTCAGGCAGCCACCATGGGGATGCAGGTGAGCACCAAAGATCAAAGGGGAGGAGAGCGCACAACCCAACTGCTTTCCGTGGCCTGCAGCGCCCTCTGCTGACAACCACAGGGTCACCCTCAAATCACACGCAGGGTACTGCAGGGTGGGTTTGAAGCCAAGAGGCGGGAAGCTGACGACAGGCAGTGCAGACCTGGGCTACTCAGCTCCACATATATCCTTTCTGCTTCCTCTGTAAAGATGGAGCTGTACCTTTAAGCACAGATGCTCCCTGGCCTTGTGAGGCTACACCCTAACAAACCCACAGTAAGCTGAGAACAACATAGTCGGAACAGTGTCAGGTGAAGGCTCAAGTGGGCGGATCCCTGTTGCTCATGTGGGAGACCTGCACACAGCTTCAGTGTGGCCCAGCCCTGGCCACTGACAGCATTTCAGTAGTGACATAGCACACGGGAGCTCTGACTCTCAGATACAGTGTTAAATACACCTAACCTACCACACAATCCAGCCTAGCACACCGGACGCTGTCGAGTGCCTGCTGTTCCCCCTGATGCCTCAGGGCTTCCTGCGCTGGCTGCCCAGCACCCAAGGATCACATCACACATCACTAGCCCAGGAAAATATCACAATTCCAAATCAAAGTACAGGGACGGGAGCTGGGGCACAGCGGTTAAGCCTCCATCTGTGATGCCACAAACCATCAGAGTGCTGGTTTGAGTCCCAGCTGCTCTGCTTCCAATACAGTTCCCTGCTAACATGCCTGGGAAGGCAGTGCAAGGTGGCCTGAGTGCTTGGGCCCCTGCCATTCATGTGGGAGTCACAGATAAGAGTTCTGGACTCCTGGTTTTGGTCCGGACCAGCCCCAGCCACTGCGGCCATTTGAAGACTGAGTCACCTACAGAAATCCCATGTCAATCTCTCTTTCAAATAAATAAATTAAATCTTAAAAACAAAAATTTAAAGTACGATGGTGTATCACTTTCACACCACCATGGTCACGGTCTGTCTGTGTTTCTCCCTTGCTGCCAGCAGAGGGAGCCCTTCCTGGTGGGTAGTGACATGGCTGCCAGGCTCCCCAAGGCACAGCTTCTCTGATGGTGAGCCGTGCGTGCTTGTGCAGCTCTGGACTTGGACAGCTGGTGCAGTCAGGAGCTGAGAGACGCGAACCTGCACCCCCACTTAGGTAACTGCTCCTGTGTCTCTGCTCAGACCCAGCCAGGCCTTCACCAGCAAGCCTGCTGCCCAGCTGCACGTGGAGGCACGTGAGTGTCTGCAGGAGGGATCCAGCAGCAATGCCCATCAATCCTGGCTTACCGGAGCCAGAGTCTTCCCACGAACCCCCATGGATTTCAGGGTTCACACTCACCAGCCTTAGCTCACCTACACCCCAAATCACTCTTGCTTGCCTGATGGTTATGGACGACCGGTTCCGGCTTGGGCAACCCAGCCAAACAGTCGGCTGCCACGGTACCTTCTCTACAGGTCCGAAGCCCACCTTGGCAAGAAGCCCCCTCTCAGACACGTCCTTTCTTGGGCACCATCTGTCAGCCCTAGGGTATCTTCCGAGTTCTCTTTCCAGTGTGTAGTTACTCTCCAACACAGCTTAATCATTCTTTAAACTTTCCTGTTTAAATTACTGTGTGATTCTGTACACTCTATTCCTGTGGCACACACTATGGACTCACTGAGTGACTATTCTGACAGCACAGATACTGCTGGTTTATGTTAGAAGTGAGGTAGTGGCCTCACAATCAGGGACTCTCTCATTCTGTCACATACAACGGATTCTGGAAGATGACAGAACAGTCCACCGGGGACCCACCCTCTCAGATGGGAGGCCTCGGGTATCAAAGGGCTGTCCCACAAAAGACAACATGAGGATACTTCACGTGCCAGGGTTCACGTCCTGACTTTCTCTGTTTTTTGTTTTTTTAAAGAGTTATCTGAAAGGCATAGTGAGAGAGAGAGAGGCAGTGAAAGAGTCTTCTACCTGCTAGTTCACTCCCCACATGCGCACAGGACTGAGCCAGGCCAGGCCAAAGTCAGAAGCTCCATCCAGGTCTCCCACACGGTGGAAGACACCCAAGCACTTGGACCATCATCTGCTGCCTTCCAGAAAGCTGGATTGGAAGCAGAGTAGCCAGGCCTCAAATCAGCACTCTAACATGGAGGCAGGCATCCCAAGCAGCAGCCCAACCCAGGGAGTCCCATTGCCGCCCTGACACTTCTGACTCCAGCTTCCTGCTAGTGCACACCTGGGAGACAGCAGGAAACAGCTCAAAGCCGCTCAGTTCCTCCCATCCATGTGGGAGACCTGGATTAAGTTCCAGTCTCAGGGTTTCAGCCTTGAGCAGTCCTGGCTGTCGCAGGAATCTGGGAAGAGAACCAACAGAGGAAGATAATTCTTTCTCTTTCAAATAAAAATAAATAATTTTTAAATGGGTCACTGATTCTTTTTTTAATGTTTCTTTATTTTATTTTTATTTATTTATTTGACAGGTAGAGTTATAGACAGTGAGAGAGACAGACAGAAAGGTCTTCCTTCCGTTGGTTCACCCCCCAAATGGCCACTAAAGCCGGCGCTGTGCCAATCCGAAGCCAGGAGCTTCTTCCTGGTCTCCCATGCGGGTGCAGGCACCCAAGCACCTGGGCCATCCTCCACTGCCTTCCTGGGCCACAGCAGAGAGCTGGACTGGAAGAGGAGCAACCGGGACTAGAACCTGGTGCCTATATGGGATGCCAGTGCCGCAGGCGGAGGATTAACCAAATGAGCCACAGTGCCGGCCCCAAAATAAATGAAGTTTTAAAAACATATTTCTACACTAAGCTTCCTTCCAAAATGTTGGTGATTTTCCAAATATAGCAACAGTAATGCTGATAAATTTTTCTATCCATCTGAATTTGTCATAAAACAAAATGAAGAAAAAATAATAAAACATTACCCCAAACCATATGTTCCTCTCCAAACAAAATTTAGTCAGCAAGGATTCTGTTTTCATACCTACACATGCTTCCGAATAAAACACTCTGGAGCACAGAGGTGAAGCTGCCACGCATGGTGCTGGCATCCCATATGGGCTGGAGTTCAAGCCGCAGCTGCTCCACTTCCCATCCAGCTCCTTGCTGCTGTGCCTGGGAAAGCAGCGGAAGACGGCCCAGGTACTTGGGCCCCTGCACCCACATGGGAGACCTGGAACAAGCTCCTGGCTTATGCCTGGCCCAGCCTGGCTGCTGTGGCCATCTGGGGAATGAACCAGAGGACGGAAGAACACTTTCCCTATCACTTCCTCTCTGAAACTCTTTCAATTAAATAAAACACATGCTTAAAATTTTTTTAAATAAAATATGCCCCCCACAATCAAGATTATATGGGAGTAAACCGACTGGAGCGGATCAGCAGAACGAACGTGCCACTCACAATCAAGTCAGACTGAAAAGCAGCTTGGACATGGTGCACTCAACCACGACACTGCAGAAGAGCAGTCTGGCAGGAAGAGCCTGGGACTCTGCAGCAGGAAGCCTGCATCTGGAGCCCAGCTCCAGCTCCTGTCAAGATGTGGGGCTCAGAGCAGCCATTTAACGTTTGCAGAACTCACTTTGTTCTTCTGAGAAATACAGATACATCACAAGGTACTGAAAACATTGTCATTGTTCTTTCTTCAAAGATTTACTTATCTATTTGAAAGTCAGAATTACAGAGAGAGACCAACCCTCCATGCACTGGCTCACCCCCAAAATGGCAGCAACAGCCAGAGCTGGGCAGGCCGAAGCCAGCAGCCAGGAGCTTCTTCCAGGTCTCCCACAGGGGTTTGGGGCTGTACATTTCCTCAGAATAAAATCAGATTAGTAAGAGCATCCAGTACTTAGGATTACTGTGAAGACTAAAAGAACACACATCCAAGTATTCAGGACAGCACCTGACTGGTATCGGCTAATGCTGATGTTTGTATTACTGAGTGTGTGGCAGAGCTAGTCGGTAATTACTGGTTGCAGAGCCAATGCCAAAGAACGACATTTTGGTCTCTTTTCCTTCATCCTGGACTGCTGCTAGTTGTGTCCCTCACTGCTGTCCCAGTCCTCTCAAACAGATGTATCCTAAAGGCAGAAACCACTCCACAACCATCCTTATGACTTGACCCTGCCACTGTCCACAGGTGAGGGGCACCTCCCCCAGGGAAGATGGTGTCCACAGGTGAAGAGCATGTGTTCCTTCTAGGTGTTCTAATTTCAGTATCAATGTGCACCCAACACGTAAAGATCAGCAGGGGCGGTCATTCGACCTAACAGTTGAGATGCCTGTATCCTGTAGAGTACCCCAACACCCAGCTCTAGCTCCCAATTCCAGTTTCTGTCAGTGAAGACCCTGGGGAGCAGCAGGTCTCAAGTCAGGTTCCTGACACATACGTGTGAGACCTGGATTGAGTTCTCTGCTTCAGCCCAGCCCAGCCCCAGCCGCCACAGGAGTCTGGGGAGTGAACCAGCAGATGGGCACCTACTGTTTCTGCCTCTTGAATAAACGAATTAAGAAGAAATTCTTTTCACAAACTCAATAAACGTTTGTTCAATGAATAAACGCATATTTTTAAAGATTTATTTATTTGAAACAGAGATAGAGAAAGAGAGCGAGCTCTTCCATCTGCTGGTTCACTCCCAAATGGTCTCAATGGCCAAAGCTGAGCCAATCCGAAGCCAGGAGCCAGGGGCTTCTTCTGGGTCTCCCATGCGGGTGCAGGGGCCCAGGCACTTGGGTCATCATCCATTGCTTTCCCAGGCCATAGCAGAGAGCTGAATCGGAAGTGCAGCAGCTGGGACTCAAACCGGTGCCCATATGGGATGCCAGCGCTTTAACCTGTTGCGCTACAGCACCAGCCCCATAAACGCATGTTTTGAAAACTACCTCAACATAATCTCCAAGCTCCTGACATCCCTTCACAAGTCCGGCCCTGACTTCACGTCCATACTCAAGTCACCAGGTCCAGGCTCCTCAGCGTGTACACCATACCTTTGCACACACTGCCATGGCTACACGGGATGCTCCTCTACCCCCATGTCCCAGCCCCAGCACCTCTCAAGAGGAAGACAGCGCAGACCACCCTCACTGCAAAGCTCGCCGTGTGCTGCACCTTCCCTACTTGGTTACTCACCCCCAGTCACTCACACCCCTGGCTGCACTGTGTCGAGCCCAGAGCCCAGGTGGAGAAGCAAGGCAAGTACTGGTGAGGAAAAGGAGGGAAGGAGGAAGGCAGAGGAGTGCAGACCAACAGAGGAGGGGAGGACGTGGGGTCTCCTTTCCCACAGGTGGGCATGAACCCACAGGCTGGAAAGCTTCAATTCTCTTTTTCTTGATTTCATTCAGCTTTTCAATGCTTCTAAAAGGGCAAAATGCTCTCCACCTATCCAAACAGCTGGCAACCAGAATTAGCTAATGATTTTAAATGCTGTCTTTGAAGAAACACTAAAAAGATAACATTTTTGGTGCTTTATTAAAGCAAAATTACTCATTCATGTAATAAAAAATGCTATGCATTAAATATTTACTTAAAACCTGCATTTCAGATGTTTTTAAGTCAGTTTAAATGTAACTATTATTGGGGCCAGCACTGCAGCACAGCTGGTAAAGCCAAAGCCTTCAGTGCCAGCATCCCATACAGGTGCATATTCAAGTCCTGGCTGCTCCACTTCCGATTCAGCTCTTTGCTATGGCCTGGGAGGGCAGTAGAAGTTGCCCCAAGTCCTTGGGCCCCTGCAACCACATGGGAGACCTGGAGAAAGCTCCTGGCTCCTGGCTTTGGATAGGCCCAGCCATTGTAGCCATCTGGGGAGTAAAGCAGTAGATAGAAGACCTCTCTCTCTCCCTCTCTCTCTCTCTCTCTGCCTCTGCCTCTCTGTAACTCTGCCTTTCAAATAAATAAATAAATCTTTAAAAAAAAAAAAAAAACTGTAGCTATTACTACTACAAAAGACTCTGCTGCAAATGACTGGGTCGCTGTCGCCCACATGGGAGAGCTGGACTAAATTCCCAGCTCCTGGCTTCAGCTACTGTAGGCACCTGGGGAGTGAACCAACGGACAGCACTCTGCACACTTCTGTCTCTATATCGCTTTGCCTCTCAAACAAATTTTTTTTTTAGTTTGTAAGTAAAAAGGTCTAGTCTATAATTTCACTATATACCTCAAAAACTCCTTTCCATTGGGGCATGGCACAGCAGGCAACATCACCAGTTGCAATGCTGAATCAATAAAGCCAAATGAGTGTCTCACTAAATAATCAGGACAATACTGGAACAAATTTTAACTTCCAGAATAATCTAAAGATTTAATCCAAGCCCTCACTTTCCTGCGCATTTCTCTCACTGAATAAAAATCCTTAAAAACTTAAAAAAAAAAAGACTCAATTCTACTCAAACATGAGTTTCCATGCCACAGAAAAGGGAAGAGAATGGCCTTTTTTTAATGCCTCACTTTTATTTATTTATTTATTTGAAGGCAGTTACAGAGAGACAAGAGAGACGCCCACTGTTTCCTCTCCAAATGATCACAACAGCCAGGTCTGGGCCAAGCCAAAGCCAGGAGCCAGAACTCCTTCAGGATCTCCCACATACGCTGTGCGGCAAGAGCCCAAGCACTTGGGCCATCTTCTGCTGCCTTCCCAGGTACATCAGCAAGAAGCCGGATCGGAAGGGGAGTGGCCGGGACTCGAACCAGCACTCTGATTTGGGATGCTGGCGTGCATGTGACACAGCAGTTAATTTGCTTCTTATAATACCCCATCTCACATCAGAGAGCCCGGTTCAACACTTGGTTCCTCTACTTCCAATCCGGCCTCTTGCTCGTGTGCACCCTTGCTGGCAGCAAAGACAGCTCAGTCACGAAGTCCTTGCCAACACATGAGGAAGCTCCTGGCTTCAGTCTGGCCCAGCACTGGCTGTTGCAGGCACTTCGGGAGCGATCTCTGCCTCTCCTCTCTCTGTGTGTGTCTCTCTGCCTCGCAAATAAAATGAAAATGAATCTTAGAAAAAATTTAAGTTGCTAATTTTACACCTCATTTGATTCATTCAACAATTCCTTACTGGCTATGGCAAAGACACTATAAAAATCCCCTGCAATCACATAGTAGACAATAACCGTATAGGTAAAACAAAGGCATCACATGTCATCAGCGATGTCTCTGCTATAGTAGAGAGGACCAGCGCAGGCTGACCAGGACAGGTAGCCGTCTTACTCAGGGCAAGCTGGGCCACACAGGATAGCAGGAGTCTGAAGAGACAGAGCCAGGAGGAAAGTGGGAGAATACAGCTTCCTGGGGATCAAAAGCAATGCGATCCTGATGTGAGACAGAACAGGACAAGCACACAAGCCAAGACCCACGCCACTTCAAGGCACAGAATAACAGGGAAAAGAGGAGGGGACCCAGCTGGAGAAAGGACCAAGCTAGCCACCGCCCTGCCTGCTCAGTCCCCAGCAAGGTGCACACTGCAGCCACCCAATCAGTGCCCTGGGCTCAGCCCGAGTCTGCGCAGCAAGCCGCAGGCACGACTGCGATCACCCCCAGCCTCTGGTGACACAGAAAGCAGTCAGCAGCAGTTGGCAGATGTCACTCATATACAATAAAAAATACACAAAATAAACTGAGATGAAAATGAAACCGTATCTTTGGATCTTTAATTAACAATATTGAAAATTTTTTTATTCCACCAAAAACTAAAGGAAGAAAATTTAAGGAGATCACAGTGATTGAATGTACTTCATGACTCTCTGACTTCCTGGTTCAGGGACGGGCATCTGGCACAGAGGGCACGCGGACCCCACATCTGAGTGTGTGGTGAGCATCCTGGCTACTCTGCTTCGACCCAGCTTCCTGTCAGTGTGCACCCTGGGAGCAGAAGTGTGGCTCACACAGGAAAAGTAAGACCCAGGGTTCAGGCTCCCGGCTTCAGCCGGGCCCAGTTCATGGAGTGGACCA